>NC_092709.1:232469608-232771960 GCF_047496885.1 Scyliorhinus torazame
AAGCCTGCGCCGACCATGCTGCCCGACTAAACTAAAATCTTCTACACTTCTGGGGTCTGTATCCCTCTATTCCCATCCTATTCATGTATTTGTCAAGATGCCCCAAAGGCTAGGACATCTGCCCCTGCCCCTGTTTGGAGCTCTGGCAAGTCCGGCACCCTGAACATGGCTCCCAGGGGACTGGGTCCAACTGGAACACTGCTGACATGGTGCTAAAGAAGGTGTTCCAGAATTTCTTCAGTTTCAGGCACGACCAAAACATGTGTACATGATTGGCCGGCCCTCTCCCACATCTGTCACAAATGTCCTCAATCCCTTCAAACAGACGACTCATTCTCGCCCTCGTCAAATGTGTTCTCCAAACTACCTTCAATTGAATAAGTGCCAACTTCGTACATGAGGTTGATGCATTTACCCTCTGTAAAAGTTCGCACCAAAGCCCTTCCTCCAAAGCCTCCCCCAATTCCTCCTCCCATTTGATCTTAACCCAATCCTGTTTCCTGCTTCCATATTTTTTCTATAAATAGTAAGGTAATTCCTCCTTCTATCCCCAACACCATCAATAACCTCTTCCAGTAAGAAGGGAGTAACATTGGGAATGTAGGGAAGGTCTCCTCTACGAAAGCCCGTAACTGTGTAGATCTAAAGGCCTCATTCCTTGGGAGCTTATATTTCTCCCTCAATTCTTCAAATGTTGCAAAACGACCTTCCCGAAACAAGTCTGTAAATATGATCGCGCTGCCGGCGAAGCGGAGGATCCCGCCAACAGAAAATCCAGTCCTATAAATATGCAATACATGCAAACCAATGGGTGAATTGTGGTCAGATACACCACATTACCAAAATCGAGTGACGGATACTACTCAAGGCAAAAGCTCTGGACCCCGGCAATGCCACCCACCTTCAGATTCCTCTCCTTGTCCCTTGACCTGGCTGCTTTCCTGGAACATCTTTCTATCCCACTCTCGGTTTGGAGCCTTCTTCTTTGTTCTGGGAGCTGCTACCCGTCGTTCTCCCGTCCTTACTCCTCTGGGCAGTGCAATGGAGCTCCACTCTGGAGGTGCAGAAGGCCACTTGGCCTTCTTTTCACACTGTTTCAATTTCTTCCACTGCACAGACACCCCAAAACCGTTTTCAGCTGGAAAACAAAGCGACACAAACTGCACACGTGCAGGCCGTTTACCAGCCTGAAACCGAGAAAATACACTGACTGCGTACATGCGGCAATTTGTCAGCCGGAACATGCATTGAAACCCCCCCCAAGTTCATAAAAAGAACAAACCATGCGTGTGCAGCCTTTTCATGGCCGTCACTTACACAGACCACTTTTGAAGTTTGTCACACCAGATAGTTTTTCCTCTGTAATTTATATCACCGACAATGACTTAAAAATGCTGAACCATTTACTAGTTTTATTGGTGTACTCATCAGTTTCTCAGTAAATTAATTTAAGTATTTAAATACTTTCAAAACATGCCTACTAGTGCCTTTTCTCCTTAAAAAAACCCAGCACAATGTCAAAAGCCTCCTTAAATGATTACCAATGAGCACAATTGGCGGAATTCACCATGCTTGTTAATTTGATCTGGGAACAAGGCCAGCTTGGCAGACGGGGATGTCTTACAATGCAATGTTCTTTAAAACCAATGTAAAAGATTGCAGAAACTCGATTTATACGCAACATAACTTGTGCTCGAGCTTCCTCAACCTTTTATATTTGTTTGGTGAATTGCATTGATAAGTACAATGCAAAATAACAGAAAATCAAGTCTATTCTTTTTAAGTTTACATATGATGGAGCAGGAATTGGCCTTTCAGCCCCTCAAGCCTGTTCTGCCATTCAATAGGATCATGGCAGATCTGACTCATGCCTCAATTCCTCATTCTGCCTACTCGCGATGACCTTTGTCTTCTTTGTTCATCAAGAATCTATCTACCTCTGCCTCAAAAATATTCAATGGCCCTCCCTCCACCCTCTCTGGGTAAAGAGTTCCAAAGATTTGCGACCTCCCTCCTTCCCATCCCCGAGAGAAAACCTTCTCATCTCAGTCTCAAATGAGAGACATTTGGTGGGATTCGGTGATCCTGAGGCTAAGTGTTGACGCCGTCGGAAATGCCGTTGAGTTTCTCAATGGCGTCAACACTGCCTCAGGATCAGCAATTCTGGCCCCTACAGGGGGCCAGCACGGCACTGGAGTGGTTCACGGGGGAATCGTGCCGCGCTAGTCGGCGGCCGCTAACGGCGGCCCCCCAGGTGATTCTACGGCCCGTGATGGGCTGAGTGGCCGCCTGGTTTTTGCCGGTCCTGCCAGCGTAAATTAGAGTAGGTCCTTACCGGCGGGACCTGGTGGTGCGGGCGGCCACCGGGGTCCTTGGGGGGGCGCGGGGGATCTGGCCCCGGGAGGGGCCCCCATGGTGGCGGGCCTGTGCCGTGGTGGCACTCTGTTGTTCTGCGTCGGCCGCTGTGATGGCCGACGCGGAGATGAACCCCCCCTGCGCATGCACTGGGATGATGCCAGCACACGCTGGAAGCCCTTCGGCGCCGGTTGGCGTGGCGCCAAGCCCCTTCCCCGCCGGCCAGCGCGGTGCAAACCACTCCGGGGCCGGCCTAGCCCCTGAAGGTGCGGAGGATTCCGCACGTTTGGGGCGGCCCGACGCCGGAGTGGTTCACGCCACTCCTCGGTGCCGAGACCCCCCCGCCCCGCCGGGTAGGGGAGAATCCCGCCCCAGATATCATCTGCTAATATTTTGCACCAAAGTTCGGCGACTTTGTCCAGCGCCGCCACAGTCGGGAGGGGAGCCGTTCCACTGGCCTGGGGCTTCGGCAGAGCCTGCGGGGGGCTGGACCGGGGTGGCCAAGGGGGCAGTTTTTGGCAGGCCAGGTCCGCGTGCGGCTGGCCGCATGTTGCACTGTGTAGTTGCCGCAGGCTGCCACCGTGCGCATGTGCGGCCACGGACCCGGCTATTCTGCGGCTGTACATGCAGATAATCCGGGGGCTTTATGTTGCGCAGCTGCTATCCGTTCACCGGGTGGAGGCTCGATGCGGGGGCGCCGCCGACTTTCTGGTCGTAAGTCCAGATGGATCCTGCGGACATAGCCGCAAAATCAGAGAATCCAGGTCCATATATTTACATAGCACTTTAACAGAGGAGAACATCTCAAAGAGGTTCAGAGTTTGAATCAGCACAAAATGGATATGGAGCTAGGGGAGAGATATTGGAAGTGGCAATCAAATGTTTGGTTTAAGAGATGGATTTTAAGTGGAAACTGAAAGGAGTGGCAGAAGAGTTTAAGGTCTGAATTCCAGAGGGTGGTTTCATAGAATCCCTACAGTGCAGAGCAGAAGGAGGCCATACGGCCCATCGAGTTTGCACTGACGCTCCAAAAGGGCACCCCACCCAAGCCCACTCCCTCGCCATATCCCCATAACCCCATCTTTGGACTGTGGGAGGAACGGGAGCACCCGGAGCAAACCCATGCAGACAGGTGGAGAACGTGCAGACTCCGCACAGACAGTCACCCAAGGCCGGAACTGAACTGGGTTCCTGGTGCTGATAGGCAGCAGTGGCGCCCTAACTATGGTTTGTTGATGGAGGAGAACATTGCGGTCTATGTTACTGAAGGCATGACCACTTATAATGGACAGAAGGGAGAGAGAAATGCACAAGTGGTCAGAGTCCAAGAAATGGAGAGCCCATAGAGAATTGTCAGGTTAGAGATACAGAGTTAGGAAGAAGCAAGGCCACAAAGAGGCTTACACACAGGAGTTAGTATTTTAAATAGAGGCTTTTGAGGAATCGGGAGCCAATGCACTGAATACAAGGTGCAAGCGGTGAGTGGGACATGGCGTGTGAAGAATACGGATGGCAGAATTTTGGATGAGTTATTCTGTTTATAGTCTGCAGTCAGGAGAGAACAGAAACTTCAGATCCCTGAAAGTTGCCACCCAGGTTGATAGGGTTGTGAAGAAGGCCTATGAAGTGTTGGCCTTTATTAGTAGAGGGATTGAGTTCGAGTCATGAGATCATGTTGCAGCTGTACAAAACTCTGGTACGGCCGCATTTGGAGTATTGCGTACAGTTCTGGTCACCGCATTATAGGAAGGACGTGGAGGCTTTGGAGCGGGTGCAGAGGAGATTTACCAGGATGTTGCCGGGTATGGAGTGTAAATCTTATGAGGAAAGGCTGATGGACTTGAGGTTGTTTTCGTTAGAGAGAAGAACGTTAAGAGGAGACTTAATAGAGGCATACAAAATAATGAGGGGGTTAGATAGGGTGGACAGTGAGAGCCTTCTCCCACGGATGGAAATGGCTAGCACGAGGGGACATAGCTTTAAACTGAGGGGTAATAGGTATAGGACAGAGGTCAGAGGTAGGTTCTTTACGCAAAGAGTGGTGAGGCCGTGGAATGCCCTACCTGCAACAGTAGTGAACTCGCCAACATTGAGGGCATTAAAATGTTTATTGGATAAGCAGATGGATGATAATGGCATAGTGTAGATTAGATAGCTTTTGTTTCGGTGCAACATCGTGGGCCGAAGGGCCTGTACTGCGCTGTATCGTTCTATGTTCTATGTTCTATGAAATAGTCACATCTGAAATTGACAAAGGTTCGAATGAGATTTTCCTCAGTAAATGGGCGCAGGAGGAAGTAGGTGGTCATTGTGTTGGAGAGTATGTGGTGTTGGAAGCTCAGCTTGGAGTCACATAGGATACTGAGTTGTAAACCTCTACACGAGATAGTAGTTAGAGAGTAAAAGAGGGAAATTATCCAAGGATTGGATTTCAAACAAGAAAAATCAAGGCAAAACTATTGAAACAAACAGCTGTGAGCAACATTTTCACAACATGGAACACAGCACATGCATCATTTGGCACTGTTGGTGGTAGAATTGCTAATTTTATGATGCCACCATGAATAGTTCCAATTAAAAACAGAGAGGTTCTGCATAGAAAATATACATGCAATTAATGTCAAGCAGGGCAATACATTGATTTCCCTGCTAATACTGAAATGTTAAATGTGGCTGAGTAATCGGAATGCAGCTGCAAATTTCTACACACCTGCAGCCTAATTCCACCTCCTAGGCAGCACAAGAGATGCAACAGTGACCATAAGATGGAGGAGAAGTAGGCCATTCGGCCCATCTAGTCCACTCTGTCATTCAATGAGATCATACTGGTCTGATGTGATGATCCTCAGCTCCACTTTCCCACCTGATCCCCATAAACCAAGTGGATAAGGTGGTTAAGAAGCCATATGGCATGTTTGCCTTCATCAGCCGGGGCATTGACTAGAAGAGTTGGCAGGTCATGTTCAAGTTGTATAAACCTTTAAGTTCGGCCACATTTGGAATATTGCGTGCAGTTCTGGTTGCCACACTACCAGAAGGACATGGATGCTTTAAAGAGAGTGCAAACAAGGTTCAATAATAATACGAATAATCTTTTATTAGTGTCACAAGTAGGCTTACATGCACTGCAATGAAGTTACTGCAAAAATCTCCCAGTCACCACATTCCGGCACCTGTTCAGGTACACTGAGGGAGGTTTCAGCATCTCCAATTCTACCAGGATGTTGCCTGGTGGAGGGTGTTAGCTATGAGGAGAGGTTGAATAAACTCGGATTGTGTTCTTTGGAAAGACGGAAGATGAGGGGAGACCTGTTCGAGTTCTACAAAATTATGAGAGGTATAGTCAGGGTAAACAGTCCGAAGCTTTCTCCCAGGATGTAAGACTCAATTATTAGGGGCACAGGTTCAAGATGAGAGGGGAAAGTTTAGGGAAGATGTGTGGGGAAAGTATTTCATGCAAAGGGTGGTGAGCACCGAGAACACGTTTCCAGTGGAGGTGGTGTAGGCAGGCACAATAGCAATGTTGAAGATGTATTTCGACAGACACATAAACGGGCAGGGAATGGAGGGATACAGAGGGCAGGATTATCCAGTCTCCACGCCGAAATCGCGTTCGGCCAGAGAATCCCTGTTTGCGCTAAAATCAGGGGCGGAGCCACTTTTGCGATGCTCCGCCCCTCCAAATGCCATATGGATTTTCTCACCCCGCGGCAGAGTGTCCAGGCCGTCGGAAACACCGTCATGTTTTACGACGGCGTGAACGGGCCGGTCCCAGGACTAATTCTGGCCCCTACGGAAATGAGTCACCCAGCCAGAGAGGCCGGCCCGCCGATTGGTGGGCCCCGATCACGGGCCAGGCCGCATCGGAAGCCCCGCCCCCCGCAAAGGCTGTCGCCCGACACTTCCACGCTGAGTTCCCGCCGGCTGAGAGCAGGTGTGGACGGCGCCGGCGGGAGTCAGCGTTTCCACGACGGCTGCTTGGCCCATTCCGGCCCGAGAATCGGCGGGCCGGCCGCGTAGAGCGGCCCGTGACCGGCGCCGCGCCAACCACGCCGGCGCCAATGGCACCGATTCTCTGCAGAGCAGAGAATCGCGTGCCGCCGTTGGAGCGGTGTGGCCCGGTTGTGGGGATTCTCCTGCCTGGTCCCGGGCTGAGAGAATCCCGCCCAGGATCGGTGCAACTTCTGTGCCATTTCTTCATGCGCCCAGATTGTTTGTTCAATAAGTAATAGCTCTAAGTAAGGAATTTGGATCAGCGCAGGCTTGGTGGGCCGGAGGGCCTGTTCCTGTGCTGTAATGTTCTTTGTTCTTTAACCCTTAATTCCCTTACTGATTAAAAATCTGTGTATCTCAGCCTTGACATATTTAATGACCCACCTCGACGCTGTAAAGGTGCCAAGTACAGGTTTCAAGAGACAGCCTAGCAAAAATGAGCAAACTACACATGTCCAGAACTCCAGCAGAGCTGCAGAAGACGAACTGGTCTCCATAATAAACACAGAAGAAGCATCAACAAGTTCAGGAAGGTTTCAAAACAGCATGACAAAATACACCCCCACTGTGTCATCATGCAAAGAGACTGTGCGCATTCAAATCCATATTATTCCCAAGAATTCAAATCTTGCGAGTCAAACTTTCAGTGGAAATATCTGAATGAACTGAGCCAATTATTATTGACTCACAAGCTGGGACCACACCAGATGAACAACATTTGGCGAGTGCTGAAGTAATGGAACACCCAACAGAAACATAACCATGGGAAACTCCATCCAACTGCAAACTTGTGAAATGCCAAACAGAATTGCATTGTCGGGGAAGAAACAGAGATGGAAACGATACTGGAATTTCCTCCTGGTGACTGTAGAATCTGGTTTTGACTCTCAAGTGGCAGAATTCTTGGTAAGCCCAAAAAATGGAAAATTCCCCTTGCTTTTCAAACAGTGGACTCCCTGTCGAAAGCCAGCAGATGAAATCTGTCATTGAACTGCAAGGAACGGAGAGAAAACTTGAAAATCAACAATCCCAGTGTGAATTCAAAGCAATACAATCACTGGTCAAAGATTGAATGACCAACAGTAAACATGCTGAATCAGGAATTGTATTTCCAGACTGATTTCAAAGGTTGGGGCAGGATTCTCCGATCTGACGCGAAATCGCATTCAGCGATCAGCCGGAGAATCCCCGTTTGTGTCGAAATCGGGGGCGGCGCCGCTTTTGCAATGCTCCGTCCACAATAAAACAGCGTACTCGCAAAGTACGTCACCTGAGGCCTTCCCCCGATGGGTCGAGTTCCCGACCCTGTGGGTCACTCATGCTACTAATTTTCGTGAACCCGGTGTGGCAGCTGCGGACTGAGTCCAGCGCCATCACAGTCGGGTGGGATCTGTTCGGCGGGCAGGGGGTGGTTTGGCGGGGCCTGGGGACACTGGTGGGGGATGGTCTGGGAGTGAAGAGCCTGGTCAAAGGGGGGGGAAGATTTTGACAGGCCGGGTCCGCGCGCAGCCGGCGCCATGTTGCACGACTTGGCCGCTGCAGGCCGCCGTCGTATGCTTACGCGATCATGGATCAGGCAATTCTTCAGCCGTGTCTGCAGCTAAAGGAAGTGGGGCTCTGCGCTGCCTGCCTGCTAGCTCCCCACCAGATGTAGGATCGCTGCAGCTTTTGGTGTAAAACACCACTGTTCCCATGCCGGCGTCAGCATTTACTCTTCAAATCGGAGAACCCAGCCCAGGGTTCTCTAGTTCCTCTCAAGATAACTAAACTGCTTCTAAAGCCTGGGGTAAATCAATCACTCAATCAATCAATCAAGCCAGGAGTGTGATTGAATATTTATTA
Organism: Scyliorhinus torazame; assembly: GCF_047496885.1. Lineage (NCBI taxonomy): Eukaryota > Metazoa > Chordata > Chondrichthyes > Carcharhiniformes > Scyliorhinidae > Scyliorhinus > Scyliorhinus torazame. Next base: position 232,477,799 of record NC_092709.1, read on the forward strand.
CGTGCCTAGATGGGTGTAGCCACAACAACACTCAAGAAGCTGCATACCATCTAAGAAATAGAACACTGATGTTCCTCTCACTGAAGTCAGTATCTGCCCGCTCTATCACCAGCATATTGTGGTTGCCCTATGTGAAATCTATAGGATGTAACACAGCAATTCATGAAAACTGCTTTGAGAACATTGTCCTCTCCTGTAACTTCTTAAACCAAGAAGGTTGAGAGCAACATTGCCACAAAGACACAATCTTTTTGCTGGCATTGAGTGTGGTAAAAGGGCTTTGAAGCGCCACATAAATGCAAATTACCTGGGCCGTGAGGGATTGGGGGATTGAATAGTCACATATGATCCTAGTTTGAACAAATATTATCGTTCTTTTATCATTGCTGGGTTAAAATCCAGGAATGGCTTATCTAATGTCATTGTGGACGCACCATCATCAGAAAAGCTGCCACTGGTTCAAGGTAAAGGCCCGTCCCAACCCTCTTAGAGAAACAAGGGAGGGACAATAAATATGGGCATGACACTGATGCATATACTCTGGATTTACATGTACTTTAAGATCAGAGACTGATGCAAACAATGCTACATTTAGTTTGGAGGCGCACTTCATTAATCAGCAGATAATTTGCATTGTACCTTTGGTGTTAATTTTGTTTTGTACCAGGTACCCAGAAATGCTGAAGGATTCCTCATTTTTTGATCAAATAAAATTAATTTTAGCTAATACCCCATAACTAAGTGTTTTCATTTTGCATCCCTCAACTATTTTATGTTCTGTATTGTGCTGAAACTGAATAAAATGGAACTAAACAGCCACAGGCTTTTTAGCAGTCATTACAAAAGAGTCCCAAGATACTTCACTGAATCAGATTTCATCACATCAGGCTGGCAGTCCTTTATAGTGCCATTAACTGATGTTATAGTGATAACTGCTGTATTGACTATGAAGACCAAGAGTTCCATGGAGTCCAGTTAACCATTACAATCAGAAAATAGTTCTTAACACTAAATATTTACAATTCCTTCTCTTCTACAAAGCTAAATTGTAATTTTGGTCAATGAAATGCAAAATCTCTTTGAGTTTCTGGGTAATCAAGTGAGATAATACTGAGCTGTATGACCAAATATAGATATATAGAAAATAGGAGCAGGAGGAGGCCTTTTGGCCCTTTGAGCCTGCATCGCCATTCATCACAATCGTGGCTGATCATCCAACTCAATAGCCTAATCCTGTTTTCTCCCCATAGCCTTGATCCCATTCTCTCCAAGTGCTATATCCAGCCGCCTCTTAAAGATATTCAAAGTTTTATCAACTACTTCCTGTGGTAATGAATTTCACAGGCTCACCACTGTGAAGAAACGTCTCCTCATCTCTGTCCGAAATGGTTTACCCTGAATTCTCAGATTGTGACCTCTGGTTCTGGACACACCCATCATTGGTAACATCTTCCCTGCCTAGTCATGTTAGAATATTATAAGTCTCAATGAGATCCCCCTCATTCTTCTGAATTCCAGCGAGAACAATCCCAACCTAGCCAATCTCTCCTCATATGACAGTCCCGCCATCCCTGGAATCAGTCTGGTAAACCTTCGCTGCACTCCCTCGAGAGCAAGAATACCCTTCCTCAGAGAAGGAGACCAAAACTGCACACAATATTCCAGGTGTGGCCTCACCAAGGCCCTGTATAATTGCAGCAAGACATTCCTGCTTCTAAACTCAAAACCTCTTGCAATGAAGGCCAACATACCATTAGCCTTCTTTACCGCCTGCTGCACCTGCATGCTTACCTTCAGCGAATGGTGCACAAGGACATCCAGGTCCCACTGCACACTCCCCTCTCCCAATTTACAACCATTCAGGTAGTAATCTGCCTTCCAGTTTTTGCTTCCAAAAAGAATAACCTCACACTTATCCAAATTATACTGCATCTGCCATTGGTTTGCCCACTCGCCCAGCCTGTCCAGATCTTGCTGTAGGATCCCTACATCCTCGTCACAATTCACCCTCCCACCCAATTTAATATCATCTGCAAAATTTGAGATGTTACATTTTGTTCCTTCATTCAAATCATTTATATATATTGTGAATAGCTGGGGTCCCAGCACCGATCCCTGTGGTACCACACTAGTTACTACCTGCCAATTTGAAAGGATCCATTAATCCCTACTCTTTGTTTCCTCTCTGCCAACCAGTTTTCTATCCACCTCAACACATTTCCCCCAATCCCATGTGCTTTAATTTTGCACAATAATCACTTATGCGGGACTTTGTAAAACGCCTTCTGAAAGTCCAAATATACCACATCGACTGGCTCCCCCTTGTCGACTATATTGGATTGGATTGGATTGGATTTGTTTATTGTCACGTGTACCGAGGTACAGCGAAAAGTATTTTTCTGCGAGCAGCTCAACAGATCATTAAGTACATGAGAAGAAAAGGCAATAAAAGAAAATACATAATAGGGCAACACAACATATACAATGTAACTACATAAGCACTGGCATCGGATGAAGCATACAGGTGAAATCAGTCCATAAGAGGGTCATTTAGGAGTCTGGTGACAGTGGGGAAGAAGCTGTTTTTGAGTCTGTTCGTGCGTGTTTTCAGACTCCTGTATCTCCTGCCCGATGGAAGAAGTTGGAAGAGTGAGTAAGCCGGGTGGGAGGGATCTTTGATTATACTGCCCGCGTTCCCCAGGCAGTGGGAGGTGTAGATGGAGTCAATGGATGGGAGGCAGGTTTGTGTGATGGACTGAGCAGTGTTCACGACTCTCTGAAGTTTCTTGCGGTCCTGGGCCGAGCAGTTGCCATACCAGGTTGTGATGCAGCCTGATAGGATGCTTTCTATGGTGCATCTGTAAAAGTTGGTAAGGGTCAGTGTGGACATGCCGAATTTCCTTAGTTTCCTGAGGAAGTATAGGCGCTGTTGTGCTTTCTTGGTGGTAGCGTCGACGTGGGTGGACCAGGACAGATTTTTGGAGATGTGCACCCCGAGGAATTTGAAACTGCTAACCACCTCCATCTCGGACCCGTTGATGCTGACAGGGGTGTGTACAGTACTTTGCCTCCTGAAGCTATACTGGTTACTTCTTCAAAGAATTCCAACAGATTTGTCAAGCATGATTTTCCCTTCATAAATCCATGCTGGCTCTGACGGATCCTGCCACTGCTTTCTAAATGTTTCCGCTATAGTCCTTGATACTGGATTCAAGCATTTTCCCCACTACCGATGTTAGGCTTACTGGCCTATAATTCCCTGCTTTCTCTCTACCTCTCTTTTTGAATATCGGAGTGACGTGAGCTACCCTCCAATTTGCAGGGACAGTTCCAAAGTGTATAGAATCCCGGAAGATGACCGGGATCTGTGTTCTAAATGCGTTGTTAGACAGCATAGATGCAAGACTTCTAATGAGCTCCCGGATTCAAGTTCCTAAACACATTGAAATACCCACTCGCTATTTCTCTTTTCTATTGAGATTAAGAGAAAATAATCTAATATCATTCTAATCTGTCATTATTTAGAAGTGTCTTGTGAACAGGCCAAATATGAATTTTTATTCACAAAAAGGATTTTTGATGTAAAAATGCTGCAAATACTCAGCAGGTCTGGCGGCATCGGTGGAGAGGGAAATAGAGTTAACTTTTCAGGTCGATAACATATCAGAACTTTTAGCACTGCATCGGCAGTGCTTTACTCTTGCTTCAGTGTTTAATTCACTGCCACCTCTTTTCCAGGAATGCATACCTTGAAGAAATCTTATTCTTCTCTCTTGACAGGATTTCTACCCATTTTGCCTTCATTGCTTTCTATTTCCCTTTGTGTGTTCAGATTGGCTATGTGCCCAGTTCTGATGAAAGGTCATCAGCTTGAGACTCCAACTCTTTTTCTTTCTCCGCAGATGCTCTCAGACCTGAGTTTTTTGATTTCCAGCATCCACAGTATTTTGTATTTGTTTCATGTACCTTTGATGAATGACTTTACCTTGAATCTCCTGCTTTTAAAATAGCCTGATTATCAGTAGCTGAGAGCCGAAACAGATAAGCACCAATTTCCAAACTTGCATTTGAAATTTACCTGGGAGGAATTATCTATGGAAAATATCCAATTAGGCTGTTACAGCAAATATAGATGTCATAATGACAAATACCCATTATCTTTCGAGAATAACGGTCTTCAAGGTTTTCCACCCGATTAGCTTTGATCTTTCTAGTGGCACCTGGGCAGGTAGCTATGACAAATTGTGTGGGGCCAATTTCTCAGACCTGCAGTGACCATCCAATTTCACCATCTCTAGGTCATGTTCCCTGATCCCCACAAGTGGGCTTATTCAAATAAGGCAATAAAAATACAGTGATATCATATGGCTCCATCAAATGGCTCCATCAAATGTTGGATGTTAACCATGGAAGTGCTTTACTGCAATTTAGTGCTGTTAGAGGTAGTGGAGAGGATTTAAACTTTAAATGGCCCACCTTAGAGAATGTAATTGACCATATGATGATCAATGTACTCTTCCTCCAAAATCAGATTTTGTTAGGATTTATGCAGAGAGATTTACTGCCTGGGTGGCAGCTAGACTTTCAGTATGCTACCAAAATCCTGCAGCAGGAATGGTTCCCCCAACCCCACTCCACAAAAGTGCAATGCTGCTGGGGTCTGCTAAAAATGAATGGACACAGTGCTAACCCTGGAAGGTTTGCTGAGATCATTCAAGCAAGCAGGATATCTCTCCAGCTGCATTTCAGAAGCATCAATGATGGAGTAAAGACACTTAGGTTAATGCCACTAATGGTTCACCTGGAACAAAACGGCACTAAAGTGTAAAATGGAGAAAAAGCTTCTTGGTCCATCAAACATGCACATTCTCATCTAGCGTTACCAACTGCAACTATTACTCAGACTTTAAAATTCATTCCTGGTGCATTTGGATAAATCCAAGCATGCCTCAAATTCCATTTAGTAAAAGATTAAATTAATTTTAAAACAGGACACTGAAAAAAGACTAAATAATGGATGTGTACCCCCAATTAATTTCAATAGTTGATTTCACGGAATTCATTTAAATTTTTACTACTTATCTTGCAAAACCTTTCGGAATTGTGAGACTTCAGTTCGATGCTTCTCACTCTGCCTTCTGGCTTTTCAATTCATAAAAAAAAAAAAATCACTGCTTTTTGTTGTACATCTAGGCTGAAGTACAAAAGGAATAGGATTGCAGAAGCACATGGGTTTAATGTACGGTTAACAGAGGTTTACTGAATAGGTCGTCACTGTACAAGATTTGGCACGAGACTCCCCAAAAGCCCGCAAAGTAGCCGATGATGGCACATTAGTCAGATGACTTTCCTTAAAGTGACATTGCATACAACAATAACCCACATATATAACATCCTTCCCACTTCACTTCTCAAGTCCAAAACAATAATAATTACTAGAGTACAATAACCCACATATATACGTGATGAATGTAGGAATTTCAGATATATTGTATTAGATGTAGTTGGTGCAATAAGGGTTAAAAGCCTGGGTTAGCGTGTTTCTAACTGCTGCAGCAGTGGTTTTAAAAATCCTGGTCTGAAAAGTTTTTGGGTGGGCGGCACGGTGGTGCAGTGGTTAGCGCTGCTGCCTCACGCGCCGAGGACCCAGGTTCGATCCTGGCCCCAGGTCAGTGTCCGTGTGGAGTTTTCACATTCTCCCAGTGTCTGCGTGGGCCCCACACCCACAAATTCAAAGATGTGCAGGGTAGGTAGATTGGCCACACTAAGCGACCCCTTAATTGGAAAAAGAAACAAATTGGGTAATCTAAATGTATTTTTTTTAAATCGAAAGGTTTGTCTAGACATCCTCGTCACTCCTCACCTCTCACTGCTCCCCTATCCAGCCCCACTGCTCCACAACCCCCCATTACAGTATAAATCTGACTCCATTTCCAGTTCTCTCTAGCTTTGACAGAGACAAAGACTCAAAACGTTAGCTCCCTTCTCTCTCGACAGATGCTGTCTGACCTGCTGAGGTTGTCCAGTATTTTCTGTTTTTGTTTCGGATTCCAGCATCCGCAGTAATTTGCTTTAATATTTGAATCAATTAAGTTGTTGACAGCACTTCAGTTCAAATTAATGCTTCCTAACCAAGGATGGCCAAAGAGAGCTGGAAAACTTTCTTGCACCACATGGAGTGTTAAGTCAAGACTTGTCCTCAAGATCACATATGCTAGTTTTAAAGGCAGGTGTTTAAGTTTCCATTCATCGATGGTCCTTGGAATTAGGCTATTTTTGCATGGCGATGACACGCCTGTTGCTGGGTAGACTTCTTCTGCCCTGCAGCCAGTTTATGGATCCTTGTGCTTGCTCCAAGCTGACTCCGTTCTTAAAAAGACATTGCACACAACAATAATAATAATAATCTTTATTAGTGTCACAAGTAGGCTTACATTAACACTGCAATGAAGTTACTGCGAAAATCCTCTAGTCGCCACACTATGGCACCTGTTCGAGTACACTGAATTCAGAATGTCCAAATCACCTGACAAGCACTTCTTTCGGGACTTGTGGGAGGAAAGCAGAGCACCCGGTGGAAACCTACGCAGACACGGAGAGAACGTGCAGACTCCGCACAGACATGTGACCCAAGCCGGGAATCAAACCCAGGTGCCTGGCGCTGTGAAGCAACAGGGCTAACCACTGTGCCACCGTGCCGCCACAATAAGGCTCATAAATAACACTTTCCTTCATAATGTGATGCTAAAATTGGCTTCATCATGAAAGGCAATCACAATTCCCATTATTGAAACTATCACCTGCTGAATACTGCATGCGGGTGAACATTGCTGGAAAATAGGTCTGTGTTCATAGAATCAGAGAATTCCTCCAGTGCAGAAGGAGGCCATTCGGCCCATTGAACCTGCACCACTCCTTCGAAAGAGTGCCCAAGCTATGGCCACCCGCTTGTCCTATCCCTGTAACCACACCTAATCTATGGATACTAAGAGGCAATTTAGCACGGTCAATCCACCTAACCGGGATCAATCCCAGCTCCAGGTCACTGTCCGTGTGGAGTTTGCACATTCTCCCCGTGTCTGCGTGGGTCTTACCCCATGACCCAAAGATGTGCAGGATAGGTGGATTGGCCACGCTAAATTGCCCCTTAATTGGAAAAAAAAATGAATTGGGGTACTCTAAAAAAAATTTTTTAAACCTTAGGAAGCTCACAGACATGGAGTGGAAGGTGGAGGCCACCACCGACCGGACCCTGGAGCACCACGTGCAGCACAGGGTGGGAGGAGCTTCATCCATGTGGGTCGTCTCCATGAAATAGCTTCCAGAAGGTGGGCGTTCTACATGCAGCAACCTTGCTCAAGTGTATCCTAGCAACCTGGGCAGCACGGTAGCATAGTGGTTAGCACAATTGCTTCACAGCTCCAGGGTCCCAGGTTCGATTCCGGCTTGGGTCACTGTCTGTGCGGAGTCTGCACGTCCCCCGTGTGTGCGTGGGTTTCCTCCGGGTGCTCCGGTTTCCTCCCACAGTCCAAAGATGTGCAGGTTAGGTGGATTGGCCATGATAAATTGTGTCCAAAATTGCCCTTAGTGTTGGGTGGGGTTACTGGGTTATGGGGATAGGATGTGGAGGTGTTGACCTTGGATAGGGTGCTCTTCCCCAAGAGCCGGTGCAGACTCGATGGGCCGAATGGCCTCCTTCTGCACTGTAAATTCTATGATAATCTATGAAACCTATCACTGCCTTCAACAGGAGAGAGGAGCACATCAAAAATAGAACAGTGAACCATAATTTATGTGAGAGTTCGGTTCAATATTTGATACGGATCTCGGCTTCCCAGATCTGGACTGGTTTCTCGGCTGTAATGCTACGTTTTTGGAAATCTAAGTTCCGATCCATCTTGCACAAGTACTGATAAGGACTCCACACAAATGGCTTTACTTTGTCTTTGGACTAAGGTCAGGCAGGGTTTTTGCTCCCACGCTGTTTGGCTGTGATTTATATTTCTGAAGTGTGTAATTGTGATAAATGCAGGAATTTATATATATATATATATATACACACATTGTATTATGTGTCTGTTGCAGTCATGTTATTAAAATAATTTAGATTAAGGCATCCAGATTATGGGTTAGTTTCTCCTTTAAGAGATGAAGGGCGAGATTCTCCGTTGCCCGATGCCGAAATCGTATCCGCCGATTGGGCGGAGAATCTCCGTTTGTGACCGATTCGGGGACGGCGCCGTTTTCGGATGCTCCGTGCCCTCCAAAATCGGCGGCATTTGGAGGCACGCCGCACAGCATTGCGACGCTGTCAGCGGGTTGCTTTGAGGCCATCCCCTGATGCTCCGCCTCCGATGGGCTGAGTTCACAACCGCGCATGTTGCATGTGGTCTGAGTTTTCGTATACCTGGCCAGGTGGCTGCGGACTGTGTCCGGGGGGCAGCTGTGCTGCTGGCAGGGAGGGATTTGGAGAGGGTTGGGGGGACTGGGGGGGGATGGTCAGTGGGTAGCGAGGGGGTCCGGGGGGACACTATTTGGCCGGCAGGGTCCCTGCGCGGCCGCCGCCATGTTGTACGGCGCGATCGCTGCAGGTCGTCAACATGCGCATGCACGGCAACGATCCCGGCAATTCTCCAGGCCGTATCGGCAGCTAGAGCTGGGTGCTCTACGCTGCCTGCTAGCCCCTAGCAAAACAGGGAATCGGTGACCGTTTGACGTCAGTTTTCCTCACCGTTCCCCACATTCAAAGTGGCAAAGATTAGTAGGAGACTAGAGGATTGGGAAATCTTTCGGGGGCAGCAGAAAACTACTAAAACAGCTATAAAGAAGAGTAAGATAGATTATGAGAGTAAACTTGCTCAGAATATAAAAACAGATCGTAAACGTTTCTACAAATATATAAAACAAAAAAGAGTGGCTAAGGTAAATATTGGTCCTTTCGAGGATGAGAAGGGAGATTTAATAATGGGAGATGAAGAAATGGCTGAGGAACTGAACAGGTTTTTGGGGGGCGGTCTTCACAGTGGAAGACACAAATAACATGTCAGTGACTGATAGAAATGAGGCTATGACAGATGAGGACCTTGAGACAATTGTTATCACTAAGGAGGTAGTGATGGGCAAGCTAATATGTCTAAAGGTAGACAAGTCTCCTGGCTCTGATGGAATGCATCCCAAGGTACTAAAAGAGATGGCTAGGGAAATTGCAAATGCACTCGTGACAATTTACCAAAATTCACTAGACTCTGGGGTGGTCCCAGCGGATTGGAAATTAGCAAACGTGACACCACTGTTTAAAAAAGGAGGTAGGCAGAAAGCGGGTAATTATAGGCCAGTGAGCTTAACTTTGGTATTAGGGAAGTTGCTGGAATCTATCATCAAGGAAGAAATCGTGAGGCATCTGGATGGAAATTGTCCCATTGGACAGACGCAGCATGGGTTCATAAAGGGCAGGTCGTGCCTAACTAATTTAGTGAAATTTTTTGAGGACATTAACAGTGCGGTAGATAACGGGGAGCCAATGGATGGGGTATATCTGGATTTCCAGAAAGCTTTTGACAAGGAGCCACACAAAAGGTTGCTGCATAAGATAATGATGCATGGCATTAAGGGTAAAGTAGCATGGATAGAGGATTGGTTAATTGATAGAAAGCAAAAAGTGGGGATTAATGGGTGTTTCTCTGGTTGGCAATCAATAGTTAGTGGTGTCCCTCAGGGATCAGTGTTGGGCCCACAATTGTTCACAATTTACATGGATGAATTGGAGTTGGGGACCAAGTGCAATGTGTCCAAGTTACAATCGACACTAAGACGAGTGGTAAAGCAAAAACTGCAGAGGATACTGGAAGTCTGCAGAGGGATTTGGATAATTTAAGTAAATGGGCTAGGGTCTGGCAGATGTACAATGATGACAAATGTGAAGTTCTCCATTTTGGTAGGAATAACAGCAAAAGGGATTATTATTTAAATGATAAACTATTAAAACAGGCTGCTGTGCAGACGGACCTGGGTGCCCTCGTGCATGAGTCTCAAAAAGTTGATTTACACGTGCAACAGGTGATTATGAAGGCGAATGGAGTTCTGTTCATTGCTAGAAGAGTGGAGCTTAAAACTAGGGAGGTTATGCTGCAACTGTTAAGGTGTTAGTGAGGCCACACCTGGAATATTGTGTTCAGGTTTGGTCGCCTTACCTGAGAAAGGACATACTAGCGCTGGAGGGTGCACAGAGGAGATTCACTAGGTTAATCCTAGAGTTGAAGGGGTTGGGTTACGAGGAGAGGTTGATTTGATTTATTGTCACATGTACCGAAGTACAGTAAAAATTATTTTTCTGCGGCCGAGGGAACGTACACAGTATGTACATAGTAGGCAAAAAGAATAATCAACAGAGAACATTGACAAATGGTGCATCGACAAACAGTGATTGGTTACAGTGCGGAACAAGGGGCCAAACAAAGCAAATACATGAGCAAGAGCAGCAAAGGGCATTGTGAATAGTGTTCTTACAGGGAACAGATCAGTCCGAGGGAGAGTCGTTGAGGAGTCTTGTAGCTGTGAGGAAGAAGCTGTTCCTATGTATGGATGTAGCCGGATAGAATGCTCTCTATCACAATATCTGTAGAAGTTTGAGAGAGTTGATGCAGACATGCCAAATTTCTTTAGCTTCCGTAGGAAGTAGAGACGTTTTTGGGCTTTCCTGACTGTTGCATCAACGCTCGTGGACCAGGACAGACTGTTGGTGATGGTGACCCGAGGAACTTAAAAGCTATCGACCATCTCCACTTCGGAGCCCTTGATGCAGACGGGAGTTTGTGTCGTGCTACGCTTCCTGAAGTTGATGATCAGTTCCTTGGTCTTTCCGACATTTAAAGAGAGGTTGTTTTCGGTACACCATGCAACCAAGTGATTTATCTCCCTCCTGTAGTCTGATTCGTCGCTGTTTGAGATACAGCCCACCCCATCCGCAAACTTATAGATTGAATTGGAGTTAAATCTTGCCACACATACATGTGTGTATAGGGAGTACAGTAGAGGACTGAGCACACATCCTTGCGGGGCCTTGGTGTTGAGGACTATTGTGGAGGTGCTGTTGCCTATCCTGACAGATTGTGGTCTGTTGGTGAGGAAGTCAAGGATCCAGATGCACAGGTAGGGGTCAAGTCCAAGATTGCAGAGTTTTGTTATTAGTCTTGTCGGGATAATGGTGCTGAAGGCGGAGCTGTAGTCTATGAACAGCAGTCTCACGTAGGTGTCCTTGTTGTCGAGGTGTTCGAGTGTTGATTGTAGAGCCAGGGTGGTAGCATCTGCTGTGGACCGGTTGCGGTGAGTAGACTGGGACTGTACTCGTTGGAATTTAGAAGGATGCGGAGGGATCTTATAGAAGCAGATAAACTTATGAAGGGAATAGATAGGAAAAATGCGGGGAGGTTGTTTCCACAGGTGGGTGAAAGCAGAACTAGGGGGCAGATCCTCAAAATAAGGGGAGGTAAATTTAGGACAGAGCTTAGGAAGAACTTCTTCACCCAACGGGTTGTGAATCTATGGAATTCCCTGCCCAACGAAGCAGTTGAGGCAAATGTTTTCAAGATAAAGATAGGTAGTGTTTTGAAGAATAAAGGAATAAAGGGTTATGGTGTTCGGGCAGGAAAGTGGAGCTAGGAAAGTGGAGCTGAGTCCACAAAAGATCAGCCATGATCTCATTGAATGGCGGAGCAGGCTCGAGGGGCCAGGTGGCCTACTCCTGCTCCTAGTTCTTTTGTTCTTATGTTCTTATGACATAGTCACCAAATCGGAGAATCCAGCCCATGGTATATGCAAACAAACTTTTTTGTATTAACATAGTATTAAACGACCATAACATCACAGAAAAATATAGCTTACAATTACCAGTTAAACTATGCTTATCAAAAGATACACTTACTTCTGACTGCTGCCTTCTTTATCTCCAATCAAGCAAAAGCCATCACAGGCCAAAAACCACTTTTAAATAGAGTTGGCAAACACAGGAGAAAAGGGTTTTGCCAATCTTTGGAGAGATAGTTGTTTTAAGAGACTACATGGAAGAGAGAGATCATGTCAGAATAATGCTGAATCTCTGCTTGCCGATGGTGTGGGGTGGCCACAATTGGAAACCCCATTGGCCGGCTGGGGTAACGGAGAATCCGGCTGCTGACGGGGGGGGGGGGGGGGGGGGGGAGCGTCGGGAAACATGACTGTCGGTCTGGAGAATACCACACAATATCTCTAATTATCCACTGCCCAGAAAGCATAACAAAAAACCATTATGCCTCTTGTTGTAAACATATACAGGTTGCAAAGAAGAATGATCTCACTTTTACGATATCTTAATTGCACCTTCTGCAGCCACAAAGTCTGTCTGTCTTCCAAACCAGGATTTTAAAAAAATTACTGCACCAGATACATAATACCCTAACCAAGGCTTTTAAAAACATTACTGTATCAGATACATAGAATACAATATATACCAATTTCTTACAATTCATTACAGGAGGAGTGTGGGAGCAGGACGCGGTTCCCCCATTACACCTATGCCAGCGAACTGGAAGATCTACTCCTTTAGTTTCAATTACCCTAGTTTTCCCTAGGTGGTCTTCAAGAATGTTCTTTTTCAATTATTGGGTCATTTTATGCTGCAAAGCTAATGTATTTGGTATAAGACAGATCAGATTTCAACCCTTTTCTCCAAAGCTTTCTCCACAAACTCACCCTCTAACGATGTTTCAAAATGGCGCTCTGCACCCTTGGTCTCCACCCAGCAATGACCTCATCTCACCAAGCTGGAAAACAAATTACCTCTGCAGACGGAAAGTACATCAACCCCCCAGGGGCATTTCCTAATCAAACCACAGTGCATTAGCCCAGACTAAAAAAACCACGTTCCTTTGGTCAATTTCACCTCTGGCTCCTCGAATCTCCCAGGCCTTTACAAAACAAAATCCTTTTTAAAAACATGACCACTGCAGTCAAACACACAATAACCCTATGCTTTTAACCCTTAAATTTCCAAATATTTAGAAGCCAATATTCCAAAAATCCTCCATTCGTCACCCAAGGCATAGTTCAGACCTAATGTATACAAATACATTAGGCTAAATGTTACAGCCCTTCCTGCCAGTGGGATTTGCTTGTCCCGCTGATGATGACCCCCCCCCCTTCCTCCTCCACGGCAGGTTCCCCAGTAGCATGGCCAGGGAATAATGCAAAACACTGTTGACATCAGTGGGATTGGAGGACCCCGCTGCCAGACAATGCCAAACCACCCCTGCCACCAGAACACATGTTGTTTGGGTGGAGGAATCCCACGCGGAGAGTCAGTGAAGGTTTTGATCACAGTCAGTTGAGAGGCGAAAAGCCATTGTATTCACACCAAATACATTTCTATGTTGTAGGACCTATCTGTTTTTGCATTGGAAGTTTAATTGAAGTTACCAAAGTCCTGGGGGATACAATTGGACCCGGTGTCTGATTCATTTCCCCCCCCCCCCCCCCGTCGTATTAATCGGCAACCCAGTTAATATTGCAATCTTACCAAGGAGCAGCTTCTATATCCATTTCTGGGCCTTCTGATTTTGCACGCACACCAAGTGTGAAATTCAGGCCAATGTTTTCTTAACTCACAAACATCCATGTGTTATCTTTAGGCTTACAGACAAGTATCACTTTTCCCAACATTCAAAACTTGATACTAGAGAATGTGATTATTATTGCTAACTTACTATTTCAATTTCACCCTCACTGCTACAGATCTTAATCACAGGTGTTTCACCCTATAAGCCAAAAACCCTTTTTACAGAAGCACATCCGGTTTAAATTCTCTACTGAGAGCAGTTATCACTCTGAATTCACCAAATGATCTAGAGATAGTCTTTAGATGGCAGAGAGATCAAAATGACACGTTCTTTGGCTGGCTGCAGCTCCAACACTAAAACAAAACTAAAAAACACAGACACACCCAAGTGTTTCCTCGAAGCGAAACTAAAAAGCAGAGCCCGAGCTCAGTTCCACCCACACTCTGACATCATTGCAGCCACTTCAGCAGACAAACATTTCTTAAAGTGACATTCCCATGACAATGTATATTGACAGGAAGCAGGCTGGCCAGATGACCACACTTTTGCCCTGACCAATACAATCAGTCCTGTGGGGACTGCTAGCTTTATTGATTGACAGTTTCATATCAGCTTGTAGTGAGTATATCTCTCTACGAACTGGATTTTTCATGTTTGTTTGTTTATTTGGATAGATTAAGAGTTGTTATGATTAATGGTTTCTTCAAAGGAATTTTCACTGCCAGTACTTGAGAATTTTATGAGTATGTGTGAATTTTCAAAGGATTTTTTAAATGGCTGACTGAAATGCACACGAAATTTAAAAAAAGATTTGCAGTGTTATATGGCTCAATGGTCTGTACCTAGTTCAAAGCAGATGAATGGCCATGAGGGGACATGAGAGACATACAGGGAGAATAAGAGATAGGAGGGGACATGGAGGCGGCGCGGGGATGGATAGTGGGTGAGGGATTGAGGGCCTAACAACCATAAATAAAGCTGGACTGATGTCCCAGTAAACAGAGGTGAGCCTTTTAACTTTCCGGCCTCTCCATCCACCCTCCCCCATTGCCACCTAGCCTGCCTTGGGTGGTCACGGCTCCAACTCCAGCATGCATCCTACTCCTGGAGACCAAACACCGGGTGAGTAGGCAGCCTTTTAGAAGTCAGGTCTGACATTGGGAAATGACCAGACAAGAAGTCCCAAACTTAAAGATGAAAATCCAGAATGGTGTTTCAGTCTTTAAAAAAGAAAGGGGGTGGGATTCTCTATCCCGCTGCACCCTTTGTCTAGTGCGGCGTACCCCCGCAGGCAGTGGGATCCTCCATCCCAGCAGCCGACCAATAGGGGGCGGGATTCACCGATAATGTGGCTAAGTGTTGACGCCGGCGTAAATGCCGGTGCATTTTACGCCAACGTTAACGGGCCACATAGCCCAGCGATTCTGCGGCCCACAAGGAGCCAGCATGGGTGCCACAGGAAGTACGGGGGAGTGGCCCCTGACTGGCGTCAGAGACACGTGATGTGGCGCCGTGACGCACTGAAATAATGCGACCCGACCCGACCCCCCCCCCCCCCCCGCCCCACACAGCCGACACTGGGATAGTGGTTGCCCGCCGCACAGCGCCAAGGTTCCGGGATCATAGAATCATAGAATTTACAGTGCAGGAGGCCATTCGGCCCATCGAGTCTGCACTGGCTCTTGTAAAGAGCACCCGACCCAAGTCCACACCACCCTATCCCCATAACCCAGTAACCCCACTCAACCAACACAAAGGGCAATTTTGGATACTAAGGGCATTTTAGCATGGCCAATCCACCTAACCTGCACATCGTTGGACTGTGGGAGGAAACCGGAGCACCCGGAGGAAACCCACGCAGATACAGGGAGAACGTGTAGACTCCGCACAGTGACCCAGCCGGGAATCGAACCTGGGACCCTGGAGCTGTGAAGCAATTGGGGATGGGGACCTCAACACTCTCCTGGACGCCATGGAGCAGAGGAGGGGGTCTCTGTATCCCGGACTCGGCCGCAGGACCCCAAGCAACACCGTACTGCGTATGTGGAGGGAGGTGAGCAATGCCGTCAGCGCTGTCGGGCCGCCACCCAGGACAGGCTACCAGTGTCACAAGAAGCTGAACGACCTACTCAAGGCAGCCAGGGTGAGTACCCAGCACTTTGCCCCTGGCACCAACCCGCCTACCCACCACAGATGTGACACCGCCCCCTCTCCCTCCCCAGGGGGGGACGATACAACTCCACCCTGACCCACATGGCCGCACCCAACCATGCCAGCCACGTTGGCTGGGTGCCTTGTGCATCTATGCCATCATAGATCCAACCACTGGGCTGCATGCGTCGGAATGCCTAACACTGCTGATGTTTGTCTGCGCCCCCCCCCCCCAACCCCCCAAAAGGATAAGAACGCCCAGAACCGCAGGGAGCTGGAGAAAACCGGAGGGTATTGCACCGCTCGACATGCATGAGCAGAGGGCACTGGACCTCACTGGCGGACCGGAGGACTGGGAGGTTGCCAATGCCGAGATCGGGGCAGGCCACCAAGTGAGGCCCCCCTGCCTGGCCCCAGCCCCTCACCCCAGCCCCTCAATCCCCCCCCTCACCTCGGCGCCTCACCCCACCGCCTCACCCCTGTCGAACCATACATGCTGTCTTGCGTCTTACAGGACGAGGCGGCGGTGGTGATGGCCCATCCGGCGCATCTCGCCCCCAGCCAGTGCCAGGGCCGGCGGCCTCCAGGGATGAAGGCAACGATAAGGGAGGGCAACCGTCACAGCAGACCTGCGCCCGACACGGAGTCCCAGGACAGAGGAACGCAGTTAACCGACACCCAGGACATGGAGACAGGGGGCGGGCACACAGGGGACGGACACACAGGGCCCATCGCACCACGGGTCGTCATAAGAGATCCTGGACTTTGCCTCTGACGAGGACATACTGGACTGTGCATCACTGTCATCTCCTACACCGTCCATCATCGTAGAGACCATCACCTCGGTTGGTCTCTTTAGTGATGAGGATTCTGGGACACTCACTGGTGCGCACCACAAAGCCGGTTCAGCTGGTGGAGGTAGGAGCAGTCGGAGGGCAGACCGGCCCCAGCAACCAGCTGCCGCCCAGATGGGTCCCAGGTTCCTGGAATTCCCACACCCACCCAGTGACCCGATGTTGTCAGAGGGATGAGAGAAAGGGATGACTGCCGGTTTCCAGCAACTGCAGACGCAGGTGGAGGTATGCATCAGTGTGCAGGAGCAGGGAGTGGTGCCAGTTAGGAGTGCCACCCAGGCCGAAACCGCACAGGTGGTGTCCGCGGTGGAGGCAACGGTGTCGGACATGGGTGGGAGCATGCAAGGCATGGGGCTATCTGTGCACGTGGTGTCCATGGCCCAGGACAGGGCTGCCCTCTCACAGGCAGCCATGTGCCAGAGCCAGCTGCAGATTGCAGTGATGCTCATCACCGTGGCCCAGTCTCAGCAGGCCATCGCGGAGGGCATCGGTGACATTTCCCAGGCACTGGCTGGTGTCGCACAGACCCAGACAGGGATGGCCCACTCCCTGAGCTCCATGGCTGCTAGCTTGCAGATCCTGGTCAATAACAGAGCGGGCCACCAGGACTGGCAGCACCAGGTGCCAGGGAGCCTCGGGGGTTGTCATGCGCTCGCGTCCCTGTCCCATGGAGAAGCCCGGGGGCCATTGGGCACCCCGAGGGAGGAGGAGGTGCTGCGGGCCGTCCCGGGTCCACCTGGAGGGGAGGTTCAGAACACCACGCCACCTCGGACTCCCCTCCTACCGTACCTGGTGCATTTGGTGAGCAGCGGGCAGAACAGGGTGGCAACACACCATCCCGGTCACCCGAGGCACAGCCTGGCCCATCCAGGCCGGGCCACCCCAGGAAACGACCGGCAATGGAGACCTTGTTGCAGGGCAGGGATTACAGCAGCCCGCCTCCACTTCTGCTGTACCATCTGGGGAAGCACTGAAACATAGTCATGGGCCCGGAACGCCAGAAAGGTAGGCACTTAGTAAGTTGACAAGCTTGCGGGGCACAGCTTAGTAATAGGGGCTAGAACAGAACTTCTGTAATTAAACACACTGTAACACCTGTGAAAGCTGCTCCAAGCTCTGTCCAATGTGTGTGGGGGTGGAGCGGGAACTGAGTGCCACTGTGGGTGAGGGGCAATCTGCGTCGAACCCCGGTGGGTGTGACGTGCGGTCCCCCGCCCCCCGGGTTGCCCACACCACCCCGCCCCCAGCGAGATGACAGGGCAATGCGATGCAGTGTCCAGCCCGTATACAGGGACCCCCCAGGTGGAGTGCGTTAATGTGGCCATGAGCCAGACATTGCCTAACGATGTGGCGCTCAGAGCTCATCGCAGAGCGGGCTTTCATCATCCTCCATGCCATGGACCAGACCCACTTGGAATAGCAACCGTGCGAGCCCAGCTCGTTGTGCCGCAGGTGGATAGGCACTGGAAGGGTGGTGTGCATGAGGGTGATGCAGTGCTGTGGGAGGTACGGTCGATCGGTGGTGTGGGAGGTGAGGGTGGTCAGTGGTGGGCGAGTGGAGTCTCATGGGTGTTGTGGGAGGCGAGTGCGGTGGGTGGCGAGGTGATGCCGTATTGAGGTGTCCGTGCCCCAGCTCAGCAAACCTCGCCCCCCTAGTTGGTGAAACGAGTGACTATCAACTCGTCCGGTGCTCGCTGGCCCAGTCGGTGGCATTGGGCAGCCTCCCGTCCATGTCCAGCCCCCATGTCCCGTACATTGCCCCCTCTCCTCTCCATCCTCCTCATCTGGAGAGGCGTGCCCTTCGACGTGATCCGCCCCCTTCCCTCTCCTCGTCCAGCACATCGCCTCTCTGCTGTGCTATATTGTGGAAGATGCAGCATACCACAACTATGCGGCCAACACTTGCTGACGGGCACTGGAGGGCCCCTAAAGCGTGTCTTCAGCAGCTCAAAGCACCTCTCGACCACAGCCCTGGCCGCACAGTGGGCCTCATTGTAGCGGTGCTCCACATTGATCTATGGCCTCCATATAGGCGTCATCAGCCACGACCGCAAAGGATAACCCCTGTCGCCCAGCAGCCAGCCATTCCTGTTCATGAACATCGGCCGGTTATGCGATGGTGGCCGCATGACGACGTGCACCCCACCGATGACCCCTGGACCATTTGTATCCTGGTGACTGCAGCGAAAGCCGCTGCCCGGGCATCCTGGTCAGCACGGTCCACGGGGAACTGAATGTACCGGTCCGCAACAGGGACCAGTATGGATGCCCTTGTGCACCGAAGCCTGGGAGATCAGGTGGCAGATATAGGTGACTGTTTCCCGGCTCATCCGGAGTCTCCTCCTGCATGCCCTGTCCAGGTGGTCCTGGAAGGACATGTGACACCGGTACACATGGTGCCTCATCAGGCGCCTCCGTGGCACCACCTCCTCCTCCCTCCCTCCCATCCCCCCTCCTCCTCATCGGCATCCTCGTCCTGTGGCTCACCAGCCCGTGGGCTCCCCACTCCTCCGGCGGCAGCGGCAGCCAGCACGACTGGTTGATGCTTTTTTAAAGCAGATTAGAACCATGCTGGCGTTACGTGCGGGACTTCGGCTCATCTGGGCCGCAGTAACGTTGGGGGCCCGAAGAATCGCACGTCGGGCCACCACTCGCAATTCTCCGGGCCTCGTTCGCGCGGTTTTCGTGGGTTCGCAGGTTCGTGTCCCGGCGTCTCGGGCCGTTCGGCATAGATGCCTGTTATCCGAGCCGGCGCAGGCTGGAAGAATCCCGCCCAGGGTTTCCCATTGTGGGCATCCCCGTGCCGCCGGGAAATCAGTGGGCGTGAGTACGTTGCCGACGAAGCGGAGGATCCCGCCGACGGGAGAATCTAGCACAGGATATTGTGGAGAGAAGATAGACGTCAGGAGGGGAATTTTCCAACATTGTCAGCCTTAGAATCTTCCAGTCCTGCCAATAGAGGGTTTCCTGGCGGCGCGGAGTGCATAGAACAGGAAATCCTGACAACTGGCCAATGGCTCCACCACCATGAAACATGTCAAGGGGCGGGGAGGGCACAGAAAATCCCATCCCAACAGATCAAGGCGCCGGCTCGCCACTACCTGAAGTGCAAATTAGGAACAAGCAATAAAATAGCTGGTCGAGCCAGCAACGTCCACGTCCCATGACAGAACTATAAACATTAATCGTTAAAACGGAGATGACATATGGTATAGTTGATAAAAACAAAGTATTGGAGAACACAAAATAAAAGCAAAATACAGTGGCGGCTGGCAGAAAGTGCTGCAAAAGCTCAGCAGGTCCGACAGCATCTGCGGAGCACGAAACAGAGTTAACGTTTACAGCTCTGAAGAAGTCATATTGGACTTGAAACATTAACTCGGTTTCTCTCCCCACGGATGGTGCCAGATTCTGGAGTTGTTCCAGCACTCTATATTTTCATTATTGGGGAACACAAATACGAAAGCAAAATAAAATGGCTCTAGCAAATATATGTTGGCACAGGGATGCCATGGGTTATCGGAGGATGCATGGTGGATACATGGCAGCATAGAGGACCATGAGCGATCTGAGGGGCCATGGACTCGCATCAGGGGGTGGGTGAGGCGAGGTTTAGGATGCAGTTTAAAAGTTAACCTGTGGTTTTCGGGGCCATCTACCTTTGCAACGATATTTCTCACACACTCCCATCACAGCTGGCAAAAAGAACTGCAAGCTGACCCTTGAAGGAAAAGATAAAAAATGGTGTGTGAAATCACACATGAGTCAGGCATATTTGAACCCTTTACTGGTAAGTCTTTAACTATTTACAAATCCAAGGTATGGTCATGAATGGAGATGTTCCATGCAAGTAGGCTACTTACTTAGAGGATTGTTCTAGACTGTTCTCCCAGAGGCTCTTACCATGTGACTCCGTTCATCACACAGTGGGTGGTGCTGTTCTCCTGTGCCAAGTCAACCCTTTCTCTCGCAGGTATTTACATCACAATGCATGCAGGTACAGAATACAACATACGTGTTTTTCAGGTCCTAGATGAAAACATGGCCAATTTTCTGATGAAAGTGCACATTTGTGTTTGTCAACTGAGGGCAAGTCTGGGTTTAGTTACTTGTGGGTTATGTACTTTGGGAAAATCAATTGTGTAGGGTCATGGATGATAAATTGTGGAACTAGTGGAAGCAAGAGTGATTGCCTTCAGCATAGGAGGGAAAACACTGAATGAACTCAGGAACTACATTTGCAGGGATAGCCTCCTTGCTAGCTGTTCTGTGATTACATTAAGCTCTACTCTTCACTGCTAACATTAGGATAAGTTTTCAAGACAGCAATTTAGCTACTAATGTAATTACTGCCCAAACAATAAATTGTAACTCAGTAATGCAGATGGTTCGACTCTGTCCAAAAGATTGTAGCTCTGTTTTAAATTAAAGTTTCCGTTGACAAACTATTTGTTAATTTTGTTGATTGAGTTTAGAATGGTTCACACCATTTCCCATTCAGTGTTATGTATATATTAGTGTGGGAATGTGTGTCAACAGAGAGCAAAAGTTTTTACGTTTGTCATTGGCAATTGTTTAATGATTTGTTTATCATATCTGGTAATACAAAATGGGGTAAGAAACATGTCATGGTGCCACTACAGATTCCTTGAAATCCAATCATGTAAATTGCTACCGTGAGCAGAGGTTGCTTTTCTCAAGAGCAGGGTCAAGCTAATCACATGTTGACCAGATCGGGGAAGGCCGGCGGGTTCGCCTCGGTTTTGTTATGTTTCCTTTGTAACATAAGCGGCTTCCTTGTGTTGCATTTGTCAAGGAAGGTCGAGACGTGTAAATAACTTCAACTCATTTATTTACACTATGTACACTTTTATAACTTGAGTTCGACACTACTGCTAATCCTATTGCAGCTACCTAAACTGACTAACCAGCTGCTGTCTTCCACGTGGTGGGTGTGATAATGAATCAACCCTGTGCCTCTCCTCACTGACTGTCTCCACTGGCCAAAAGAGCTGATCATGTGTGTGGTGTCCTTTATGTCTGGGTTGGTGTAATGCCCCCCTGTAGTCGTGTCACCTCCTTGTGTATCGTGAATGTCCATTGGTCGCCTCCCATCTAACTTATCTATTGGTTGAGTGTGTGTGTGTGATGTTTCTGGTGCTCCCTCTAGTGTCTATCTAGCTTACATGTATTTACAGTGATGCACATCACCACAGCCTCCATGAAGAAATTACTCAGCCAAAGGTGTGTTTTTGACAATTTAACTCAATTCAAATTTTCAAACTGTTATGCTAAACTATGAACTTGATTATTAGTCGAGTACATAACCATTACATGACCTATCTCATGCAGGTTTTATCCAGTTGCAGAGCATCATCAACTACATGAACTACCTTCCACTACAAGATCAGTAGTGGGAATGTTTGCTGCTGATTACACAATGTTCAGCACCATCTTACACTCCTTAGATACGGAAGCAGATTTGGGGCTTACCATTGACTTACCAGAAACTTAACTGGACCAGCCATAGAAATACTCTGGCTATAAGAGAAGGTGAGAGACTGGGAATTCAGTGGCAAGAAACTCCCCAAACCCTGTCCACCATTTACAAAGGACAATTCAGGAGAGTGCAGACAAGTGCAGCTTCAGCTACACTTAAGAACTTGACACCATCTAGGACAAAGCAGCCCACTTGACTGGCACCCCATCCATCATCTTAAATATTTACTCCCTGATGCGACCATCAATTCACTCAGACACGAGGAGAAGTGAACCGTGGTTTTAATCAGCTTAGAACAGTGCCTGCCTGCGACAGGTACAATACTGGGAACTGCCTGCAGGTCAGCTGCTCTTTATACTTCCTCTTAAGGGGAGGAGCCCGTACATGCCCCAACATATCCCCCTGTGGGTGAAGCCACACAATGGCCTATAGGTGGAGCCCACAGGGTTAACAACATAACACAACAGCAGAACATGATACAAATGCACTGGTGAATTATTAGCACTATAGATTCACCACACTCCCTTCATTACTGACACACAGTGCGAGCATTGTGCACTAGATACAAGCTGTACTACAGCAACTCACCGAGACCCCTTTCAGCTGCACCTTCCAAACTTGTGGGGTGGGATTCTCCGATCCCTGTTGGGTCGGAGAATCCCCAGGGGAAGGCACGAATCCCGCCCTGCCACCCGCCCTATTCTCCGGCGGCGCTTTTTGGGGGCCAGCGGGATTCTTCGGGCCCTGATGGGCCGAGTGGCTGTCCAGTTTTGGCCAGTTCTGCCGGCGTGAATTACTCACCTCACGCATGGCAGGGCCTGGCAGGTAAGTTCACCGGGGGGGGGGGGGGGGGGGCACGGTGGCCTGGCCCGCGATCGGAGTCTACCGATCCTACAGGGGGCCTTCTTTCCTCTGCGCCGGGCCCCTGTAGGGCTCCGCCATATTGCTTGGGGGCCGGCGCAGAGATGAGAACCCCCGCGCATGCGCGGAAATACACCGGCTGGTCTGCGTGTGCGTGGAAATACGCTGGCCGGTCCGCGCATGCGCAAAATCACACCAGCCATTCTGTGCATGCGCGAACTCGTGCCGGCCCTTTGCTGGAGTGCCGCCAACCACTCCACCATCAACCTAGTCCCTGAAAAGTTGGAGAATTCCTCACTTTCAGGGGCAGTTGACGCCAGAGTGGTTGCCGCCGGCTTTCCTGTCGCATGGGAATTTAGTCCCCAGAAGGGAGAATCCCACCCGTGACCTCTACACCCAGGAGGACTAGAGCAGCAGGTGTACAGGATCATCACCACCTGCAAGCCTCCCTTCAAGTTGCGCACCATCCTTACTCCATTCCTTCACTGTTACTGGGTCAAAATTCTAAAACTCCCTTCCCAACAGCAATCGGTAACTACACCAGATAGACGAAAGCAGTTCAAGGAGGTGGCTCAGCCACACCTTCCAAAGAGCAAACAGGAATGAGTAACAAATGCTGGCCTAGCCAGCAATGCACACAACCCATGAAAGATTTAAAAAAATAGAAAAATAACCTTGTGTGTTCCAACACATGACGCTGGAGTATATTTGAACAAAAAAGGCTTCTACTCGCAAAACATGCAGCTGTTGCGAGAAGACATGCAGGACATCTTCCAGTTCTTTGTCAGATATCCTGATAACCCACATGAATGTCATTATCTTCTACTGTTTTGCCAAACTATCTGCAGGTATGTGCTTCTCCTTAACATAAGATGTCCAAAATCATACTTTTATCCAATACCAAGTCGCTATTTACACAAAATCTACTGGGCTATTGGGAAAGATCACGGGAGTGGGATTAAACAAAGTACTCTTTTAAAGAGTCAGCATAGACACAATGCACTGAATGGCCTCCTTCTGCAAAATATGAAGTGAAGGATAATTTAAATCAAAGGACTAAAGATTACCAGCATTTTCCCAAACCACACAATCTACCAATGTTTAATATTTTCTATTCTCTAGTGCTAAAATGCAATCTTGTAGAGGACTTCCAACATTGAAGGTTGTCCACACTAATTGGACTAATAAAATAGCAGTTAGCATGGGCCAATCAAATTGTTGGAGAGATTTCAGTTCTCATTAAAATGACCCACTCCCCTCTGGCTAATCCCAAGAATTATATACACAGTGGCCTGTTTCTGCTTCTTCCACAACCACTCTAGGCCCCTCACGTGCCCAGTTTAGACCTCTGCCCTGTTCCCACTCTAATCGATCCCGGGTGCCCTTCCACAACCGTTCCTCCTCATAAAAAAGAAATCAGGAGTGCTCCACACTAGATTCTCACAGCTGTCCCTGGCTCCATGCCCTATTCTAACTGCTTCTCTGTTCACCATGTCAACAGCACAAGCATATGGAGGTTGACAGATTTACTCAACTTCCAGACAAGTAGACAACTGATTTTCTTGTGCATTGATCTGCTTCTATGGATGCCGAGTCAGCATATCTTCTTACTGTTCGCATTCTACATCCTGGGTGGGATTCTCCAGTCTCCGACGGCGAAATCGCGATCGGTCGGAGAATCCACGTTGGTGCCGAAAGAAGGGGCAGTGCCGCTTTGGTGATGCTCCGCATCTTCCAAAGCGACGTACTCAGAGTACGCTGCACGCCGTCGGGACGGCCTCAGGACATTACCCGAGTCCCTCCCCCCGATGGGGCGAGTTCCCGACGGCGTCGGTTGCCTGTGGTATTTATTTTCGGGCACGTGCCGTGGCCGCTGCGGATTATGTCCAGCGCCACCACAGTCCGGGGGGGGGGGGGGGGGGGGGGGGGGGGAGCCGATCCGTGGGCAGGTGTAGCTTTGGCGGGGGCAGGGGCTGGGGGTGGCGAGCCTGGCCAAAGGTGGTCACTATTTGGCAAGCCGGGTCCGCGCATGGCCGGCGCCATATTGCATGGCACGGCCGCTGTGGTGCGCATGTGCGGCCACGGACACGGCAATTCTCTGGCCCTATCTGCATCTACAGCCGGGGGCTCTACACTGCGTGCCTGCTAGCCCCCCACCTGATCGAGAATCACGGCCTCAGCACTTAGTCTCAGAATTGGAGAATCCAGCCCCTTGTTTCTTAATCCAGCCAATATTTCTCAAAATGAAATAGGAGATTACTGTCTCATCCAATCATCCACAGCATAGAAATCGTTTGAATCAACTTCATAAAAATATAGACTGTGGGGCACAGAGGTTTCATCAGTGCAGCTGGAGGTTCATTTTAATTGCCCATAATTAATGCACCACTGCTCCAAGGACCTTGTGAACCCAGTTGTGCAGTATCATATTCCCTGAAGGCTGGCAATTATACAGACTGTGAGCATTACCCAAATACTGTGAAGGAAAAATACTGTACAGGGAATTAAAAACAAAACTAAATCAACTGCATTTAGTTAATATAACTGGAAATAAGTAACATTGAGGTCAATGAAATATTCTTTGAGCTATGCCCAGCAGCAACATGACAATTTTTGTTTTAATCGGGATGGCAACTGATCTAGAAGATTTTCCAGATGTTTCTCATAGGCCTGTATATTTTCTTGAGACTGAGAAAATAAATTGGATTGGATTTGTTTATTGTCACATGTATAGAGGTACAGTGAAAAGTATTTTTCTGCGAGCAGCTCAACAGATCATTAAGTACATGAAAAGAAAAGAAAATACATAATAGGGCAACACAAGGCAATGAATGTAGAGACTCTTCTTAAAAATCTATTTACCTACTGTAACAAAGAAGTAAAACGCAAATTAGAAAGATTGTTTAGTAAAAAATAAATCCTACTAAAACTAGCATTCATTTTCAGCAGAATTCCACAATGTAATGTTCACATTAACTTCACAGAGATTTGTATGATGAATTCTGCTTTCATTCCCCAGTAATGCCCTGACTTCATGTACAACTTAATGTACTGTACCTTCAGCTATGTTATGTTACGATACCTATGTTATGATACAGTTCTGTCCTTGTGCATTGACATCTTTGGAAGGTTTAACGATAGGCATAGTGGAAGTTTCAAACCACATCATAACAGAAATGAAGGCAGATTTTGTCACATGGACCGTCCATTAGGTCTCCACTTTTACTCTGATTTTATTTGTTTGAACACTGACCAGCTAGTCCTTGCCTATTAGCTAAGTGACCTCAGTTTACACTAGCAAATTGCATTAATAATTTTTAAGTTGTACAAACAGCATGATGGACTTACCCCAATTTTTTCTTACTCGACAGGATAAACAAAATGTTACAACAATAGTCAATGACAAGCACAAAGCATTCTTGCTGTGATATATGCACTGCATATATGCAGATACAGAAATGCATGCACAGGCAGCTTGCCTCAGACATCAATCTGCAAAAAGAATCATATTACAAGATATATGGTTCCACATTTGGGGCTGGCATTTTAAAAGTACCCTGTAATCACATCATTGCAAAGCATATGAGATTAAATTAATTTATTGCTCATTTCTCATATTCAGAATTCCTTTGGAAATCTCACCAAACTGGAGAAACCCTTTTGGGCTGGATGAAGTGTCAATTGAGTAGGAATGCGTTTGAAGCTGCTACAAAGCCAATATTTACCCGAACCTGTCGAAACACAACCTTGGTAAGCAAATGCCCTAACAACAAGTTAATTGTCTTAAAATTGAAATATAGAGTTTAAGAATATATATTAATAACGTTGCATATAACACAATACACTCAAGCTTGGTTTACATTTAGTCATGTCAACATCCTACAAAAAGTTTACTGCATAGTTCATTAATAGCTGACGTTTGAGGCAAAGAGCTGAATATGAAAATGACCATGCTTTTGAAGCTTAACTAGCGTGAGGCAACTCAGTTTAGCTGGGTTCTATACAAGGGACAGACATAAAGCGCACACTCAGTATGCTTTGCGCACGGTGAAGTCGAGACATCCTGAGTGAGTGAGACAGCTAGAGTGAGGTTGAAACTTGGTAATTTGGAGCAGTGAGGTAGTTTGGTGCAGAGTGGTAGGAGGTGCTTTTTCCAAATCATTTTGTTTTCTTTCTTCTAGCTTGTAACTGCTAATCTGCAAGGAGAGATCCAGAGAACATCCCGGGAAGGTAAGTGATACAAATACCTTCTCAAATTGTGGCGGGGGGGAAAACTGAAGTGACATCACAGTAAAACTGAGACCTGATTGGCTGATAGAGAATCTGGTAAACTTGAAAAAAAAATTACATTGAGAAACAAATTAAATCTAATTGATTGACTTGATAGGGGAGTAACCAAACCGGAGGGCAGCGATTAGTCTTTAACATTTAATTTTAAACTAAAAATCTAGCGCCAGGGCTGTATAGTTAATTGTAACTGAATCTATTAACAATTTAAGTGTTTATGTTGAATTAATTAACTAGTGCATAAATGTCACTCAGCGGGGTGCAGTGACAAACTGAGATGTGGCAGATCCGTGACCCTTCCAACGTTCCGGTCGACTACGTCTGCAGGAAGTGTAACCAATGGCAGCTCCCCACAGACTACGTGGTTCGGTTGGAGCAGGAGTTGGATGCAGACAGATGGGTGACTGCTAGAAAGGGCAGGCAGTCAGCGCAGGAATCCCCTGTGGCTGTCCCCTTCTCTAACATGTATACCGTTTTGGATACTTCTGGGGGGATAACCTATCAGAGGAAAACAACAACAGCCAGAACAGTGGCACCACAACTGGCTCTGTTGCTCAGCAAGGGAGGGCAAAGTGCAGGAGAGCGATAGTTATAG
Source organism: Scyliorhinus torazame (assembly GCF_047496885.1). NCBI lineage: Eukaryota > Metazoa > Chordata > Chondrichthyes > Carcharhiniformes > Scyliorhinidae > Scyliorhinus > Scyliorhinus torazame. The sequence goes on from NC_092709.1 coordinate 232,505,636, forward strand.
GGGACTCTATAGTCAGGGGCACAGATAGGTGCTTCTGTGGAAGTGAAAGAGAATCCAGGATGGTGTGTTGCCTCCCTGGTGCCAGGGTCAAGGATGTCACTGAATGAACACAGGACATCCTAAAGGGGGAGGGTGAACAGCCAGAAGTTGTAGTACGCATAGGTACTAACGACATAGGCAGGAAGAGTGATGAGGTCCTGCAGAAGGAGTTCAGGGAGTTAGGCAGTAAGCTAAGAAGCAGGACCTCTAGGGTTGTAATCTCAGGATTACTCCCTGTGCCACGTGCCAGTGAGGCTAGAAATATGAGGATAGTGCAGCTAAACACGTGGGTAAACCAGTGGTGTAGGAGGGAGGGTTTCAGATTTCTGGACTATTGGGATCTCTTCCGGGGCAGGTGCGATCTGTACAAGAAGGACGGGTTGCATCTAAACTCGAGGGGCACCAATATCCTGGCTGGGAGGTTTGCTAGTGTCACTCAGGAGGATTTAAACTAATATGGCAGGGGGGGTGGGAACCATTGCGTTACCTTAGAAGGTGTCATAACTGAAGGGGAAATAGAGAACAAAATGAGATAACAACAACACCCTCAGGCAGAGGAAAAAAGGTGACAAGTGTGAGAAGGGAGGTGGTCAATGCAGGACTGAGGATATGGTACCTTAATGCGCGCAGTATACAGAACAAGGTAAATGAGCTTAGTGCACGCATTGAATTGGCAGCTACGATGTTGTGGGCAACACAGAGACATAGCTGCAAGGGGATCAGGGCTGGGATCTAAAAGGATATGTGTCCTATCGAAAGGGCAGGCAGATGGGCAAAGGGGGGGCGGGGTTGCATTGTTAGTAAGGAATTAATTAAATCGATAACAAGGAGCGATATAGAATCAGAAGGCATAGAATCTCTGTGGGGAGAGTTGAGGAATCACAAAGGTAAAAAGACCCTGATGGGAATTATGTAAAGGCCCCCGAGCAGTAGTCAGGATGTGGGGCAGAAAATAAATCAGGAGATAGAGAAAGAATATAAAAAAGGCAATATCACAACAATCTTAGGGTCTTCAATCTGCACGTGGACTGGGAAAATCAGGTTGGTAGTGGTTCCAAGAAAATAAATTTGTGGAATGTTTAAGAGATGGTTTTTGGAGCAGCTTGTGGTAGAGCCCTCGAGGGAACAGGCAATTCTGAATTTGGTGATGTGTAATGAGGCAGACATAGAACATAGAACGATACAGCGCAGTACAGGCCCTTCGGCCCACGATGTTGCACCGAAACAAAAGCCATCTAACCTACACTATACAATTATCATCCATATGCTTATCCAATAAACTTTTAAATGCCCTCAATGTTGGCGAGTTCACTACTGTTGCAGGTAGGGCATTCCACGGCCTCACCACTCTTTGCGTAAAGAACCTACCTCTGACCTCTGTCCTATATCTATTACCCCTCAGTTTAAAGCTATGTCCCCTCATGCTAGCCATTTCCATCCACGGGAGAAGGCTCTCACTGTCCACCCTATCTAACCCCCTGATCATTTTGTATGCCTCTATTAAGTCTCCTCTTAACCTTCTTCTCTCCAACGAAAATAACCTCAAGTCCATCAGCCTTTCCTCATAAGAGTTTCCCTCCATACCCGGCAACATCCTGGTAAATCTTCTCTGCACCCGCTCCAAAGCTTCCACGTCCTTCCTATAATGCGGTGACCAGAACTGTACGCAACAGTCCAAATGCGGCCGTACCAGAGTTTTGTACAGCTGCACCATGACCTCATGACTCTGGAACTCAATCCCTCTACCAATAAAGGCCAACACTCCATAGGCCTTCTTCACAACCCTATCAACCTGGGTGGCAACTTTCAGGGATCTATGTACATGGACACCTAGATCCCTCTGCTCATCCACACTTCCAAGAACTTTACCATTAGCCAAATATTCCGCATTCCTGTCATTCCTTCCAAAGTGAATCACCTCACACTTCTCTACATTAAACGCCATTTGCCACCTCTCAGCCCAGCAGCTTATCTATGTCCCTCTGTAACCTGCTACATCCTTCCGCACTGTCGACAACACCACCGACTTTAGTGTCGTCTGCAAGTTTACTCACCCACCCTTCTGCTCCCTCCTCTAGGTCATTGATAAAAATGACAAACAACAACGGCCCCAGAACAGATCCTTGTGGTACGCCACTTGTAACTGAACTCCATTCTGAACACTTCCCATCAACCACCACCCTCTGTCTTCTTTCAGCTAGCCAATTTCTGATCCATATCTCCAAATCACCCTCAATCCCCAGCCTCCGTATTTTCTGCAATAACCTAACGTGGGGAACCTTATCAAGCGTTTTACTGAAATCCATATACACATCAACTGCTCTACCCTCGTCTACCTGTTCAGTCACCTTCTCAAAGAACTCGATAAGGTTTGTGAGGCATGGCCTACCCTTCACACAGCCATGCTGACTATCCCTGATCATATTATTCCTATCTAGATGATTATAAATCTTGTCTCTTATAATCCCCTCCAAGACTTTACCCACAACAGACGTGAGGCTCACCGGTCTATAGTTGCCGGGGTTGTCTCTACTCCCCTTCTTGAACAAAGGGACCACATTTGCTATCCTCCAGTCCTCTGGCACTATTCCTGTAGCCAATGATGACATAAAAATCAAAGCCAAAGTCCCAGCAATCTCCTCCCTGGCTTCTCAGAGAATCCTAGGATACATCGCATCAGGCCCCAGGGACTTATCTATTTTCAGCCTGTCCAGAATTTCCAACACCTCTTCCCTACGTACCTCAATGCCATCTATTCCAATAGCCTGGGTCTCAGCATTCTCCTCCACAACATTATCTTTTTCCTGAGTGAATACTGATGAAAAATATTCATTTAGTATCTCGCCTATCTCTTCAGACTCCACACACAACTTCCCATCCCTGTCCTTGACTGGCCCTACTCTTACCCTAGTCATTCTTTTATTCCTGACATACCTATAGAAAGCTTTTGGGTTTTCCTTGATCCTACCTGCCAAATACTTCTCATGTCCCCTCCTTGCTCGTCTTAGCTCTCTCTTTAGATCCTTCCTCGCTACCTTGTAACTATCAATCGCCCCAACTGAAACTTCACACCTCATCTTCACATAGGCCTCCTTCTTCCTCTTAACAAGAGATGCCACTTCTTTGGTAAACCACGGTTCCCTCGCTCGACACCTTCCACCCTGCCTGACCGGTACGTACTTGATTCGGGATCTTAAGGTGAAGGAACCCTAAGGGAGCAGTGACCACAATATGATAGAATTTACCCAGCAGTTTACCCTGGAGTCAGATGTAACGGTATTACAATGAAATAAGGGTAACTACAAAGGAATGAGGGAGGAGCTGGCCAGAATTGATTGGAAAAGGAGACAAGCAAGGAAGACAGTGGAATAGCAATGGCAGGAGTTTTTGGGGGTTATTCGGGACGCACAGCATAAATTCATCCCAAGGAGGAGGAAACATGCTCAGGGCAGGACAAAGGCATCCATGGTTGACGAGGGAAGTCAAGGATAGCATAAAAGCAAAAGAGAAAGCATACAAAGCGGCGAGGATTAATGAGCGGCCAACAGATTAGAACCCTTCAAAAGGGAGCAGAGGACAATTAAAAAAGCAATAAGGGGAGAGAAGATGAAATATGAGTGCAAGCTGGCTAGTAATATAAAAGAAGATAGGAAGAATTTATTTCAATATATAAAAGGTAAGAGGGGCAAAAATAGACATTGGACCATTGGAAAACCTGGCTGGAGGAGTAATAATAGGAAACAAAGAAATGGCAGATGAACTGAGTAGTTACTTTGCATCAGTCTTCACAGTGGAAGACACCAGTGGGATGCCAGAGCTCCAGGAGACTCCGGGAGCAGAGGTGAGTGTAGTGGCCATCACCAAGGAGAAGGTTCTGGGGAAACTGAAAGGTCTGAAGGTGGATAAGTCACTTGGACCAGATGGGCTACATCCCTGGGTCCTAAACGAGATAGCTGAGGAAATTGTGGAGGCATTGGTGGTGATCTTTCAGGAATCACTGGGTGCAGGAAGAGTCCCAGAGGACTGGAAAGTGGCTAATGTAACACCACTGTTTAAGAAGGGAGAGAGGCAGAAGATGGGAAATTATAGGCCGGTTAGCCTGACTTTGGTCATTGGTAATATTTTAGAGTCCGTTATTAAAGATGAGATCGCGGAGTACTTGGAAGTGCATGCTAAAATAGGACTGAGTTAAGAGCCCATGGTGTTAAGGGTAAGATCCTAGAATGGATAGAGGATTGGCTGACTGGCAGAAGGCAGGGAGTGGGGATAAAGACGTCTTTTTCAGGATGGCAGCCGATGACTAGTGGAGTGCCTCAGGGGCCGGTGCTGGGACCACAACTTTTCACAATATTTAATGATCTGGAAGAAGGAACTGAAGGCACAGTTGCTAAGTTGCAGATGATACAAAGACCTGTAGAGGGACAGGTAGTATTGAGGAAGCAAGGTGGTTGCAGAATGATTTGGACAGGCTAGGAGAGTGGACAATGAAGTGGCAAATGAAATACAATGTGGAAAAGTGTTAGGTTATGCACTTTGGAAGGAGGAATTTAAGCATAGACTGGTTTCTAAATGGAGAAATGCTTAGGAAATCAGAAGCACAAAGGGACTTGGGAGTCTTTGTTAATGATTCTTTTAACGTTAACGTGCAGGTTCAGTCGGCAGTTAAGAAGGCAAATGCAATGTTAGCATTCATGTCAAGAGGGCTAGAATACAAGACCAGGGATGTACTTCTGAGGCTGTATCAGGCTCTGGGCAGACCCCATTTGGAGTATTGTGAGCAGTTTTGGGCCCGTATCTAAGGAAGGATGTGTTGGCCTTGGAATGCATCCAGAGGAGGTTCACAAGAATGAACCCTGGAATGAAGAGCTTGTCGTATGAGGAATGGTTGAGGACTCTGGGTCAGTACTTATTGGAGTTTAGAAGTATGGGAGGGTGGGATCTTACTGAAACTTACAGGATACTGCGAGGCCTGGAGAGTGGAGTGGATGTTTCCACGTTGGAAAAACTAGAACCAGAGGACACCATCTCAGACTAAAGGGACTCTCCTTTAAAACAGAGATGCAAAGGAATTTATTCAGCCAGAGGGTGGTGAATCTGTGGAACACTTTGCCGCAGAAGGCTGTGGAGGCCAAAATCACTGAATGACTTTAAGACAGAGAAAGTTAGGTTCTTGATTCATAAGGGGATCAGGGGTTATGGGGAGAAGGCAGGAGAATGGCAGAGCAGACTTGGTGGGCCGAGTGGCCTAATTCTGCTCCTATGTCTTATGGTCTTATACAAATAGCTCGATATTTAGGCGAATGATGAATCCATAGAATGTGTGAGAAAATTAAACTAAGTACATTTCAATGACTCTCTGTAATCTTACTAATGACTTCTCTTTCTGCTTGTACATTGGAGGTTTATGTTACATTAAGTTATGTGCAGCATCAATCCAGTCCCTTGTAGGCAGTAGTTCAAAATATGTACCCATTCCTAAATTTCCATTAAATTGCTCATCTAATTGAGAAGGGAGTATTTATTTTGTCTCTTATTCTTTCATGGGATGTGGGCATCACCGGCTATGCCAGCCTTTGCCCAGCCCTATTTGCCCTTGAATTGTATGACTTGCTAGGCCATTCCAAAGGGCAGTTAACCATAATGCTGTGAGTCTGGACTGACATAAATTGATGATATCGGAGCAGAATTAGGCCATTTGGCCCATCAAATCTGCTCCCCCATTCGATCCTGGCTGATCTCATCCTGGCCTTAACTCCACCGTCCTGCCCATTTTCCATAACCCTTCAATCCATTACCAATTAAGAATCTGTCTGACTCCTTCTTAAATGTACTCCTTGTCCCAGCATTCACTGCACCATGGGGTTGGGATTTCCGCAGAGTCACAATCCTTTGGGAGAAGTTGTTTCTCCTCAACTCAGTTTTAAATTTGCTACCTCTTATCCTAAGACTATGACCTCTCGTTCCAGAATGCCCCGCAAGAGGAAGCATCTGCTCCTATGTCTACCTTATCCATACCCTTTATCATCTTGTCTATCTCAATTTGATCTCCCCTCATTCTTCTAAATTCTAGCGAGTATAGGCCTAAACTGTCTCTCTTCATACAAGAAACAACTTGTATGTCAGTTCAAGTAAGGATGGCAGATTTCCTTTCCAAAAGGAGGTTAATGAACCAGATGGGGTCTTACAACAACTGATGAGAGTTTCAGACCACAAAGCTACTTCAATTCCAGATTTTTATTAATTTGAATTTAAATTCCACTAGCTGCCATGGTAGGATTTCAATCCAGAGTCTTACCCTGGATTTCTGGATTACCGGTTCAGTAATATACCACTATGCCACCAGTATGCTGTGGGAACTAGATCAATTTTGCCCTTCAAAGGATGTTTATCTGAGGCACATTTCTGTGGCAGAGCAGATAGATCAACTCTGCACCTAATCATATGGTGCCCGACTTGGGATACTTGATGCTGTCACTAGGGAATGGGCCATAATGTAATGAGTATAAATCCAAGTTAATTAAATTTTCAAATGGAATACCAAAGGATCATATGCTCTTGACTTTGGAAAACACTGAATCCAAAGTTCATTTAAAATTCAAACTGCATTGAGATCATAAAAATAAATTAATCTACAAGGCAATTCTGCTTTTTGCAGATTTTCAATGTTGTCTTTTCTATTTCGCTCCTGCTGATTACAATTCAGAATACAATGCCCTGTGAAATATTCACAATGCAGCAAAACATAATACAGAGCATGGGCGTCTTCATACTGGATTAATGAAAAGAAAATCAGTTACTCTCACATGAAATACCTTGGAAATCGATGGGGCAACCATAAACAGACCACTCTCTTGAAAGCAATTAAATATTGGTTCAGGTCTTCTTACTCACAAAACGTGGGACAATGCAGAATTATCAGCAAATGTAGTCAAATCAATAGTTTGTGGCTACTGTCTTAAACAATAAAAATGTATTGGCATCTTAATTAAATCTCACTTTAAAACATGGGTTTGGCAAAGGTCCAAATATTTGCCATACATGGGGTGGAACTCTTCCCCCCCCCACCACGCCGGGTGGGAGAATCGCCCGTGCGCCGCGCAAGTCCCGCCACGCCGTCCAGACGCCCGCCCGCGATTCTCCCACCCCCCCCCAGACTGGCGCGGCGCGAATCACGGCTGCCCGCTGGGAGAATCGCCGCTTGCCGTTGGAAATGGGCGAGTGGCGATTTTCCGGCCCGGATGGGCCGAGCGGCCTGCCCAACATGACAGGTTCCCGCCGGTGCCATCCGTACCTGATCGCTGCCAGCGGGAACAGCACGGGAACGCTGGGGGGGGGGGGGGGGGTGCGGCCTCTGGGGGGGCGAGGGGTGTTCCTGCACCGGGGGGGGGGCTCAAAAGGGGTCTGGCCAGCGATCGGTGCCCACCGATCGGCGGGCCGGCCTCTCTGAAGGAGAACCTCCTTTCCTCCGCTGCCCCGCAAGATCGATCCGCCATCTTCTTGCGGGCGGCCGCGGGGAGGCCGGCAACCGCGCATGCACGGGTGACGTCATTTACGCGGCGCGGTCTCATCATTTACGCGGCACTGCTTTTACGTGGCGCCAAGGCCCGGCGCGCGTAAATGACGCGGCGCCGCTCCTAGCTCCCCCCCCCCAGGAGCGGGAGAATAGGGGGCTGGGAACTGCTTCCGACGCCGGAGTGAAACACTCTGGTTTTCGCTCCGGCATCGGGACTTAGTCTCCCAATGGGAGACAATGAGAATTGTGCCCATGGTACTTATTCCATACCAATCATTTTCAGGTAGACTTAGTTCAACCTATAATGAACTGGAAATGATATGCAACTAGGGAGTAGTCAGTCCAAGATTTGCTCAAAAGAAAAGTAATATAGTGAACAAGGTATCCAGGGTAAACTAAGAATGAAAGGAAATACTCCCTGTTGTGTATATTTCATTTTTTTTTCATTGTTTGATTCTATCGGAAGCGTGAAGTTCCAGATTTCTGTTACTGTGTGGAAAAAGTGCTCCTGATTTCTCACTTAAATGGCCTGGCTCTAATTTTAGGATTACATCCTCCTGTTATGGGTCCCCCCAGCAGAGAAACCAGTTTCCTTTTGTTTCTATCTGATCAAATCCTTGGAACGTTTTAAAAACTTTGATCAGATTGTCGCTCAATCTTCTGTACTCAAGGGAATGCAAACCTAAACAAAAAAGCTGAATAAAAACAAGCCTACTCCATACGATTTAACCCTCTAACCTTCAGGATTATCTAACAAATCTTCACTGCATGCTCCCAAGACCTATATATTATTTCAAATGTGCAGTGTGAAACTGAACAAAGTTCTCCGGGTAGGCTCTGACCAATGTTCTAAAAGACTGTATTTATCTTTACCCCACTGAAATAAAGGCTAACATATTTCTGCCCTCCCAAGTTCCTATTTATTTACTATTTCTTAAAACTTTGATTTATCTTTATTGGCGCCAATGTGATTGACTCTGAAATGAAATGAAAATCGCTTATTGTCACAAGTAGGCTTCAAATGAAGTTACTGTGAAAAGCCCCTCGTCGCCACATTCCGGTGCCTGTTCGGGGAGGCTGGTACGGGAATTGAACCCCTGTTGCTGGCCTGCCTTGGTCGGCTTTAAAAGCCAGCTAGTTAGCCCAGTGCTAAACCAGCCCCTAAATATAATATACTTTTTTATTGTGAAGTATGAAGTTACTGCGAAAAGTCCCTAGTCGACATATTCCGGCGCCTGTTCGGGCAAGTTGGTACGGGAATTGAACCCACGCTGCTGACCTTGTTCTGCATCACAAACCAGCTGTCTAGCCCACTGAGCTAAACCAGCCCTACTACTAATGACACATATTGAAATACATTTGTCATCATTTTACTCACTCAGTTAATCTGCTGGTGTCCTTTGCCAACTTATTGCTACCAGCTGCACTCTATTCACCACATATAAGTTATGGTTAAACTTGCATCGACCCTAGCTGGACCACACTTAAAAATGCAGTATACAGGCTCTGGTTTCCATATTATAAACAAGATACAGAGCACTGGAGGAGGTGCAAAGGTTTACAAGGATGATGCTAGAACTGGTTTTACCCACCAATAAAGACTGCAAGGGCTGGCATTCATTTCTCTAGGAAAGAGAAAGCCGAGACGTGATCTGATTGAGCTCTAGAAGATCAGGATTGGATCAGACTGATGATCAAAAATTCTTCCAATTGTGGGGTAATCCAAAACAAGGGGCCATAAATACAAGATATTCACTGATAAATCTAACAGGGAATTCAAGATAAATTCCCTTGCTCAGAATGCAGTAGAATGTGGAACTCACCATCACCAGGAGGGGTTGAGGTGGTTCACATAGATGAAATGAAATGAAAATGAAAATCGCTTATTGTCACAAGTAGGCTTCAATGAAATTACTGTGAAAAGCCCCTAGTCGCCACATTCCGGCGCCTGTTCGGGGAGGCTGGTACGGGAATTGAACCGTGCTGCTGGCCTGCCTTGGTCTGCTTTAAAAGCCAGCTATTTAGCCCAGTGTGCTAAGTATTCAATGAAAAGCTAGATGAACACACGGGGAAAAAGGAAGAGGGTACGGTCTTGAAATGCCATGGAGCAGATATGTCTTCACATAGAGGTGTGGCTTTAAACTTTTCATTAGGATCCCCCTTGCCAGGGCAGATATCTGTTCCAACGCCAACAACTGATTCATTTAATTGAAATGCTGGAGTCAAGAAATGTGTGGGGATTCAATTTGTGATTCGAATTGTTCGTAGGGGCTTTTCACAGTGGCTTCATTGCAGTGTTGATGTTAGCCTACTTGCGACACTAATAAAGATTATATTACTTTTATTCATTTCAGTTACAAACAGCTGTTGAGTAAAAATGTTCTCTTTTAAAAAATGCAGAAAACTATGAGCATTCATTCTTTACATCGATTGTGCTGGAAATAAGCTATTTGCTAAACAAAATGCTTCTATTCTAAGGCCCACCGTAAAGCTCTCCAAAATCTGAAAATGTTTAACATTTTCAATGCTATACTTCTAAAAGATGCTGTTCAGGTGTACAGTGATTCAGATCAAACAAAGTTTATTATTTTGTCCCTGAAGTAAAGGTTATTATTGCCTTATAATTTTCCCTTAGTATGAGTCACAACTTGGAATATTTTACCCATGCTACTGCAAGTTAGTTGGAGGTTAGTTAATGTTACAAAAACAGCTCATAGACATCTCCAGAAATGACTCCATAGACAAATAATGCAGGGAGCGAGAAATTGGGATTGGCCCCTCCTCTGCGTTATCACCTTTAGAGTTTCAAGATGGCAGCTGCATTGCGGATGCACACTTCAGGAGCAAAGCGTGCTTGACGCAAAATTGGTTTGTGTTTGATCGCATACGCGGTGAACATCCAAAAAATTCTCCCATCCGAACTCCACGAGGAACACGGAGGTGTTTGTGCTTCAGGAAGGACATCCTCATTGAAACACATCAGGTGCGAGTTAACCACAGTGCTGCGCCCAGCGCGAATCTGGGCATGCCGGTTAAATAGCGGGACAGGCCAAAATCGAAATTTACGCCGGGAGTGAATCAGTTTGATATCTAACTGGCCTGCCCCTGGTGGCGAGTTCTGGATTTCACCCAAATATGGCGCGCATATCATTAACCCTTATTTCCATTCATTGCCATTTCATGAGCGAGATTGAAGTCGAATGCAGCAGCCTTCCAGGAATTAAGCAGTGGGAAATTTAGTAGTTTAGTACTCCTTTTTAAAAATATGAAGCTGGTGCAATGGTTACTGAGGGGAACGCAGGAGGTAAGTAGCCATTTCCACTTTCCGGCATGCAGCTTAAGGGCACCAAGGAACTCGCCACTGGGGGGGGGGGGGGGGGGGGGGCTAGTTACATAGCAAACTGAGTTGCTAGGTGTGAGGGACCCCTCAGGGGTCGCACATGGGCCGGGGAGGGGTGTTTCATCTGTCAGTCCTTCAAGCCATCTTTAAATATTGTGGAACCCATGACAAGGGCAACTACAGCTGCTTCTTATCTGTCCTACCAAACACTTCCAGGACAGACCCCTTCTCTTGGTCCTATGCTGAAGGTCACTTTAACACTCTTTGACTGTGAGCAGCCTCCAGCTTCCCAACTGAACGTTAATGAGGAATTGGCCTTGTTAGTTGTGAGAGCACTTCACAGCTGCAGGTTATGTTTGCTGCTGCGAATGCCTCGAGGCCTGGAGCCTGGAGTAAAGAAAGGGAGGATGGTAAGATGACCTGCTGCCTGGCATGCTATGCGTCAGTGCGATTTGCCACAGCTGAGGAGTCTACAGCTGGGAGCTGCAGGAGTGAGAAAGAGAGAGAGAGAGAGAGAGAGAGAGAGAGAGAGAGAGAGAGAGAGAGAGAGAGAGAGAGAGAGAGAGAGAGAGAGAGAGAGAGAGAGAGGTGGATTGATCTGACTGAGCAACTTGATGAAGGTGTTGAAGAAATGCTTTTGTAGATTGCTGGTGAGTTTATTGTAAGCGTGGAGACTAGCATGTCGCCACGAGTCAAACATACTGGACATCAAGACTGTTTTACTGCACCTTGAACGCAGTGGAACATGTGGATACCGAGCTTTGGTTCCGATGGATGAAATTAGGCTGATTAAGGAGGCCGGTACAAAGGAGGTTCATGGACAGAGACTGATACGTAAAATGACAAGGATCCCCCATTTTGTTGAGGACCTGAGAGGAGTGATAGCATGTTTGATTTTCTTTGTATAAACAAACCGCTGTAGTTGGTGTCTGTATCAATATTCTGTAGTGAAAAGGTACTTGTGTGTATATGGCATAGAGCCTTTTCCTCGTTGATTATGGTTAGTGTGATATATGGACTGTTAAGTAACTAGTTTCATCTCTTTATAAAAAGGTACTGTTGACCATTTAATAATATTCTCACGTGGCTTCTCAGAGGTAAACGTGCCATGTCTCAACAATGATTATTGCGTCACATTTCAACCAAACTTTGAAGCCTAAACACTTTGCCTGAATTCTAGAAGAGTCAGCATCATAGAGGCAGCAGCCAACAATCAAACACTCACTTCAGCACTGGGGATATCCTAGCGACCAAAGGGTAAGTGTCTGGGTCAGGGGAGGGTCGGAGCATGGTCACCCTAATGTTCGTGGCAGGTGTCTTGGGGCTCCTGCTATGACTGGGGGTGAGTGTGCAGAACAAAGTTTTCCAGCACAACTGGCTTGGTGGATGGAACTCGGAGGTAAGGTGGGACATGTAAGAGTGGGGGAGGCTTGGGGGATTTGAGGGTCCCGGGGTGAAAGCCCCAACGGATTGTTGGTGTCCCTCCTTCTCCAATTCCTTACAGATATAACAATATGGTTGGTTATGTCGGTCTCTCAGAGGCTGCCCTCGCGGTACTGGTGGCAGCCCAGGCGGCCAGACGCTGGAAGGCAGCAGCATCTATGCAGGCTGGAGGCAGCACCCCATGTGCATGACAGCTATATCCTGGGACACTCAGAGACCTCTGCGGCCACCCCAGGATTACGGGTTGGCACTTGGGGGATAAGAGATACCCGCTGTGGCCCTGTGATAACGCCAGTGCAGAGGCTGGAGACCGAGGCGGAGATAACGAGGCCCAGGTTGCCGCCTGTGCTGTCACTGAGTGGTGTAATGGGCTGCTGCAAATGTGGTTCCAATGCCTGGACCACTCTGGTGGTGCACTGTAGTCCACCTCCCAGAGGGTCTCCCACTTTGCAGTGGTCTGCTGTGCCCTCCACAACGTAGCACAGCAGCCAGGGTGGCATGCTGGAGGGGGTGGACCAGGAGGGGATGGAGGGCGAGCCTAGGGAGGACCCACAGAAGGAGCTGGAGGACAGGTGGTGGCAATGGTCTGGCAGCCTGCTGTTTTCAATGTCCTGTGGCCTTTGATTTCCTTGGCAGACAAGTCCTCTATAGGGCCTAGAGCTGGTGGGCCCAAGCTGACCTACAAGTGTCACAAGCATTGCCATGCCACCCAGTTCTGCCTGCTGCCCTCGAGATGCGCTGATGTCTGGAGGAGGAATTCTGAAGGACTGGAGACTACCGTTGTCTCCTTGGTGGAATGCCCTGGGTTGGCCTCCAATGCTTTCTCCTCCATGAGTGCACACTTAGGGCCCTGGGGTCTCCATGGGACGGAGGGGCAGTTGGAGTGAGCTCCAGAGGCCTCGGAGTCATCTGGCTTTGCCAGTTCTGGCAGCGCCCCATTGTCAGCACCATGGTGTCAACACCCTCAACAATGGTCCTCAGTGACTGGGCCATGCTCTACAATGCCGTGGGAAATGTCCACCTGAATCTGGGACATATTTTTCAATGACTCGGACATGATGTTGAGGCCCTCGGCCATGGTCATTATGGACTGAGCCATGCCTTGGGCACCACCACTTAAGAAGCAGATGTCATGGTTCAGGTTTTCCACTGCACCCTAGCAGTGTTGACCTAGGTGCCATGCATTGTCGAAATCATCTCTAGCACCTGTAGCCTTTGGGACTCCTCTAATCGCTGAAATATCACTGACACCCCCTCGTGAATCCCATGACCATTTCCTAGCATCTGCATCAGCTCTGGGATAACCTAGTCCAGAAGCTCGGCTTCTGACTGGGACTCAGCTGGGTCCTGGGATCCAGCAGACCTCAAACTGCTGTCTCCCTTGGATGTTCCTGCCTCCACCTGATGTGCATCAGCAACTGTGTAGTGCTCACCAGATTGTGTCCCCGACGTCTTACCATTAATATCACCCACCAAGGTGCATGTCTCTGCACTGGTAGAGGACGCGGTTGACAGTGTGCTCCTCAGAGCTCTCCTCCAAGGCGATTTCTTGGGTGGTAGGGAGGGGAATGACTCCGGATGGCCTGGCCCCATTAGGTTGGGATCCTGCGAGACAATGGATATGTGGTCAGTGAGAAGAAAGGATCCTTTTGACTGACATGATCATCTGGGTGAAGGGGCAGTGGATCCTCATTTCTGTGGCAGAGGCCAACCTCGCTGCTGGTAATTGCTCTCTCCTCGGACAACCCCACGATTTCCAGCACCCTACCCCCATAACCATAGACCCTCTGGCATAACTTTTGACCTCCCCCGGTTACCCTTCAATCCTCTCCCTTCTTCTTCGACAATCTTAAAGTCAACGTTCGGGTACCCTTCCATCTCAACCAACCCACCCCCTTTCACATGACATCATTGCACCCTTACCCTCCCACTCAACCTCATTACCATGCCTCAATTCACTCTAAAATGTACCCCTCCCGGTGAACCCTTCCACACCTGAACACCGCCCCTGCCCCCACAATGCCTCTTACTAGCTTGATGCACCTTCGCACCCTTTCCCCCATGCCTCTAAGATGTGCACATAATATCCCCTGCACGACACCTTTTCCACCCTCCCACTTCACTCCATCGGTCGCCTTGCAGCACCCCTGTAATACCCTTTCCAACATCCCTAATCTCCGTCCAAACCTGCACCCTTCCACCACCTCTACATTCCTCTCTGAACATTCTTTTACACCCCTTCCCATAACAGTCCCTCACTGTCCAAAAGTACCTCCTCCTGCCTTCTCCCTGCAGCTGGATGATCCGATCCCATGGTGAAATCCCTGGAACTATGTCTGATCCCGTGGTCAAGTTCCTAGAAGAAAGGCCGAAGCTTGAGCAAGGTTGCTGCATGTAGAACTCCCACCTTCTGGAAGCTACTTCATGGAGACAACCCACATGGATGAAGCTCCTTCCACCCTGTGCTGCACGTGGTGCTCCAGGGTCCGGTCGGTGGTGCCTCCACCTTCCACTCCATGTCTGTGAGCTGCCCAAGGTCTTCTTTTTTTTTTCCAATTTATAGTACCCAATTAATTTTTTTCCAATTAAGGGGCAATTTAGCGTAGCCAATCCACCTAGCCTGCACATCTTTGGGTTGTGGGGGGTGAAACCCACGCAAACATGGGGAGTGTGAGAAAACGCCACACGGACAGTGACCCAGAGCCGGGATCGAACCTCCGAGCCGTGAGGCAGCAGTGCTAACCACTGTGCCACCGTGCTGCCCGCCCAAGGTCTTCTGAAAGTAAAACGCAACTCTTGCCTGCCACATTGGTCCAGATGTAAAAACTTATGTCAATGCCTTTATTAAATAGCTCATATTGCATACAAGGGCATATTTATATAATTGTCTCGAGCTTGAAAATACCATGTTCAATGCTTCCTGGTCCAATTGAAATTCTCTATCCAAATTGAAACCTCGGAGTACTTGTTTAAAGCTCGTAGAGCTTCCCAGCTTAAATGTTTGATAGCGAAGATGGGAAACTGCTGTTTTGCAGAGACACCAAGGAATTTTTAAAAGCTCATAAATCTCTCCTATTCCCGTCACCTTGCCAGATACCGTGGTGTACACAGCATTATTAAAACCAGCCTCATTAATCCTACTGTATTCTTTCTGGAGGTGAACATTAAAATTGCACCATAAAAATCCCTACTGTCTAAAACTAAGCTAATTATCGGAGTCCTGCCTTACTTATTTTAGACAATCAAAGTAGCACTGTCTATCAAGCAGTCCAGGTAAATGCAAGCAGTCCCTAAAAAGAACTATAAATCTTCCCTCAGTTCAATATTTGAGAATTCTAGGCAGACCATTTACTCTGGATACCCTCTGTGCCTTATCGCCCTTTATAAAACTTTGAGATTTCAGAATGAATTTGACCAGATCTGAAATTTGACCAGCCAGTATTTGTGGGATTACAGTGAGATTACAGTAACAGAATCTTTTGATGCATATCCCTTTCAATATTCCATACATATAATATTTTATCCAAATTGTCCTTTAAAGGAGACATATTGGAAGTCCAGCATATACAAAGAATAAAGAACAAAGAAAAGTACAGTACAGGAACAGGCCCTTCGGCCCTCCAAGCCCGTGCCGACCATGCTGCCCGACTAAACTACAATCTTCTACACTTCCTGGGTCCGTATCCCTCTATTCCCACCCTATTCATGCATTTGTCAAGATGCCACTTAAATGTCACTATCGTCCCTGCTTCCACCCCCTCCTCCGGTAGCAAGTTCCTGGCACCCACTACCCTCTGATATAAATAGTCTGCTTTCTCTTACCTTTGACTCTCAGTTCCTCACCATTGACCTTCCCACAATAACCTTGGGAAAACCTCCACAATAATTTGGGGCTGGTTTAGCACAGGGCTAAATCGCTGGCTTTGAAAGCAGACCAAGGCAGGCCAGCAGCACGGTTCAATTCCCGTACCAGCCTCCCCGAACAGGCGCCGGAATGTGGCAGCTAGGGGCTTTTCACAGTAACTTAATTTGAAGCCTACTTGTGACAATAAGCGATTTTCATTTCATTTCATAATTTTTGACTGCCATGTAGATATTAACCTCCCCTATGTAGTCCAGCTTTGTCCCTCTGTCCCCCACAAATACTCCTAGGTCCAAAGTGACTCACCGCCTAAAGCCCCCACCCTCCTGCCCCATCAGCATGTCCTAATCTCCTAGCGCTGCCACTACCCAATCACAGTGCATCAATGTCTCCTCTTCCATGATCCAACAAAGCTTCCCATGATAGGAAAGCAGCTCCTGGTCAATCCGAATCCACTGGGAAGACTACCTCAACTGCTGCACATCACCTTTAGCCTCTTGTCAATCTGAAGGTTGTCTCTCATTTCACTGCAGTTAATTGCAAAGGCATCTTTTAATCGAGTGAAAGGAATCACTCGCTGTATTAAAAAGATTTTCCCTCATGCTGCCTTTCGTTCATTTGCCATTCAACTTAAATTTGTGTCCTCTCGTTTTCAAGCCTTCTGCCAATGGGAACAGTTTCTCTATTCATTCTGGGCGCGATTTAACTAAATGGGAACAAAGTCCCACAGCGAGCACGTTTAGCAGTGGGTTTCCCAGCGTTCGTAGCGCCGAGGAACACAACGCTATTAAATGTCATTCGGGTGGGGTGGCAAGTGGCACACTGGTTAGCATTGCTGCCTACGGCGCTGAGGACCGAGGTTCGAATTTCAGCCCTGGATCACTGTCCGTGTGGAGTTTGCACATTCTCCCAGTGTCTGCGTGGGTTTCACCCCCACAACCCAAAGATGTGCAGGTTAGGTGGACTGGCCACGCTAAATTGCCCCTTAATTGGAAAAAAATGGACTGGGTACTCTTAATTTGTAAAAAAAAAAAAAAAAAATAGTCACTCGGGTTAGATATGGGGCCTCAGTGGGGAATGCGAGACTGAGGCAAGCTTTGTTTTCTGCACTGAAAAGCTTAGCCCGTCAGAACTCCTCAGTGAAGCGAGAGATATCATTCCAATCTCTGGAACCCCTGACGTGATCGCCGCCCGCTGACAGCACCCCCCCCCGCATCCTCCCCAGAGCACCTCTGCCAAATTACCGTTGTGTGAACAAATTACCAGCTGGCCACCTTTGCAGTGCCAACCTGCCAGCCTGGCAGTGACCCTGCCAGCTGGTACTGCCAGGGTGATAGGGTGGCACTGCCAGGGTGCCAGGCTGGCAGTGACAGTGTGCCAGGGCACCACCTTGCCCAAAGGACAAGCACCTGGGGATCTCCAATACCCTGAGAGACCAAGAGTGTCTTCCGATTGGTCCCGTTTGTGGAGACCAATACTGATCAGCGCTCGCACAAGATCACCGACGCAAAGAGGATAGATCCCAACGTTTCATGTGCCTTGGGAAACTGCATTTTAGAGTCGCTCTAATTTGCAGATTTTCCTGAAAGTGATCCCGCCCATGATGGGTGGGATTCACATCTCAACGTTTCATGAGATCTAATGCGATCTCGCGAGGTGTTTCAACCCGGGTAGATCCTGGGAGCGGGTCGCCCCGGTTTCTCTCGATCATGTTATACTGGGTGTGCTACTTTTTGGGCGCAGTGTGGCCGTTCGATCACGTCTTCTATTTAGGTCCTTCATAATTTTGAACACCTCCATCAAATCCCACCTGAACCTTTTCTGCTTGAAGGAATACAGTCCCAGCATCTCCAATCCATCCACACAACTGAGGTCCCTCCTCTCTGGAACAATTCTGATAAATTTGAACCTCTATTGAGATCTTCATATCTTTTCTAAATTTCAGTGTTCAGAATTGAATGCAACACTCCAGTTGAGGTCAAACCAGGTTTTTATAAATGTTCATCAGAATTTCCTTGCTTTTGTACTCTACGGTCAGAATCTTTTGGATGACAGGGTTTCCCACCTCACGACTGAAAGGGTCAACAGGCAACACACCTCAATGGCTGCCTCACAGCCGTTTGGGCTGGAAGCCGGCCTTCTGCCCCCATCAGGGAAGAGAGCTGCCAGCTATCTGATATCCCAGCAGCTGTCTAGACATTTCAGTGCCACCTGGATGTGGTGGTCATTGCTGGGAGTACACCAGAGAAAGAAGCCCAAGGTGCAGACAAGTCCAGACATATATCAGTGCAGCCCGGAGGGGAGGCTACATGGGGCAGAGACCTGATTGCAAAGTCCGGGAGGGGAAAGAATAACTGGTGGAGTCAGACTTTAGAGGGGGGGGGGGGGGGCCCAAATCGGGGACGGAGACCCAAATCGGGGACGGAGACTTGTGAGGAAGGCAGTTGCTTCCCACCCAAAGCCTGAGGAGGCTAACTTGCCAGGTTTGGCCTCCATCCCCGACCTATTCCCACCAGCCTACAAATTGCGGCCAGGGAGGAATTGGACACTTAAGGGTCTCAATTGAAGCAAGGCAGGTGGGATGCCCAAGGCCTCTCTGGCCCATTGCAAAATTGCTGCCAGATTGCTGGCGGGTGGGTAGGCAGTGGTAAGGATACCCACTGAATTTTAGGAGCCCCTCATCTGCAAAAATGCCAGAAAAATACCATAAACCTCTGCCCCATGCTTCTATATATAAAGACTAGGATCTTTTTAAACTGATTCCTCCACCTTCCCTGCAACCTTCAATGATTTGTGCACATATACCCCCAGGTTTCTCTGTTCCAACAACCGTGAAGTGTTGTATCCTTTATTTTATATTGCTGCTCTTTGTTCTTCCAAGCAAAATAAATTGCTAAATTGCATCACATCTTACTTAAAATTTCATCAACACAAATTCATCCATTACACCAGTTTGTCTCTTGAAGTCTATCACCATCCTCCGCAATGTTGACAACACTTTCAGGCTTTGTGCCATCTGCAAATGAGGAAATCATACTCTGCACACACACCCAAGTTAAGTCACAGACCACCTACACTGCAGAAGGAGGCGATCAAGTTGCCCCGAACCTGCGAAAAGGCACCCTATTCCCAAACCCCCACCTTATCCCTGTAAACCCACCTACAGCATCGAGGGCCGAAGGGCCTGTTCTGTGCTGTACTGTCCTATGTTCTATGACCTTTGGACACTAAGGGGCAATTTAACATGCCAATCCACCTCACCTGCATGTCTTTGGACTGTGGGAGAAAACCGGAACACCCGGAGGAAATGCATGCAGACACGGGGAGAACGTGCAAACGCCACAATCACCCGGGGTCGGAATCAATGGCAATGATACAGCAATACTAACCACTTTGTCACCGTGAAGCAGTAATATATCACAAAATGTTAGCACTGATCCCTCAGGAAACCTCACTGTATACCTTCCTCCACTTATCATGATTCTCGGTTGCTTGTTCTTTACATAATTACATACCCACATGTCACTGGCTGTTGTTTTCCACAGGCTTCAACTTGCTGACAAGTCTACTGCATAGAATCCCAACAGTGCAGAAGGAGGCCATTCGACCCATCAGGTCTGCACCAACCCTTGGAAAGAGCACCCTAACAAGACCCACCCCACCTGCCCTATCCCCGTAACCTCCATAACCTGTACACCTTTGGACGCTAAGGGACAATGTAGCATGGCCAATCCACCTAACCTGCACATCTTCGGACCGTGGGAGGGAACCGAGGCACCCAGAGGAAACCCACGTAGACACGGGGAGAACGTATAAACTGCGGGCAGCACAAGTGGCTAGCACTGTGGCTTCACAGCGCCAGGATCCCGGGTTCGATTCCCCGCTGGGTCACAGTCTGTGCGGAATCCACACGTTCTCCCAGTGTCTGCGTGGGTTTCCTCCGGTTTCCTCCCACAATCCAAAGACGTGCAGGTTAGATGGATTGGACATGCTAAAATTGCCCTTAAGTGTCCAAAAAAGATTAGGAGGGGTTTTTGGGTTACAGGGATAGGGTGGAAGTGAGGGCCTAAGTGGGTTGGTGCAGACTCGATGGGCCGTATGTTTTATGTTCCACACAAGACAGTTACCCAAGGCCAGAATTGAACACGGGTACCTGCTGCTATGAGGCAGCAGTGCTAACCACTGTGCAACCATGCCACCCCAACACACCAAGATTCATTCGACAGAATCTTCCAAACTCATGACCTTCACCATCTAGAAGGACAAGGGCAACAGACACATGGCAACGCCACAATCTCTAAGTGAGCTTAAGAATTCCTCCTGCCTCCCACCCATGGGCAATGTCACCTCCCCCCTCCACACAAATGTGCGCTGTCACCCCCCACCCCACCCCCCCCAAAAACACGACACCTCACTATGGGGGTCGCTGTGGGCTCCATCTTTTCAGGCCTTCCCACACCCATCTCTTCCAGGATCCACACACTTTATACCCGCAAACTCCCAAAGGCTTCTTCATACCCACCCTTCACCCCCCCCACCCTTCTTTTCATGGGTATGGCCCCCTCAGACCGTTGACAGTGCCACCCTGGCACCTGGGCACCCTGGCACTGCCAGCCTGGCACTGCCAGCCTGGCACTACTCCTACCTGCCTGGCAGTGCCACCAAAACTCCTTGTCAAGGTGCCAGGCTATCACTGCGAAGGTGCCCAGGTGGCAGGGGGAGAGCTAGGGGCTCCAATGGATGCCATTCCACCTGGTCCACGTTTGCATGGACAGTACTAATCGGTGACCGGCTGGGGTCTCTCTGGGGAGGTCGATTGATACCGGGAGCTGGTTAGGTCCGGCGTCGGCACAGTTAAGTGGGGTCTTAAATCCACTGAGACAAACGAGATTGGGCCCTGCCCATTGTGGGTGTGATCCTGATTACGACACCATGCGAGAGCTGATTAGACCTGGCAAGGCCCGAAAGCCGTCAAGAAGTCTGGGGGAAGCCTCTTCCGACATTTACCGGCTGCGCCGCAACCCCATTCGGGAGCAACGCAGCCGATAGATCATGCCCTTGTCTCTTTTATTTCCTTTTTCACTTGCCCTCTGAACGTTCTGTATTCAGCCTGATCCTCACTTCTATTCACTATATCAATGTTTAAATTGGCTGAAAGCTAGCTCCACAGCACTGGGAAATCATCGCTCCCTGATTTGTTTTCCACAATGATAGGGCAGAATTTTTCCCATTCTTGTGGCCATTAAAATGACTTCACAGCCGTTAATTATGAAACACTATCCAGTAAACTGATTATCATGCCCATCATCTCTCTCTCTCTATAGTTTGTCTTCCACTTTCCTCCCGTATTTGGTAAGCATAACTAGGAATGGAGTACAATCTCAATTTTCAGCCTCACTTGCAATGCATGCAAAAAAACAGTAATAAGGCATTAGCAAATATCAAAGAAAGCAGGCTTCCATTGATCCTGGTGTGCTAACAACTAGCAAACTCGAATGAACTACATCACAAGATAAATCAATGGATTCTCCACTTCAGAAACAAAGGCGGGATTCTCCACTTACTGACGCCGATCTCAGAATCGGTTATCGGGCAGGGAATTCCTTTTTACGACCGAATCGGGGCAGCGCCTGTTTTCGGACGCTCTACTTCCTCCAAAACGGCGTCGTCGAGGAGTACACCGCATGCCGTTGGGACGGCCTCAGGACGTTACATGAAGGCCCTCCCCCGATGCCCGCTACCGATGGGCCGAGTTTCCAACAGCATGGCGCATATGTGGTCTCAGCGGTGGGAAACCCGGCGGAGCGGCTGCGGACTGTGTCCAGCGCCGCCACAGTCGGGCGGGAGCCATGCTGCCTGCTGGGGGGGTTTCAGCGAGGTCTGGGGGGCACTAGCTGGCAGGTCGGGTCCGTGCACTGCCGGCGCCATGTTGTATGGTGTGACCATTGCAGGTCAACGCCGTGCGCATGCGTGGCCTCGGATCTGGCAATTCTCTGGCCATTTATATTGGGAAGGCCGTGCGTTTTACGTGCCGCGGCTGCTAGGCCCTCACCGGTTGGAGGATTGGTGCTGGGGCCTCGCAGGTTTTTCCCAAGTAAAACGCCACGGATGCCCCAAAATTGGAGAATCCAGCCCAAAGTGTTGACGCCGAGACTGAATCGGTTCACTTCTATGACAGCAAACCTGCCGCCGTTCCCAGAGCAATTCATCAACTGTTAATGAGCTAGCACCAGCACCCCATGGAATACAACTGATTCCAATGAAAAACTGTGTCTGAGTCAGGCTTGACGCTCGAGAGCATGACAAGCTGTAGCTGCATATAAGCACTCCACTCCCCACACACACTCATCCCAGCCAACAAGATGGCAGCAAGGAGAACGGCACCCCGTTTCATTGACGCGGAGCTGGAGACACTGCCAGATGCCGTGGAGAAGGGGTGGGCGAGCCTGTACCATGGGGTGGGAATGAGGTTGCCACCCACCACCGTGCACATGGCGTGGACACACCGTGAGCACCATGGGCATCACTGTCCGGACTGGTCAGCAGTTCCGTAAGACACTGAACAACCTCCTCAGGATGAGTAGGCAGCACATTAACACCTGACCCACACATCCATCCCTCCCCCTCCCACCTGGAGGGCGACCAGCCCCCCCCACCCTGCACCACCTGCCAGCACCCATACCGGGAACCATGGCCGGTTGCCCTGGCCATGAAGGCCACCAGCTACCCACCCCCTGTGCTGCATGCGTCCGACTGCCGAACACGGTTCTCTGTCTCCCTCCCAAGGAGAAGTGGGCCCACAATTGCGTGAAAGGGAAAAGACCAAAAGGGGGACCGCCGGACCTGCAGCCCATCACCGCAGCAGAGCAGCGGGCACTGGACCCCCTCCACCACCATCAACTCCACCCCCACGTTGCCCCCTCCACCCCCAGCCGCGTGTTTCTCGGCAGCCCATTGTTCGCCGGCAGCGGGATTTTCTGTTCACGCTGCTTTCAATGGAATTTCCCATACCGGCCACCCCAGAGAATCTTGCTGCCAGCGAACGGCTGGAAATTTACAGCCAATGTGTGTTCCTGCATTTTCTACCTTTTAGCAGTTTCAATCCTGAAGTTAGTCAAAAATATAAGAGCCCCAGTGTTAAGGGTAAGATCCTGGCATGGGTAGAGGACTGGCTGACTGGCAGAAGGCAGAGAGTGGGGATAAAGGGGTCTTTTTCAGGATGGCAACCGGTGACTAGTGTGTGCCTCAGGGGTCGGTGCTGGGACCACAACTTTTCACAATATTTAATGATCTGGAAGAAGGAACTGAAGGTACTGTTGCTAGGTTCGCAGATGATATAGAGGTACAGGTAGCATTAAGGAAGCAGGTGGGCTGCAGAAGGACTTGGACAGGCTAGGAGAGTGGACAAAGAAGTGGCAGATGGATACAATGTGGAAAAGTGTGAGGTTATGCACTTTGGAAGGAG
Organism: Scyliorhinus torazame; assembly: GCF_047496885.1. Taxonomy (NCBI): domain Eukaryota; kingdom Metazoa; phylum Chordata; class Chondrichthyes; order Carcharhiniformes; family Scyliorhinidae; genus Scyliorhinus; species Scyliorhinus torazame. The sequence goes on from NC_092709.1 coordinate 232,529,298, forward strand.
AAACGGAGGCATTGACTATTTTCTAAATGACAAAATGCTTAGGAAATCAAAAGCACAAAGGGACTTGGGAGTACTTGTTCACGATTCTCTTCAGGTTAACGTGCAGGTTCAGTCGGCAGTTAGGAAGGCAAACGCAATGTTAGCATTCATGTTGAGAGGGCTAGAAGTCAAGACCAGGAATGTACTTCTGAGGCTATACAGGGCCCTGGTCAGACCCCATTTGGAGTAATGTGAGCCGTTTTGGGTCCCGTATCTAAGGAAGGATGTGCTGGCCTTGGAAAGGTTCCAGAGGAGTTTCACAAGAATGATCCCTGGAATGAAGAGCTTGTCATACGAGGAAAGGTGTACGACTCTGGGTCTGGACTCGGTGAGTTTAGAAGGACAAAGGGGGCTCTTATCGAAACTTACAGGATACTGCGAGGCCTGGATAGAGTGGACGGGGCGAGGATGTTCCCACTTGTAGGAAAAACTAGAAGCAGAGAACACAATCTCCGACTAAAGAAACGATCCTTTAAAACAGAGATGAAGAGTAATTTCTTCAGCCAGAGGGTGGTGAATCTGTAGAGCTCTTTGCCGCAGAAGGCTGTGGAGGCCAAATCACTAGTGTCTTTAAGACATAGATAGGTTCATAAGGGGATTAATAAGGGGATCAGGGGTTATGGGGAGAAGGCTGGAGAATGGAGATGAGAAAAATATCAGCCATGATTGAATGGTGGAGCAGCTGTGATGGGCCGAGTGGCCTGATTCTGCTCCTATGTCTTATGGTCTTATATGGATTATATCAAATGCTTTGTCAGATTAACATTTTATAGTAACAAATAGCAAAATAATAGATTAGAACTAAAGAAGGTAAACTGAAAGAAAATGACAATGTGATATATCAGCGGCAGAATTCTCCCATTTTGAGACTAAGGGCATGACTCTCCGGACTCATTACGCTCTCGGTCAAGCAAAATGAGGCCGGTGAACAGCTGGAAAGGCCATAAATGAGACACGTGCCAGGTGCCAAACAATTTGCAATGCAACTGGCCTGCTCCCATAGGCGAAACTAGGATCTCACCGTAGCGTGGCGATAAACCAATTATCATCACTTAAGCCTGATTTCCACACAATTAACGCGAGCCACCCCATAGCCAAAGATGCCCTGTCATTCAGCGGCCTCCCCAGCAAGTGGTCGCACTGTGCCAATTATTACTCCTTTTAAAAAACGTGAACCTGACGGAAGGGCTTCTGTGGGGAGCCGAAGAGGTGAGTAGCAATCTTTGCTCACAGGCAACAAGTCCGGGGCCACTGGGATTGCCATCCTAGTACTCAGCAGAGGATGGGCTGCCATGAGAGGGTGTGGCGGGGGGTGGGGGGGGGGGAGGGGGGGGTGGGAGAGAAGAGACGCACTGGGGCATCACCATTCCAGCCCCTGGGTCGTGTGCACCTGTTCGGGGGTAACTCCTGTCCCTGCCGGTCTGTCCCACCAATCATCTATAACCCCCATCGACTGCCGAGGCCTCTGGCTGCGCAGCTGAAGGCTATTGCAATTAGGGTCTTGGAAATTGTGGTTAAGCGAGCACTTCACACAACCCAAGTGGGGGGCAGATTTCTGGGCCTCCCAGCTTGTTCCCCCTTCATGCCCGCCACCAAACCCGCTGGTAAGGGCTTGGGAGAATTCCACCCCAGCAGTGGGAAATGCTTAAAATAGAGATCAGTGGAGTTCAGTAGACGAATATATCCTGCTAAAGCCAAAACAGGCTACGGAATAATGAAATATCATGGTTGAATGAAGTGATAAGGATAAAATCAATCTTAAAGAAAAAAAATCAAAAAATGGTCAAGAAAGTTGTCTTTAGGACAATTAGGAAAGCAAAGGAGGAGCCAAAAAAGTCAAATTATGAGGAACAAGCAAAGAAATGGTAGTGTATTCTACATACACATAAATAACAAATGAAAAATCGAGCTAGAGGGTTATTAATGGAGACACAGGATAAACTCACAGGTAATGACATTCCAATTCTCTTTCGCACCTTGTGATGCACTAAAGCAGACTTTCATCTGTTTCCCAGAACTAGTCTGTTGTCAGGGGCTTATAGCTTGAGGGGGCGTCACTCCACATGAAGCGTGGCTGACCAGGAGTTTCCCCTGCTCTTACTGCCTACCATTGGAGTGTTTGGAATGATTTTCAGATTGACACACTCAACCTGTTTGGCCGCGTTATGACCGCACCTTCTTTGGCCATCAAGTCCAAGGGTGGGACTTGAACATGGAGTTTCTGGTTCAGAGACAGGGACACTATCCACTGCACCACAAGACCTCCTAATGACAGTGACATGACTGAAATATTAAAGAGTTATTTTGCCTCAGTATATGTCAGGATAAGAAAGGGAAAATACAATCAAATTTTGAGGAGATAAAACCCATGATCTCGACAGACTGCGTCTACGTATATTAAAATAAGTTACAGAAGAGGAATTAGAGACATATAATATGAAAATTAATTTAAAATGGAATAGCCCCAGAGGTGAACAACTAATGTTATTGCTATATTTCAAATGGGAGATAGAAGACGTCCAGAGAACTATAGACCAGTTAGCTTAAAGTAGGAAAGATAAAGAACCTTGGCCCAAAGTTGTAATAGAAAACCATCTAGAAACTGAAAATATAATGAAGAATAGTCAGTACATATTTCAAAGAGAAAGTCATGCTGGACCAACATTAATGAATTGTTTGAAGTGTCATGTGAGAGTACCTTTAAGAAATGGGTGTCTATAAATGGGTGTATATATAAATATCTGTCGTGAGAGTATCTTTAAGAAATGGGTGTTTACTACGGCAGTGATGTCAGAGAGTGGGTGGAGTTGAGCTGTCTGTCAGCATTTTACTTTCGTTTTAGACTGTTTGCTGCAGGGTGTGTTTTAGTTTCGTTTTCAGTGTTGGAGCTGAAGCCAGACCAAGCAGGGGTACTGCTGTTCTCTCTGCCATCAAAAGACTATCTCTTGATCATTTGATGAATTCAGAACTATAAATGTTCTCAGCAGCGAATGTAAACCTAATGTGCCTCTATTAAAAGGTGTTTCTTTGGTCTTCTGGATGTTATTTGGGAAGTTATTAAGCATTACTTAGTGTTGTTACTAAGTAATTACTTTGGGGGTTATATTTGAATTAATGGTTGCTAAGATGTTCACTTTATGTTTTAAAAGGTTAACTTAAATTCATAGAATAAACATTGTTTTGCTTTAAAAAATACTTTTCCATTTCTGCTGTACCACACCTGCAGAATGGGCCATGTGCTCCCCATACCACAATCTATTCTAAGTCGTGGGTCAGGTGAACTCCATGATACACTTTGGGGTTCTCTAAACCCTGGCCCATAACAGAAGGAATAATTGAAAACGTAGGCGTGAGCAATGCAATAAAAGTAAATCACTGTGGATGTTGGAATCTGAAATCAAGGAGAAAATGCTGGAAAATCTCAGCAGGTCTGGCAGCATCTGCAGGGAGAGAGAAGAGCTAACATTGAGTCCAGGTGACCCTTTGTCAAAGCTAGAAGACAGAGAAAGTGGGAAATATTTATACTGTGGAGTGAGAATGAAAGATGAGTCATAGCCACAGAAACCCAAGGAAACGGGGTGCTACTAGCCACAGAAACCAAGGGAAAAGAGTGCTAATGGCAGTCCCCAGAGAGAACAAAAGGTGTGAAAGGCCAAACAGCAGAGAAGCCAACATCAGAGGCTAAACTGTGACAGATGTAGATGTGGGCGACGGGAAGCAAAGGGAAGAAAGGGTAAGGAAAGGTGGATAAGATGGGGGGGGGGGGGGGTGAAATAGATATAAAGAAAAACAAGAAGGAAATGGTAAAAGACAGTTAAAATGAAATGGAATGAAAACAAATGGGTCGAGGTGGGGTAGAGCTAATCATCTGAAGTTGTTGAATTCGATATTGAGGCCGGAAGGCTGTCGCGTGCCTAACCGGAAGATGAGATGTTGTTCCTCCAGCTTGCGTTGAGCTTCACGAAAACATTGCAGCAGGCCAAGACATGTGGGCATGGGAGCAGGGTCTTGTGTTAAAAATGCAATAGATGTAAATGGCTTGATTTGAAAAAGCCTCTGATTAGATGCAGCACAGTAAATGAATGGCTAGGTCAGAGCGGGTGGAATCAGGGGACACATATCAGAACAGGTGGTGAGCTGGCTGCAAAAGAGGAAACAGAGAATAGGGGTAATGGGAATTATTTCAAATAGGCAGATAGAGATGGAAATGTTCCACAAGGATTGGTGCTGGAACCAGTGTTGTTCAGAAGTACAATTTCAAAAATTGTGGACCAAGTGCAGTTCTGTAAATCCATAAAAGAAATACATCTACTCTTTGGAAGAAAGATAATGCTGGTGTTCTGCATAAAACATTCCTGTTATTTTAAAACAGTAGAAAAATCTAGATGATCTCTCAGAGAACAAAGACTTCCTGTCCCAGAATATATGCAGCCTCTTATTAAATTCAGCATCAACTTATCCAATGCTTTAATGCAGTTGAATTTGTTACCCTTAAAAAGGACTCAGTGAAGAATCATACAACATGTTTTACATGGGCTCATGTTCCTGACATTATTGCCTGGTTTTAATGCTGTTCATCATGGTAGGAATCATGGTAGCCAGGCCTGTGTAATCATAGGAAAGACCCCTCTTCGGTCGCAAGAAAACCTCCCCCAATGAAGTCGGAGGATGGAAACAGCTAATGTAGGTTTCCCAACTGCCAGCGGAACATCAATTAGATTCATTTAAGAGCTAATAGACATTTGTTAATCCCGTTCACTGTAATTTAGTGGTGGCTCAAGGAATAATTGGAGCCACATTGCTTTCCTATGCCTCTCGAAGGCTGCCCAGAAAACACTATTAGATTTGCCACCAGCATTTTTGGCTGGTCCCTCAATGCTTGATCGAGGAATTGGTCATGCTGAACGACAACCACTTCCCTTGCCTCTAAACACCACCCCCCCCCCCCCCCCCCCCCACCACCACATTTAAATGACTCACACACCGCAACCCCCATCCGCTCTTACTCACCTTTGGCCTGGGGCCCTCAGTCATCCTGGGCCTCTGATGTTGCATTGCCAGCAGTTGATACTTCTACCGATGATGAAGACAGTATGGAGTTGCCACCCTCCGTTTGGCTGGCAGCTCTCGGCTGCTGGACTTCCTGTGTGGAGGTCCTGAAACACAGGGAAAGCACACTTTGGGCCTCCCCCATGGAATGAACATGCATTCCCTGCCAGTTTTCTGACCCGTGGTGAGTTCCCATCAGGCAGACGAAGCGAGGTAGAAACTTTGGATACTAAATACGCCCAGTGGGCGCACTTCCGACTCTTGCAGCAACTGAATATTGCATGAGCAATAACATCAGGATGCTTGCCCGGCACCTTCTCGCGCGATTTCCATGTGCTTTCAGGTCGAACATGCGCTTGCCCAAGAATTCTGGCCTATGTTTTTAAAAGTGTACCAGAGAAATGTGCATTAGCCTATGAGTGATGTCAATTGTGATGGACAGAAAGAAGAAAGTTTATCATATCATGGATTGGTATAGTGTGTTCTGGTACAAGTCTAATCCAACTGGTTCTATGTTCCTCTAAAATCTCCTGAAACCGCTTTGCAATAATGAGCTTCTGCCCCTGTACCACACCAGGCTGAAAAATATGATAATAATAATAACAATCTTTATCTTACTGTGAAAAGCCCCTCGTCGCTACAGTACAGCGCCGGAGGGAGAAGTCAGAATGTCTAATTCATCTAACAAGCACGTCTTTCGGAAATTGTGGGTGGAAACCGGAGCACCCGCAGGAAACCCACGCAGGCACGGGGAGAACGTGCAGTCTCCACACAGACGGTGACCCAAGTTGGGGATCAAACCCATGTCCCTGTGAAGCAACAGTGCTAACCACTGTGCTACCATGCCGCCCGGATGTTATAAACAGGCAGGTACATATTTGACCAATCTGCCTACATTTTAATTTGCCTTGTTGTCAAGCCAGCTTTGCATTATTCAAAAGATAACCTTGGTACAGTATCCAGAACATCAAACACACTTCCACCAACCTGATAATGATACGTTTGGCAATTCGTAGGACGTTTCTTGTAAAGAATTATAAATACCTGTGATCACCAATATAAAGGTACAAAAAATTAATTTCTAATTTCTCCAATATTGATAGATTGGTGACTTTAGTCACTTACTTATGAAAATGAAAATCGCTTATTTCACGAGTAGGCTTCAATGAAGTTACTGTGAAAAGCCCCTATTCGCCACATTCCGGCGCCTGTTCGGGGAGGCTGTTACGGGAAATATTCAGTCTTCATTTGAGCTCTGCACATATAATCTTAGAAACTTCATGCAATTCCCCATTCCAAGTCCAGCAAACATTACTTAAATGTAAAACAAATAACCAGGTCTAGATGGCCGCACTATTTAAACTAATAACCAGGTTTAGATGGCCGCACTATTTAAACGATCACTGATCTCAGAATTAACCTATCATTGATATCAGAATTATCACTAATCGCAGAACAAACAACCTTGCCAAATAGCTTGTAAAACTGGTCTTCCCATCTGATGGCCAAACATATACATTAAGCTGAAATAACATGTCAGCAAATCGTCAAAGCTCGCATAAGAATAACAATGGGCAGAATTCTTCGATACCCCAGCCTCGTGTTTCTCGGTGGCGTGCCATTCACTGGCGGTGGGATTCTCTCCCCCCCGCCACTTGTCAATGGGATGTGCCAGTGAAGCCGCCCCACACCGCCGGGAAACCCGTGGATGGGGGTACACTGACATCAGGAAAAGAGAATCCTAACCGCTGGAGAATTCCAGCCAAGATATCAGAGGGTGCTCAAAGCATTTGGATCCTTAACCCAAATGAGCATTCAAACCATTCACGAGACAATAGCATTAGCAGAGGAAATGTCTCTTTAACCTCACATATGGGGGTGGCAAGGTGGCACAATGGTTAGCACTGCTGCCTCACGGCACCGAGGACCTGGATTCGATCCTGGCCCCAGGTCACTGTCTTGTGTGGAGTTTGCACATTCTCCCCGTGTTTGCGTGGGTCTCATACCCACAAACCTAAAATGTGCAGGGTAGGTGGATTGGACACACTAAATTGCCCCTTAATTGGAAAAAAAAAGAATTGGGTACTCTAATTTATTTTTTAATAACCTCACATAGCAACAAAGGGAGCATTATGTTGCATTTTCAGTTTCTCTCCAGTGCAACTCTACATCCTTTTAGACTGGCATGAATTGTAAAACGATCATCCGTCATGCTTTATTTTCTCTCCCTTACATTATCTTAGTCACTAGCTGTCTAAACTGCACATAGATAATCAATCACACCTTGACAATGCACCTTCTCAGCTGCTGTTATTTACTGAGGGCTTCTCTGCAATTGACATTTCAGATAAACACAGGAGACGATACTAAAATGGCAGGGCTATGGAATGGAACAACTAGCCGATGCCAATGTTTATGGTCTACATGAACCTCCAACCAGCTTTACTTCATCGCACTTTATCAAAATATCCTTTTATTTTTTCCCCATCTTTTACTTATCAATCTTCCACTAAAAGGCATTATAGTTATTCACTTCAGTTATTTCATGTGGTCGTAAATTTCACATTCTAACCATTCTCTTGGTCAATACTATATACTTTGGGCGCGAGTTAATGAAAAAAAGAGTCACATTGTGCATGGGTTTAGCGGGGCGTTTCCTGGCGTGAATCCGCTATCGAAAGGGACTGTGTTATTTTTCGGGACTCGGCGGTTAACGTTTCGGGACTCGGCAGGTAACGCTAGTCAGTGCAGAAAGAGAACAGGGGGCGGGATTCTCCACTCCCGCGCCAAAGTGCCCACGCCGTCGTGAACGCCGTCGAGGTTCACGACGGCGCGAAATGGCCCCTATCCCGACCGATTCAAGGCCCAATAATGGGCTAGGAGCGGGGCCGCGTCATCTACACGCGCCAGGCCTTGTCACCGCGTAAAGGCGGCGCCGCATACATGACGCGGCCGGCGCCGCATAACTGGCATCACTGGCGCATGCGTGGTTGCCGTCCTCTCCGAGTCCGCCCCGCAAGAAGATGGCGGACGGATTTTGCGGGGCTGCGGAAGGAAGGAGGTCCTCCTTCAGAGAGGACTGCCCGACGATCGGTGGGGCCGCTCCCGCCGCTTGGGAGAATCGCGGGAGGGCGTCGGACCGGCATCGCTGGAAATTTTGGCGGCCCAGGCGATTCTCCCAACCGGCGCGGGAGTGGAGAATCGCGCCCAGGGTGTCAGACCTTTAGATACCCCAATGGAACCCCCGAACACCCCCCCCCCCCGGGTCCCGGGGTCCTTGTGTCCCCACCCCACCTAATAAAGGCAGGGCACCCCTGGGCCCAATCTCCAGTGCAGGCAAACTGCCACCTTGGCACTGCCAGCATGGCACCCTGGCAGTGACCCCATCAGCACCACCTGGGCACTCTGGCACTGCCAGTCTGGCCCAGGTGGCACTTACAGAGCACCTAGGCAGCACCGATAGGGCACCCAGGCGATTTCAGCAGTGCGAGCGTATCACCCTGTCCAGAAGCCAATTGCCCATGGGTCTCCGATTGCCTGGGGGTTCCTCCAAGTGCCATTCCACCTGGTCCTGTTTTGTGGTGACCAATGCTAAATGGCATCTGGCTGGGGTCTTCTCAGCAAGGCTGTTAGATTCTGGGAGCTGGTTAGTTCTGGCAGAGACATACTGAAGTGTGCCTAACTGCACACTTAAATATGCAAATACCCTAGTTCTGGACACCCCACAAATTAAAGCAGCTTTTCTATATCAACTTAATCAAGACCTTTCATAATCTTAATGACTTCTATTAGGCCACCACTCACAGACTTCTCTTTTCCAAAGAAAGGTACCTCTGGCTGTTCAATCTTTCCTCATTGGTATAACATCTCAATTCTGATATCATCCTAGTAACTCCTCTTGGATAGTGCCAAAAGAGATGTTACAACAGTTAAGAAAGAAAGTAGATACTCAACAAGCTAGTCAAACTCAAGGGCTAGATGAATTGCCCCTAGGTGTTCAAAGCAGAAGAGGAGAACTCAGAAAAGATTACCCATTTTTAACAACAGCAATAGCAAATGCATTTTCTATCTTAAAGTGAACTTGAACTAACCAAGGAAACTATGGACTAGTAGCTGAAAGATACTAAAATTTTTGCTAAAAGAACAGATGGCAAAACATAGAACATAGAACAATACAGCGCAGTACAGGCCCTTCGGCCCACGATGTTGCACCGAAACAAAAGCCATCTAACCTACACTATGCCATTATCATCCATATGTTTATCCAATAAACTTTTAAATGCCCTCAATGTTGGCGAGTTCACTACTGTAGCAGGTAGGGCATTCCACGGCCTCACTACTCTTTGCGTAAAGAACCTACCTCTGACCTCTGTCCTATATCTATTACCCCTCAGTTTAAAGTTATGTCCCCTCGTGCCAGCCATATCCATCCGCGGGAGAAGGCTCTCACTGTCCACCCTATCTAACCCCCTGATCATTTTGTATGCCTCTATTAAGTCTCCTCTTAACCTTCTTCTCTCCAACGAAAACAACCTCAAGTCCATCAGCCTTTCCTCATAAGATTTTCCCTCCATACCAGGCAACATCCTGGTAAATCTCCTCTGCACCCGCTCCAAAGCCCCCACGTCCTTCCTATAATGCGGTGACCAGAACTGTACGCAATACTCCAAATGCGGCCGTACCAGAGTTCTGTACAGCTGCAACATGACCTCCCGACTCCGGAACTCAATCCCTCTACCAATAAAGGCCAACACTCCATAGGCCTTCTTCACAACCCTATCAACCTGGGTGGCAACTTTCAGGGATCTATGTACATGGACACCTAGATCCCTCTGCTCATCCACACTTCCAAGAACTTTACCATTAGCCAAATATTCTGCATTCCTGTTATTCCTTCCAAAGTGAATCACCTCACACTTCTCTACATTAAACTCCATTTGCCACCTCTCAGCCCAGCTCTGCAGCGTATCTATATCCCTCTGTAACCTGCTACATCCTTCCACACTATCGACAACACCACCGACTTTAGTATAGTCTGCAAATTTACTCACCCACCCTTCTGCGCCTTCCTCTAGGTCATTGATAAAAATGACAAACAGCAACGGCCCCAGAACAGATCCTTGTGGTACACCACTAGTAACTGGACTCCAGTCTGAACATTTCCCATCAACCAATACCCTCTGTCTTCTTTCAGCTAGCCACTTTCTGATCCACATCTCTAAATCACCCTCAATCCCCAGCCTCCGTATTTTTTGCAATAGCCTACCGTGGGGAACCTTATCAAACGCTTTGCTGAAATCCATATACACCACATCAACTGCTCTACCCTCGTCTACCTGTTCAGTCACCTTCTCAAAGACCTCAATAAGGTTTGTGAGGCATGACCTACCCTTCACAAAGCCATGCTGACTATCCCTGATCATATTATGCCTATCTAGATGATTATAAATCTTGTCTCTTATAATCCCCTCCAAGACTTTACCCACTACAGACGTGAGGCTCACCGGTCTACAGTTGCCGGGGTTGTCTCTGCTCCCCTTTTTGAACAAAAGGACCACATTTGCTGTCCTCCAGTCCTCTGGCACTATTCCTGTAGCCAATGATGACATAAAAATCAAAGCCAAAGGTCCAGCAATCTCTTTCCTGGCCTCCCAGAGAATCCTAGGATAAATCCCATCAGGACCCGGGGACTTATCTATTTTCAGCCTGTCCAGAATTGCCAACACCTCTTCCCTACGTACCTCAATGCCATCTATTCTATTAGCCTGGGGCTCAGCATTCTCCTCCACAACATTATCTTTTTCCTGAGTGAATACTGACGAAAAATATTCATTTAGTATCTCGCCTATCTCTTCAGACTCCACACACAACTTCCCATCCCTGTCCTTGACTGGTCCTACTCTTTCCCTAGTCATTCGCTTATTCCTGACATACCTATAGAAAGCTTTTGGGTTTTCCTTGATCCTTCCTGCCAAATACTTCTCATGTCCCCTCCTTGCTCGTCTTAGCTCTCTCTTTAGATCCTTCCTCGCTACCTTGTAACTATCCATCACCCCAACCGAAACTTCACACTTCATCTTCACATAGGCCTCCATCCTCGGCTATGTGGCCCAGAACGGAGTTCTGGGGCCCGATCCCGATCGCATGCGCCCCCTCATGGGAAGCTCCCCTTCCCCACTGCCCCAAGGTCCTCAAACACTGCCTGGGGTTCTTTTCATACTATGCCCAGTGGGTCCCAAACTACGCGGACAAGGCCCGCCCACTCATCCAGTCCACCCTTTTCCCCCTGACGGCTGAGGCTCAACATGCCTTCAACCGTATTAGAGCCGATATCGCCAAGGCCGCGATGCACGCAGTAGAAGAGACGCTGCCCTTTCAAGTGGAGAGCGACGCATCAGACGTCGCCCTAGCCGCCACGCTCAATCAGGCAGGCAGGCCTGTGGCATTCTTTTCCCGCACCCTTCATGCCTCCGAAATTCGGCACTCATCCATTGAAAAAGAGGCCCAAGCCATCATTGAAGCTGTGCGGCATTGGAGGCATTACCTGGCCGGCAGGAGATTCACTCTCCTCACTGACCAATGGTCGACAGCCTTCATGTTCAATAACACACAGCGGGGTAAGATGAAGAATGATAAGATCTTGAAGTGAAGAATCGAGCTCTACACCTTTAATTACGAGATTCTGTATCGCCCCGGTAAGCTCAACGAGCCCCCAGATGCCCTATCCCGAGGTACATGTGCCAGCGCACAGGTGGACCGACTCAAGACCCTGCATGATAACCTTTGTCACCTGGGAGTCACACGGTTGTACCATTTCATAAAGGCCCGCAATCTGCCCTACTCCGTCGAGGAAGACAGGGCAATCACCAGGGACAGCCAGGGAGGTGCGGAGTGCAAACTGCACTCTACCAGCCGGACCACGGCGCCTGGTGAAGGCCTCCCGCCCCTTTGAACGCCACAGCGTGGATTTCAAAGGGCCCCTCCCCTCCAACGACCGTAACACGTATTTCCTCATTGTGGTCGATGAATACTCCAGACTCCCCTTCGCCATCTCATGCCCCGATATGATGTCTGCCACCGTCATCAAAGCCCTCAATGCAATCTTCGTTCTGTTCGGCTTCGCCGCCTACATCCACAGTGACAGGGGATCCTCATTCATGCGTGTTGAGCTGCATCGGTTCCTGCTCAGCAGGGATATCGCCTCCAGTAGGACGACCAGCTATAACCCCCGGGGAAACGGGCAGGTGGAGGGGGAGAACGGGACTGTCTGGAGGGCCGTCCAACTGGCCCTACGGTCCAGAAACCTCCCAGCCTCCCGCTGGCAAGAAGTCTTCCCCGATGCACTGAACTCCATTCGGTCACTACTATGCACCGCCACTAACAACACACCCCATGAACGTCTCTTTGCTTTCCCCAGGAAGTCCATATGCGGGGTGTCGCTCCCAGCTTGGCTCGCAGCTCCAGGACCCGTACTCCTCCGTGGGCATGTCCGACTCCACAAAGCGGACCCGTTGGTTGAAAGGGTGCAGTTACTCCACGCTAATCCCCAGTATGCCGATGTAGTGTACCCCGACAGCCGCCAGGATACTGTCTCCCTCAGGGACCTGCCCACACCCGAGGATGGGGAGGATTTTGGCACGCTCCCGGAGTCACCGAGGACCAGACCAACACAGGAATCGCCGCCACCACTGCGTCGCTCCCAACACCACATCAAGGCCCCGGATCGGCTAAATCTCTAATTGGTTCGGGACTATCAAACCACCTTGTACTGGGCTTCAGAAAGAAATATATATTTTTTGCTTCTGTATATTAAACTTGCTCTGTATATAGTTCTCCACTGTTGTACATATTAGAAGATGTGTGGTAAGACCCTGTACTATAGGTATGGGGGTAGTCCCTGCCTGCTGGCTCTGCCCAGTAGGCGGAGTATAAATAGGTGTGCTCCCTATACAGCAGTCATTTCACCAGCTGCTGTAGGAGGCCACACATCTTAAGAGTAATAAAGCCTCAGTTGTATTCAACTCTCGTCTCTGTGCAATTGATCGTGCATTTAAGAGTGCCCGCCCATACACTCTATCCATGCCCCCCATAATCTTGTAGACCTCTATCAGGTCACCCCTCGTCATAATATGCACCCATGCACATCATGAGGTAAAAACTGGCTAACCTGGGTGTCTGTCACTGCCTATCAACATACAGGACAGAACACAACCAATCACCAGACAGAACACCAGAGGGGGGCTTCCAACTATAAAACACAAGGCATCAGCACTCCGCCTCTTTCCACTGGTGACAACTGTAGTGAGAGTCAGGGTGTATATATTAGTCACCTGTGGATCAGAGCTAGCCTGGTCAATAAGTTAGAGTAGTAGAGTGTCAACCCACAACCAGCTGTGTGCATTGTTACAGAAGTTCAATAAATCGTATTGAACCAACGCCTCCATTTGGTGTATGCTTTACAGTTCATCTGCATCCTGTTGCAGTCCGTGTTACCCCAGGGTGAATAACACGACATGATACCAGGAGTCTACTTCATCGAAGTAATTTACCTTGAATAATTCAGTGATGACCAGCAAGTGCCTTCCAGCGGCATGGAGAAGATCCAGGCCCCTCCATAGCTCCGGATCTCCGGAAATCCCGGCGCTAACTGGCGGGTCTTCAAGCAGAAATTCAGTCTATACATGAATGCCCCGGGCCTCGAGGATGCGTCCGATGACAGAAAAATCACGCTGCTCCTACCGACTGCGGGGGACCAGGCCATCCAAATCTTCAATTCGCTCACTTTTGTCGAAGGCGAGGATAAGACCAAGTTCCAGACCGTGTTAGCCAAATTCAACAGTCACTGTGAAGTCGAAACGAACGAGAGCTTTGAGTGCTATGTCTTCCAGCAACGCCTTCAGGATAAGGATGAGCCTTTCCAATCCTCTCTAACTCATCTCCGCATATTAGCGCAATCCTGCAACTACGGTGACATCGCTGATTCCCTCATCAGGGATCAGATCGTGTTTGGGGTTCACTCCGACGCCCTGCGGGAGCAGCTCCTAAAAATAAAAAACATGACCCTGCCAGTAACCATCGAGACGTGTAAAGTGCAGGAACAGGCGAAAAGTCGCTACTCCCGCCTCGGCAGAACAGGACCAACTTGCCTCCCACGAGGCAGAGTGTGTACAGGCCAGCGCACGAATGCGGCACCTTAGCATCGATGAAGGCGGCCATTTTGCGCGCTTTTCCCAGGGTCCCACGCATGCGCACCACGGACAGGAGAACGAAGCGGTCGAAGACCACACTGTGCAGGTGCGAGCGGCGGCTGGCCGCACTGCGCATGTGCGACGACGCACGGCGCGTTATAACGTCAACGTCATGATGTGCCCGAACTGCGGCACCGCCCACTTAAAGCGGCAATGCCTGCAAGAGGCAGGGGATGTTTAAATTGTGGGAAGCCTGGCCATTATGCAGCCTTGTGCAGGTCAGCACCTCCGATTGTGGGCCAGCGATCCCAGTTCCAACGCAAACGATTTCGAAGTGTGCAGCAAGAGCTGCTGGATTCGGAACCTGGTAACAGCACGCCTGGAATCCCCATATCGTGTGGGCATCATTACCACGTATGACAAGGCCTCCTCAAATTCAGCAACACGCCTACCCATCCTCAACGTGGATTCTGCGGACGAATGGCGTGCTGTCGGACAAGTCAACCAATGCAGCATCCGGTTCAAGCTGGACACTGGTGTTTCAGCCAATCTCATATCTCAAGCAGATCTTGCTCGCATCCAAAGGCAGCCAAAAGTTCTTCCTGCCAGCTGCTTGATTATAATGGCAATGCCATTACTGCGTTAGGGTCTTGTCATCTACATGTCTCCAACAAGGCCATCAAAGCCACACTGCGATTCGAAATCATCAAGCCTGACAAGGCTTCCCTGCTTGGTGCCCATGCATGCAAGCTACCCAATCTCGTCCAGCGCGTACATGCCATGTCCTCTGCCAATATGAATCTTCAGGCTGACATTGACAAAATCCTGTCACAATACCCGGATGTGTTCAGTGGGATGGGCATGCTGCCGTACCGCTACAAAATCTTACTCAGACCTGATGCCATGCCTGTGATCCATGCACCACGCCGAGTGCCAGCTCCTCTGAAGGACCATTTAAAGGCGCAGCTGCAGGAGCTCCAAGACCAGGGTATAATCTCTAAAGGGACGGAACCGACTGACTGGGCCAGCTCGATGGTCTGTGTGAAGAAGCCCTCTGGAGAACTGCGCATATGTATAGATCCCAAGGATCTTAACCGAAGCATATCGCGGGAACACGAGCCGATCCCGAAGCGGGAGGAGCTAACCAGTGAGACAGCACATGCCAAATTCTTCACGAAGCTAGATGCATCGCGTGGCATCTGGCAGATACAACTGGACGAGTCCAGCAGGAAGCTCTGCACGTTTAATACACCTTTCGGAAGGTACTGTTCCAACCGCATGCCATTTGGTATTGTTTCAGCCTCGGAAACCTTTCACAGGATCATGGAACAGATGCTGGAGGGCATTGAGGGTGTGCGGGTTTATGTTGATGATGTCATTATATGGTCCACGACCCCAGAGAAACACATATCTCGTCTCCAACAAGTCTTTCGACGCATACATGCCAACGGCCTCAAGTTGAACAAGGCCAAATGCTCCTTTGGCATGTCATCAATCAAGTTTTTGGGTAATCAAATATCCCAACAGGGCGTGCAACCAGACTCGGACAAAGTCAAGGCCATCAACACCATGAAGACCCCGGAAGACAAAAAGGCGGTGCTCCCCTTCCTGGGTATGGTTAACTTATTGGGAAAGTTCACTCCCAACCTCGCATCACACACCATGGCTCTCAGGACTTCTTCAGAGTGAAGAGGTCCACTGCCTTTCAGTGGCTACCCACACAACAAACAGAGTGGCTCAAGTTAAAGGCAAAGCTCACCACTGATCCGATACTAGCATTTTTGGACCCAGAACGGGAGACAAAAATCTCCACGGACGCCAGCCAGGACAGCATTGGTGCGGTGCTCCTCCAGAAGGATGACTCCTCTTCCTGGGCTCCAGTGGCCTATGCATCCAGGGCATTGACTCCCTCTGAGCAGAGGTATGCTCAGATAGAGAAAGAGTGCCTGGGCCCCCATACCGGTATTGTAAAGTTCCACGATTACGTCTACGGTCTACCAACCTTCACAGTAGAAACTGACCACAGACGCCTAGTCCATGTCATTCACAAGGACTTGAATGACTTGATGCCCAGGCTTCAGTGCATTCTCCATCGACTCCACAGGTATGATTGCGAATTGGTTTACACACTGGGCAAGGAGCTAATCATAGCGGATGCCCTGTCTCGCGCCATCACCTCATCCTGTGAACAGGTCGACTTCATCCGCCAAATTGAGGCACGGGTGCAACTGTGTGCCACCAACCTCCCAGCCTCAGACAAACGAGTCATCAACATTCGAGAAGAGACTGCCAAGGACCCTCTTCCGCAGCGGGTCATACATCACCTTGCAAATGGTTGGCAGAAAGGGCAAAGCCCCCAGTTTAATGTCAAGGATGACCCAACAGTTGTTGAGGGGATCCTCCTCAAGCTGGATCATATCGTTATTCCTTGCAGCCTCCAGAGCTTAGTGCTCAAACAGATCCACGGTGTCGAGAAATGCAGGTGCAGGGCCTGGCAAGCTGTCTATTGGCCTGGCATCAACAAGGACATATCCAACATGGCCCTCAATTGTGCGACTTGCCAGCATTTCCAGCCTGCTCAGCCCAAAGAAACTCTCCAGCAACACGAGATAGTGACCTCTCCGTGGTCGAAGGTGAGAATCGACCTTTTTCACCCCAATGGGCGTGACTACGTGCTTATAATTGACTACCTCTCGAGTTACCCCAAGTGGTGAAACTGTCCGACCTCACATCAAGGACTGTCATCAAGGCCTGCAAGGAGAAATTTGCTAGGCATGGAATTCTGCTCACAGTCATGAGCAACAACGGTACCTGCTTCTACAGCCAAGAGTGGTCCAACTTTGCGAAGCTATACCAGTTCAAGCACATTACCTCGAGCCTGCATTACCCACAATCTAACGGGAAGGTCGAAAAAGGGGTCCATATCGTGAAGCAACTGCTCTGCAAGGCTGCGGACTCAGCTTGTGACTTTAGCCTTGCGCTCCTGGCGTACAGGGAAACCCCTCTGTCCACCGGTATGTCTCCAGCACAACTGCTTATGAATCGTGACCTGCGGACGACTGTTCCAGTCATTCATTTACCTGACCTGGACCACCTCCCAGTGCTGCAAAAGGTGCAGCAACTCAGAAACCGGCAAAAGCTGACATACGATGCTCATGCTACTGATTTCCTGTGCTCTCTCCGGAAGATGCTGTTCGCATCAAGTTGCCTGGTGGAGACTGGTCAGCTCCAGCTGTTGTTGTTCGACAGGCTGCTCCCAGGTCGTTCGTGGTTCGCATGGCTGATGGATCCATTGTCAGGCGCAACAGAAGGGCACTACGCAAACTTGCCTGCCCACCACGTTCCCATCTGTCGTTATGCCTTTTCCGGACACCTCGCTCCACGAGGCCACCAATCTGGCTGCAGTTCCGCCCGTCAAGGCGCCGTCGTTCCCACCTCCACCTTCAGGCGGTCGACAAGGATCCGACGCCAGCCCCTGAGATTGGACTTATAAATATTTCCTTTGTACATATTGTTCTGTATCTGCACGCTCGACACCTTCCATGTACATATGCATTCACTCGCCATTTGCTGTAAATAGTTATATCTGTAAATATGTCGTATATGCTCTAAGCAACCGACAATTTCTTTTTTTTGAAAGGGGGATGTCATAACATGCACAGCAGGAGGTAAAAACAGGCAGTGACAGACACCCAGGTTAGCCAATCAACATACAGGACAGAACACAACCAATCACCAGACAGAACACCAGAGGGGGGCTTCCAGCTATAAAACACACGCGGCATCAGCACTCTGCCTCTTTCCACTGGTGACAAACTGTAGTGACAGTCAGGGTGTACAAATCATTCAACACCTTCCACACGTGGATCAGAGCTAGCCTGGTCTAGTAAGTTAGAGTTAGTACACTTAGAGTAGAAGAGTGTCAAGCTGTGTGCATTGTTACAGAGGTTCAATAAATAGTATTGACCAATGCCTATATTTGGTGTATGCTTTATCGTTCATCTGCATCCTGTTGCAGTCAGTGTTACCCCAGGGTGAATAACACAACACCCTCACCCTTCTTCTTTCTAATGCAAACAGTCAGAGTCTATTCAGCCTCTCTACATAGCCAACACCCTCCAGGCCTGGTAACATCCTGGTAAACCTCCTGTGCACCCTCTCCAAAGCCTCCACATCCTTCTGGGTGCTCCAGTTTCTTCCCACAGGACAAAGTGCTGACACCGACGCAGAATTCGTCCACAACAGCAAAACTAGTACCGTACTTGGACCGATTCGGCTACTGTTAAGGGGCTAGCACCGGCACCACGTGGAACACAATGGATTCCAATGAGAAACAGTGCCGGATTCGTGATTGACACTCAGGAGGCTGACAAGCTGCTTATATACACTGCAATCCCTAAACACACCATCCCAGCCAACAAGATGGCAGCAGACGCGTGGCCCCACATTTCACGAATGCCGAGCTGGAGACCCTCCTGGACGCCGTGGATGAGAGGTGGATGACCCTGTACCCCAGCCCTGGAAGGAGGCTGCCAGCCGCTGCAGTCCGCCATGCCTGGGCGCAGGTGGCAGAGGCGGTCAGCGCCATGGGTAACACGTCCGGACGGGTCAGCAGTGCTGGAATAAACTGCACAACCTCCTTAAGGCGGCCAGGATGAATAGGCAACACTCTGCATCTGGCCCAACCGTCGCTCCACACACCCATAACCCGACCGACACAGTGTCCACCCCCCTCCCACTTGGAGGGTGACCGAACCTCCACCCTGCACCACATGCCAGCACCCATAGTGGCCATCATGGCCGGGTGCCCTGGCCACTGAGGCCACCAGCTACCCATCCTATGTGCTGCATGCGTCGGACTGTTTAATAGTGTCGTTTTCCGCTTGCACCCGCCCCCCCTTGCCAGGAGAAGGCCGCCCATAACCGTCGGGAGCGGGAGAAGACTGGCAGGGGAACGCGGGACCTGTGACCCCTCAGCATGGCAGAGCAGAGGGCTCTGGACGTGGTCAGCGGCCCAGAGTAAAGTGAGGTCGCTGTAGTTTGACCGCGGGCGAGCAAGTGAGGCCCTGCTGAGTTGCAGTTCCCCATGACACACATGTCAACCCCCACCCAAACCCCCACCGCACCACCCTCAACCGCCCCCCCCCCCCCCCCCAGTTGCCGAACCTGGGAGGTGATCAGAGCGTCCCGCGCACGTTGGCCCTGGTGCACACATCGTGCGGCCTCGCTTGCCTCCTCACCCTCTCCCACATCCTCCTCGTTGGAGGAGGCCTGACATTCCTCCTCCTCCTTCTCTAGCTCATTGCCCCTCTGCTGCGTGATTTTGTAGAGGACGCAACAGGCTGCAACAATGTGGGCGACCCTCAGCATCACACTGCCCAGGTATCGGGCGCAGACGTGTATGATGCGCATCTGATGGTCACATCAGCTGCACGTTCATCGAGTGGAACCCCTTTTGGTTGGTGTCGAGCAGCCTGTTATCAGCAGGTTCTTGTAGGGGGACATGCATCCCATCGAATACCCCCTGGACCCGGGGCATCCAGTCGATGGTGGCGAACTCCACTGCCCAGGCATCCTGGTGGGCTCGGTCTACGTTGAAATGGATGTATTCCACCACCTGGGTATACAGGGCCTCGGTGACTGTGCAGAAGCACCTATGCACCCAGGCCAGTGTGTTCCAGGACAGGTTCGAACTCGGCGCCTTGAAGGACTCCGTGGCATAAAAGTTCAGGGTGACTGTCACTTTGACGTCCACCGGGAACGGATGCCATCCCCCATAGCCCCACGGAGCCAGGTGCGCCATGATCCAGCAGATATGTGGCACTGTCTCCCTGCTGAGCTGGAGCCTTCGAAGGCAGGTCCTCGAATGACAGACACACTAAGGCCTCATGCGGTGCCTCCTTGACACCTCCTCTACCTCAGCCCATTGAGCGGCCAGATCTCCATCCTGGACGGCTGCCTCCTATTCCTCTGTAGCACTCTGTTGCTGCACGCTCTACTGCTGCAGCTTCCTCCTCCTCGAGCAGCTCTGGCTTGTACATCCGCAGGGGATCCCCCAGGGCTGCGGCGACCAGCAGGAAGGCACCATTGCTGGTTGAATTCCAATATCCATTGTCTGCAGAGCATGTTAGCATGGTGCATACCCAGTGCCCAACCAGGTCCAATGAGCTACACGTTTGCCTCAGTTGGCACTGTGGGCTCAGTCCCCGTATGTCCCCACCCCCGCCCATCTCCACACTCCTGGTCCCATCGTTGCCCGGCACAGTGGGGGCCTCCGGCCCTGGCGTCCATTCTTGCTGCCAGGTGTACTGTCAGCTGGCGCTGCCCATACCAGCATTATCCTCCGCGGCCCCTGCCCGGCGCCCCAGTATTGGCTACAGTGGCCGTTGCCCTTGGGTGGGACGCCTGATGCCCTACTGGTGGGTGGAGGCCGTGTGGGAAGTACAGCAGAGGGTGGGGTGCGGAGGTACATAGGTAAGGGCACCCACACGGCCAGTGTCACTCTGCAGAACCAGGGAACAAGGTGGGTGGTCAGTGAGGTGCGCAACAAGATAGCTACCTTGCAGGCCGTGATAATGGCGGTCCATGCCTGTCACATGACAGGTCACCCTAGCCACTCGGCCCATTCCCCCTAGACCCCCCTCCCCCGCCCTGGCAGGGCCCCCCCCACTCCAGCCAGTGACCAGCCCGGCAGCCCATGGTCAAGCCTCTGTGTCCTCCCTCCTCTCTCCCCCACCAGCCACGGCAGTTTCACGATTTTCAAAAGCACAAGTGAACCGCGCTGTCGGGAACTCGGTAAGTGGAGAATCACGGAGGCCCCGGAGAATACCTGGTCGGGTCCGCTAATGACATTGAAACGCTATCTGATGTATGTGCATTCCAGACCGCATTGACGCCACTGTCAAGGTGATGGAGAATTGCAATTTGGCGTCAAACTACCGCCTGCTGTGATTCTGGCATCGGGCTCTATTCTCCGCCCAATCGCAATTTTGGCATCAGCTAATGGAGAATGTTCACAAGAAGCCCTAAATCCTTCTGAATAGAAAATCTGGAATAAAAAGTTTAGTATCAGTAATTGTGACCATGTAACCAAAAGATTGCTGTAAAAACCTATCTGGCTCACTAATGTCCTTTAGGGAATGACATCTATTGTCCTGATGTTTTGGGATCTATGTATCTCCAAATACACAGCAATGTGGTTGGCTCTTAACTGCTGGCTGAAATGGCCAAGCAAGCTATGGGACTACCAAGAAGACGGCTCACTACCACTTTCTCAGGAGCAATTAGGAGTGAACAATAGATACTGGCCTTGCAGAAATTCCCACATCGTGTGAATAAATAAGATAATAAAACTGGGACCTTCTAAAATTATTGATGTGTTTGTTGGGGTAGATGAATTCAGAATAAGGGCTACAAATATAAGGCAATCACTAACAGATCATATAAAGAACTGATGAAGAACTTCTTTACACAGAGTGGTGAAGTATGGTTGAAGCAGATATCATGGATGCATTTTTATTGAGACTTGATGTATTTTTGATGGAGGCAGATTCAATTGCAACTTTTAAAAAGGGTATTGGATAATTATCTGAGGAGATGTTTGCAGGGCTCCGAGGAAAAGACCGGAGAGTAGGATTAATTGAGTTACTTCTGCAGAGACTCAGAAGGACATGGCAGATGGAATGGTCTCCTTACGGATTGTAACCATTCTATGATTCTATTGTGAGGAAGAATTAAAGAGAGAGGTCCACAAAAAGGGTGGGAAGAGCAGGACAAAGGTTAGGTTCATGTAGAGCATAAACATGAGCAAAGACCATTTGGGCCCTGTTCCATAGGGCAGAATGTTGAGTGCCTCGCCTGCTGACTGGAGAGCAGATAGGGGACCCATACTGCTTCTTTTCAGGAAGGCCCACTGAACCACAAGGCAATCTGATGAGGCCAGCAGTGGGCCACTCTCTGGAATCAAGACCCCTGGGGGTGGATGTCTCACCTACTGGGAACTGCCGGCCTCTAATTGGCCAACAGCTCTTGCGCTCAGCAGTGCACTGGAAAGGCCATTTCCGAAAGGACAGGTACCCGAGTCCCAGGATTGTTGATCAATCCAGGCCATGGGCAACAAAGATGGGGGGTATTCACAGAATGGGTTTGCGGGGAAATGGGTGCAGGGGTGGGGTTGGCAGCAAGATCAGGGGAGTGGTTTTCAGCTGGCCCCGCACCTTTCCGATGTCTTGTCTCCCCCCCCCCCCCCACATCAAGCACTGAGTTCCAGGACACCACCATGCTGCCGAATTACATACCCTTTCCGCCTCCAACATTGCCAGAACAGAACATTCCACGCAAAGACTCTCTGTAACGGCAGGTCTTAACCGTGAAAGGAAAAATAGAAAATCTTCTTCGCCATCATTACAGTAAATTAATTTTGAACTGAACTAAAGCCATTTTTTCACTACCTATTCGTTAACAGTAAATAAATGAATATCTAAAAATTTAAATCAAAAAGGCAATTAGGCATTAATATTGTTGAATGGAATATTTCTCAGCAAAGGTGTACATCACATTAAACAGAATTCACTCAAAAATATACTGTAGAATATTGTAAAACTTTATCTTAAACAGACAAGACATTAATCATTGTTCAGTTATAAAACTGAAGGGTTGACCTCATTACTTCCTTTAAATGTCACTCCACCAGATTTTAGAAGTAGCTGTCAAGGTTGCATAAATGTGTCTTTTTCATCTCTTATTTTCTAAGACATTGAGCTTATTCAATATAAAGTTATAATTTCATAAAATATTGAAAATTTCAGCCACAATTAACCAATGTCGAAAACCATATGTCAAATGTACACAACCTGCAATAGAATAAATAACCAGGCAGCAAATCGATCTCTGCATAATGCCCTCTATGAAATGGCACCAAGAGCACAAGCCCAACCGTCAAATTAGACAGTCAAACCATGTCGTTCAGCTCAAACTGATGTTTGGTATAACTTAAGGCGGTTTCTGTTTTGTTCTCTTCAGCTTCCAACACTGTTAAATGTTAAATCAATTGTACTTGACTTGAGACAATAAAACGCACAGGCCAGTAAACCCGATCACAAAACACATTCAAAATGTATCAAATTGTTTTTGACTTAATTACACTCATGTGAATTACACTTTGTTAAATATTAACAAATATAATTCAGCTCGTTCTCTATTCACACTTGAACTGTAATGTTGGTCCAAAGAGATATGCCCTCACACTGATGCGGTAATTACAGTGTAAATGCAGCCCGAATTCAGGAAGGGACACAATCTGACACTGGTAGCAAGCTGATTGAAACTCCTCTCACTCCATTTTACTTGTGAATGAGTTCAACCTAAGCATCCACTTTACACTCCAAATTTAGCATTGGTGTAAAGAAATTTAAGCTTTGCATTGATGGAATGCATAATGACAATCAGAAAACAAATTTGTATAGAATCCAAACATGGAGAATTAAGACAATTTTAAATCCAACGCAGGCAGCAAAGACCAATATTTAAAAACATCAATAACTTTTTAATTAAAGGATGCATCATTCTTGTGAAGACTGAAAATTAATTTCAATGTTGAAAATTAACCACCATACATATAAACAGCATGAAAGAATTTAATTTCACAAAATAAGGTGGCTTTCCAATTTGGGGACCACCTTCAGTTCAGTAGTGTTCGGTGCTATTTTCGGAATTGACTTTTCTAAATGCTTGCAAAATCATGAATTTACAGAATTAATTAATTCAGCATTTAACTTATCTGCTCCAATTTACTTATGCTAAATGAAATGTCACTTTTGTTCAGAAGAACAATAATTAAATTTAAGGAAATAACCGAGAAGCAAATTCAAACTGGTAAATATGAGAACTTCCATACATTTTCACAATGTTAATTTCTATTAAGACCAACCTTTTGGGCAAGAAAATCTTAAATTACAGGGGTTTCCAGGTCATTCCGTTTTACTCTATTTGAAGCACAGTTACATAAAAGGGATGAAAATTGGCCTCTGCGGTACCTTTAAAGCTTCCCCATGTTCCATTTCAATGCATTTGTCAACCCAGTTAATTTGAATATGATGGTGTGGATTTTACATGTTAATGAAGAATAACACATAAATTGAGAAACTGCTCCTCCACAAGCTACGCTATTGGGAACCCTGCAGAGAATCTAAACACCTCCCCTTAACGTTCAGTGGGGTCACCATTGCCGAAACCCCCACTATCAACATCCTCAGGGTTACCATTGACCAGAAACTTAACTGGATTAGCTATATTTGGGTCAAAATCCTGAAACACCCTTCCAAACAGCACTGTGATGCACTTTTACCACATGAACTGCAGCGGTTCAAGAAGGCAGCTCACTACCACCTTCAAGGGCAATTAGGATGGACAATAGAAATGCTGGCTTTGCAGCAATGCCCACATCCCATAAATACATTCAAAAATATATATATAAATACAGTGGTCACAAGAGCAAGTCAGACGCTGGGAAATCTGCAACAACTCACCTCCTGACCCCCCCCCCCACCCCCCCACCCCCCACCCCCCACCCCCACCAAAGTGTGCCCACCATCTGCAAGGTCCAAGTCAGGAGTGTGATGGAATACTCTCCACTTGCCTGGATGAGTGCAGCTCCAACAACACTTAAGAAGCTCAACACCATCCAGGACAAAGTAGCTTGCTTGATCATTCACCACCTTAAAGATTCACTCCCTCCACCACTGATATGCAATGACAGCAGTGCCTACCATCTACAAGATGCACTGCAGCAATCCACAAAGGCACCTCCAACAGCACCTTCTAAATACGACCTCTAACACCTAGAAGGCCAAGGGAAGCAAATGCATTGGAACACTACCACCTGCAATTCACCTCCAAATCACATGATTATGACTTGGAACCATATTATCATTCCTTCACTGTCATTAGGTCAAAATTGTGGCCCTCCCTAATAGCACTGTGAATGTACCTATACCACATGGATTCAGTGGCACAAAAGGCATCTCACCACCACCTTATCAAGGACAATCAAGGATGGGCAATCAATGCTGGTCTAGACAGCGATGCCCACATCCCATGAAAGAATTAATTTTTAAAAGCCTTTTACACTGAGAGTTGGGTTGTTGCTACCGATGCAGGTAGCTGGAGTCATGAAATTTCCTGACTTGGCAGATCCGCCTTTGTTTAAAGGACCAATGAGACCCAATTGTCACTGTGGCGAGGCAATGTGAGATAGAGTCAGTCCTACCAAATATGGAAGTAGATCATTAGTAGTCATGAGTGTGCCGAGTGCTGAAGCAGACTGGTGAAGGCCTGCCTCACTTCTATGGAACTTTGTCCCAGTTGTTTAGAAACTATTAAGCCCTTTAGCCCTCACATACATCCAATGGCTCCAACATGCCAACCCTTCCTCTCAACTTCCATGACCCTGCCATACCAGCTCGTGTCCCGACTCACACTCCATGTCCCCTTATATCCCCATGCCACCATCATTCCAATTCATGCTCCCCCACTCATGACCATGCCTCTGCATATTCCCCATGTCACCTCCATAGCCATGCACCAGTAATCACAATGGACAGATCTCAGCAGCCATGTGGAGATTAAAAAATTAACTTCTTTCAACCTAATACAGCTCTCACTCGCACACTCCAGATAGTTAAAATACTCCCATCCATGAATCTCATTCAAAGTTTTTAAAATCTTCAAGTGGTTAATTTCTTATAAAACAAACAAATTTCTATTCATACCCCGGATCAAAGACAGTTAATTGTTTAATAGCCTCTTTATATTTCAAACTGTGAACTCAGAACATCTTGGTGATATTTTTGTAGCATTTTAACCTCAGCCAAGCATTCATAATGACATCATAATAATAGTCTTTGGGGAATGCCAGCAATGACCATTATTGAAACTATACAAAGTGATGGGTTTTCTAAACTGCAATAGGTGGCCTGTCAACCAATGCAATCCAGCAGAGGTTGTTTTTGAACTTTTACTGACAGCTTCAGGCGGTTTTTCTTTCCATATTTAAGGATTGGGGAATTTAAAATGAATTTAGCTTTGACATTTGATTTTGTCTTTGAGAGTGTTACATCTTTTACATCAACTTGTGACTCCTTACCCAGTCATCAAAATATGATCTGTTTTAAATGGGGCAGAACGTCCACATTTGGGTCATGCATATCATTTTTTTAAGTCCGCAGAGTCTTCACAATTCCCTTTTGTCTCATTGCAAAAACTCTTGAAAAGGTTATACCTTGTTGAATGAGATGTAACAGGTGCCGGAATTCTCCAGCTGTTGGGATTTTCTTTTCCCGCTGGCAGCACACCCCCGCCTGCAGGTTTCCCGGTAGTGTGGGGTGGCTTCAATGGGACATGCCATTGACAAGCAGCGGGAAGAGAGAATCCTGCCACCAGTGAGCGGCACGCCACCGAGAAACACATGGCTGGGGGACCAGAGAATCCTGCCTGGAGTTTCTGATAGCATGCATGCTAAGTTTATAATTATAGTTAAGCACCCTCACTGACCCTGAAAAAACTAATTTTATATTTGTGGAATGTCAGATTTTCCAATATGATAAAGAGTTCCACATATATTTAAAACAATCATTTCTTAAGAGTTTATTTATATAATCATTTTAGTTTTTCAAACCAATTATAACCATTAAATTCGATATCTGAAAACTTAAATTAAAAGTGAAGGATAAATGTTTTTAAATCCTAATATGCTGTCTGTGGGTACACTTCAATGTGATTTGCTGTGGCATTACTACTGCTGCATGCCTGGAGTTCACCTCGGCCAGATTTAAACTACCAGCAGGGAGGGGGAGATCTACCCCACAGAAATTGCTAGATGATTTTTATGGGCAACTTTCCATGAGGTCAGTAATGAGCACCATCAATTTTGCCTTGCCACTGACCACAAAATCTAATTCACTGAAAGAGAATAGAGAACGGTTTCTGCCAACATGCTGCAGTGAGCCTTTGGATAATATGTTACAGGATATTAGTTATGACAACAAAAACTAAGAACATCAGTATAAAAGATGGAATTAAAAAGTAACTAGAAATGTTAACTTGAAATTCTGACAAGTGATTAATGGGATAATTGAATAAAATGCTGACTAAACTGACTACATCTTCGGACTGATTTAGTTAATATTTATGAATCTATTATCCAATAGATCCCTCAATTTGATATTTTGTGCACGTGCATCATATTTTCTTAATTTTGTTCTGTTATTTTAAATACCAAACTTAATTATCAGGATAATGTTACATTTGAGCTTATAAGCAACGTTAGAAATATTCAGAGCTCCTGACTGATGTTACAAATGTCCACATGGAAGTATGGCCCAATATAACAGATGTATAATAATTCAATTTTTCTCAAAACCAGATCATGCATGCAATAGAAGCTCTGTACAGACTGGAGAGAAACAGCTGGTCTAATAAGGAAAATGACCTTATCTATGAGTCTTTGTGCTTTTATAATGAAGTTATCCATTGGTGTCATCTGAAGATTGACACTGAGCAGACACAGGGCTTTATGAGCAGATACTTTTAACATTGCTGCTAGACTTTTAAATTGTATCAAAGTTTCTAGATTTAATGAAAAAGCTGTTCTTATTCCTTCACAATCCTAACACAGTTTCATGTTTTTTAAATCTTGGTTTGCCAGGTCAGCAAAAGTCTCGCTCTTTCTATCTCTCTCGTGCACACACTAAACTGGAGTCTATATTTTCCTTACCATCAATAATTACGAAGCATAAAATAATCAGTGGGCTACACTTTATGTTAGAATTCCCCCTTTACTTGCCCACAGCCTTAAACCCGCCACCACCAACCCCCGCCCAAACGTTCCCTGCCTAAGACCCCAACTTACCTGTTTCTGAGAATCCCTGCGTCTTCTTCTTTCTCCTCTTGCTGTCCAGCAACTCCCACAAACATGTTCTTTATACTGCCCGGACTCATGGAGCTGCTGGCCAACCCAGAGAGCAGGACTTTCTCCCAGTGAGGGAAGCTCGTCCGCAGTGCATTATGGCTGTGGGGTGGGCTGGCACTGACGTGCTGTATGTTGACCCCCTCCCCAATCCCGTAATATTCAACTTATTGTGTTTCTCACAATACAAGATGATTTCCCAAAAAGGAATATATCCCTTAATTTGATATTTTGTGTACAAGCATTGTATTTTCTTAATTTTCCTCTTCTTAGAACAAGTAACTTATTTTGCGTCAGACTCAAAGATTTTTCTTTAAAATATAGAGTACCCAATTCATTTTTTACAATTAAGGGGCAATTTAGCATGGCCAATCCACCTACTCTGCACATCTTTGGGTTGTGGGGGCGAAACCCACGCAGACACGGGGAGAATGTGCAAACTCCACACGGACAGTGGCCCAGAGCCGGGATCGAACCTGGGACCTCAGCGCCATGAGGCTGCTGCCTCTTTCAGACTCCAAGATACAGGTGAGTGTGTGCCCGGCTTAGTTTATTTTCCTATGCTAATTGTGGGCAAAATAAGAAATAGACATCAACAATGATAAAATATGCTGCTCTGGCCATTGAACTGCATGTTGTGACTGATCTATCAAAATACCACTTTCCAAAAGGATTTTCTTTGAGGACAGGTTAAAGAAAAATATATTGAGGTTAAAGGACACTGTAATGTAATTGAAGACAGCCTTCATGTTTTGACAGAACTTGATAAACGCCAATGTTACGAACAGAAATTGAAAAAAACACTAATTATCACTCCATTTTTGAAAGAAAATTTCCTTTGGATTTTCTTTCCTATTTTAGAAGCATTACACGTCAGACTTTCTATTTATTTCTTCAAACTGATTTTAGTTAATGCTAAATTCTTTGGATTCCAAGTTACATGTTCAGTGGATCATCAATACCTAGGATTTCATTCACTGGTTAATGTGGAGAATGGGAGAGAGGGGAAAGAACAATGTGTGCCTCTCCTTACAACAGCAAAGTAGATTCACTATTTAGTTATAGCATCAGCCATAACACACCATAAACGCATTACCAATGCATCCTTCCAATTTTAAAATGCAAAAGGTCACAACTGATCTGTAGAAATTCTGAGCAATGTTATAAAATATGCTTCTCACTGAGGTGCAGGCCTTTTCAATAGCTGAAGAAGCCTATATCATAAACCATAAACATAAACTCACCCAAATTTGCAACTTGATCCGTTTTTCATTTCTGTAGACCGTCTTTACTTTGAAGTCAATACCTACAGTGCTTACAAAGGCAGATGTAAAGGAATCATCAGCATATCGGAAGAGAAAGGAGGTTTTCCCAACACTACTGTTGCCAATGATCAGTAATTTGAACATGTAGTCAAAGTTCTGGTCAGCTGATTCCTTCTGGCCATATCGAGAATCCTGTGCGGATGCCATCTGGAAGGGAGATTACAGAATAACTCCAAATTGCCTATTCACCTCAAACCAAGTATATTACATTTCAGTCTGATCAAAAAAGCCATAAAATATTTAACAAACAAAACGAAGTGGCAAATGTAACCTAATTTACAGAAACTTTCGTACAGTAATTGATCATCATCACAACACAGAGGGGAAATGGGGAGGTAGGCCCTGCACCGGGAGGGACACAGGCCACTCCCACACAAAAACGACTGGGGAGACAGAGCACCTTGCTTTTTTTTTAAATTTGAAGTACCCAACTCATTTTTTCCCTCAATTAAGGGGTAATTTAGCATGGCCTATCCACCTTGCCTTCCATGC
Organism: Scyliorhinus torazame; assembly: GCF_047496885.1. Lineage (NCBI taxonomy): Eukaryota > Metazoa > Chordata > Chondrichthyes > Carcharhiniformes > Scyliorhinidae > Scyliorhinus > Scyliorhinus torazame. Next base: position 232,559,354 of record NC_092709.1, read on the forward strand.
CCGGTGGCACTGCAGGGGTTTGGGTGCTTTATTGACCCCTTTAACTGCACTCTTATTGAATGTTTAAGTTTCTGTTGATCTTTGTTATGTTCGGGCAGTGCCCCTAACAGGGGTGGCCCTTTTTCTTGCTTTTTCACTCGTTTGTTTCCTTTCTTCTGTTTTGTTAGTGGGCCTGAAAAGAGTGGCCTATCCACCTACCCTGCACACCTTTGGGTTGTGGGGTAAAACCCATCAGTCACGGGGAGAATGTGTAAACTCCATAAGGACAGTGACCTGGGGCCAGGATCAAACCCGGGTCCTCGGCGCCGTGAGGCAGCAGTGCTAACCAGTGCACCACTGTGCTGTCCTACAGAGCACCTTTCTCATCCTCTGCAATTGATGGTTCATGATGCCTCTCTGTCACTGTGAATAATATATACTCTTTTTTCATTATACACACTAATGTAAATAAGGAAAACTGAGACTATGGTCATGGACATGTCAACATGTGATACCAAAGTTGTGCTAAAATTCCAACAAAAACATTTAATGAACAAAATCATAGCTGTGTAAAAGAGATTCTCCACATGTCGCCTTTGGTTCTTTTGCCAATTACTTTACATCTGTGTCCTCTAGCTTTCGACTCATCTGCCCATGGGAACAGTTTTTCTCTATGTACACCCACCAGACCTTCATGATTTTGAACATCTCCATCAAATCTTCTCTCAACCTTCATTTTTCCAAGGGGAAAAATCTCAGCTTCTCCAGTCTATCTGAAGACTCTCATCCCTGGAACCATACTAATAAATCTTTTCTGTACATTCACTAAAACCTTCATATCCATCCTAAAGCGCAGTACCAAGAACTGCACATAATATTTCAGTTGAGGCCAAACCTGTATATTCAGGCAGCACGGTAGCCTTGTGGATAGCACAATTGCTTCACAGCTCCAGGGTCCCAGGTTCGATTCCGGACTTGGGTCACTGTCTGTGCGGAGTCTGCACATCCTCCCCGTGTGTGCGTGGGTTTCCTCCGGGTGCTCCGGTTTCCTCCCACAGTCCAAAGATGTGCGGGTTAGGTGGATTGGCCATGCTAAATGGCCCTTAGTGCCCAAAATTGCCCTTAGTGTTGGGTGGGGTTACTGGGTTGTGGGGATAGGGTGGAGGTGTTGACCTTGGGTAGGGTGCTCTTTCCAAGAGCCGGTGCAGACTCGATGGGCCGAATGGCCTCCTTCTGCACTGTAAATTCTATGATTCATCACACCTTCCTCACTTTAGTATTCTATACCTCTATTTATAAAGCACAGGAGCTCGTATGCCTTTTTAACCACTTTCTCAAACTGCCCTGTCACCTTCAATGAGTTGTAGACTGTAACCCCAGATCTCCCTTTATAACTGGACTCGAAGCTTATATTGCCTCTCTGTTCTTGACATGAATGTCTATTTGTTTTAATATAAATTTAGAGTACCCAATTATTTTTTCCAATTAAGGGGCAATTTAGCATGGCCAATTCACCTAAACTACATGTCCCCCAATCCCATGAGCTTTAATCTTGCACAATAATCTCTTATGCGGGACTTTGTCAAACATTTTCAGAAAGTCCAAATATACCACATCGACTGGCTCCCCTTTGTCAACTGTACTAGTTGCATCTTCAAAGAATTCTACCATTTCTGGTAGAACACCCTTTGAGACTTTCATGATCCTCCTCATAGTTCACCATACTGCCACGTTTTGTGCCATCTGCAAATTTTCAAATTGTGCCTGTACACTCAAATCTAAGAAAATCAGTGATCCTAGTACCCACCACTGCTTACCTTCCTCAGTCTAAAGAACAACTGTTCACCATTACTCTCTGTTTCCTGTCACTCAGTCAGCTTCCTATCTTTGCTGCCAATGTCCCTTTCATTCCTTAATTGGGCATTAGTTGGAAAGTCTATCTTGTGACACTTTATCAAATCCACATATCATCAACCACATAGAATTCCAATAGTTCAGAAGGATGCCATTTGGCCCATCAAATCTACATCGACCCTCTGAAAGAGCCCCCTACCTAGGCCCACTCCCCCACCCTATCCCCATAACCCCACCTAACCTGCACACCTCTGGACACTAAGGGTAATGTGGCATGGCCAATCCACCTAACCTGCACATCTTTGGACTGGCCAATCTCCTCCTTTACTTCAGAGAGAAATGCTATCAGGTTAGTTAAATCTTCAACAAATCAGTGTTGGCTTTCTTTAATTAATCTACACTTGTCAAAGTGACTGTTAATTTCGACCCAGATTATCATTTCTAAAATCTTAAATATTTAAATAACAAAACTTTATTTTAATAAAATTGTAATAAAATATATCATACAGCTAGATGGCAACCTTTTATTTCCTTTTTTAAGGATTTAGTCACTGTCAGTTGTCAGGGGGTTTAGGTTAATTTTAATATTTAAGTGAATTATGTTTTGCATGTTTTTTTATTTTTTGCTTGTGATTTTTTTGCAGTCTGTTATTCTGGTTTGGGTTGATTATTATGAAAAAATGATAATAAACATACTTTTGAAAAACATATCATACAGCTGTACGATATACAGATACGTGTGTACTTGTTTTTTAACCAGGCTAAATTGTTTAACTTGTATAGCCTTGGCCATAAGATCATAAGACACAGGAGCAGAATTAGGCCATTTGGCTTATCGCTTCTGCTCCACCATTCGATCATGTCTGATATGTTCCTCATCCCCATTCTCCTACCTTCACCCCATAATCCCTGATCCCCTTATTAATCAAGAACACCAGATTTGTGCTTGTGGTGCTGTTACCTACAGGGCTACAGACCAATAGCTGGAAGGTGGAAAAAGACAGAATAGTTATTTCTTACAACACAAGAACTAGGAGCAGTAGTAGGCAATTTAGCCTCGCGAGCTTGCGCCACCATTCATTACGATCATGGCTGATCTCATCATGGCCTCAACACCACCGTCCTGCCCGTTCTCCGTAACCCTTCAACCCATCATTAATTAAAAATCGGTCTAACTCCTCCTTAACTTGATTAAACCAGGGGCTGGTTTAGCACAGTGGGCTAAACAGCTGGCTTGTAATGCAGAACAAGGCCAGCAGCGCGGGTTCAATTCCCGCACCAGCCTCCCCGAACAGGTGCCAGAATGTGGCGACTCGGGGCTTTTCACAGTAACTTAATTGAAGCCTATTTGTGACAATAAGTGATTATTATTAATTATCCCAGCATCCACCATACTCTGGGGATGGAAAATCCACAGATTCACAACCCTTTGGGAGAAGTAGTTTCTCCTCATCTCTATTATTAATTCTCTACCCCTTATCCTAAGACTATGACCTCTTTATCTAGAATGCCCACAAAAGGAAGCATCTATTCCACATTTCCTTTTTCCATAGCTCTTATCATCTTATATACCTCAATTTGATCTTCCCTCATTCTTCTAAACTCTAGAGAGTAGAGGCCTAAACTGCTCAATCTCTCTTCATAAGACAAACCTCTCATCTCTGAAATCAATCTAGTGGACCTCCTCGGAAATGCATCCAAATGACACGGCAAGTTTTCTCAAATAAGGGAATCAAAACTATGCACAATACTCCAGGTGCAGTCTCACCAAATCCTTGTACAGTTTCAACAACACTTCCTTACCTTTATACTCTATTCCTTTAGCTAGAAATATCAACATTTCATTCATTTTCTTTCTTACCTGCATGCTAGATTTCTGCGACTCATGCATGAGGGCACCCAGATCCCTCTGCACTGGAGCACCCCTAAGTCTCTCCTGAAGTCTCTAGATAACAAGTTGCCTTTCCATTTTTCTGATCTAAATAGATGACCTCACGCTTATCCACATAAACTCCATATACCACGTTTTGGCACACCTAACCTATCTATATCCATTTGTAAGGTTCTTATTGCCTCATTGCAACTTATTGTCCCACCTATTTTAGTGTCATCTGCAAATTTGGCTACTGAACCTTCTATTCCTGTATCCAAGTCGTTAATATAGATTGTAAATAGTTGGGGCTCAAAGAGCGAATCCTGTGGCACCCCACTAGTTGCATCTTGTCAAACAGAAAAAGACCCATTTATCCCAACTCTGTCTTCTGTCTGACTGCCAGTCCTCTATCCAAGCTAATAAATTACCCCTATCCCCATATGTATTAACATTTGGTGCAGCACCTTATCAAACACCTCCCGGAAGTCCAGATATACTATATCCAAAGGGTCCCCATTATCCATTTAGCTTGTTACATCTTTGAAGAACTCCAGCACATTTGTCTAACATTATTTGCCCTTCATAAAATCATGCTGACTCTGATGGATGTCCTGATAATACTTCCTTAATCATGTATTCCAATAATTTACCAACAACAGATGTTACCCTAACTGGTCTGTAATTTTTTACATTCTCTCTCCCTCCCTTTTTAAATAAGGATGTTACATTAGCATTTTTCTAATCAACTGGAACCTTTCCCGTGTTGAGGGAATTTTGGAAAACTATAACCAATGGATTCACCATCTCCGCTGCCACATCCTTTAACACCAAAGGATGTAGGCCATCTGGCCCTGGGGACTTGCCTTCAATCCCAATAGTTTTTTTTCTTATAAATTCAGAGTACCCAATTCTTTTTTCCCCAATTAAGGGGCAATTTAGCGTGGCAAATCAACCTACCCTGAACATCTTAAGAGTTGTGGGGGTGAGACCCATGCAAACACAGGGAGTGTGTGAAAATTCCACACGCACAGTGACCGGGGTCGGTATCAAACCCGGGTCCGCGGCGCGATGCATCCCAATAGTGTGTTGAGTACTGTTTCACTATTGATGCTAATTGTTCTAAGTTCCACTCTTTCAATTACCTCTGAATTACCCGTTCCTATGAGGATGTCACTAGTGTCCTCCACCGTGAAAACTGGGGCAAAATATTGATATAGCATCTCTGCCATTTCTGTGTTCCCCACTATTAACTCTCCAGTTTCATCTTCCAAGGGACCAACATTCACTTTAGTGACTCTCTTCCCTTTTATGTACTTATGGATGCTTTTGCTTTCTTTTTTCATGCTTTGCGCTAGCTTTCTTTCATAATTTATCTTTGCTCTTTTTATGATTTCTTTTAGCATCCCTTTAAGTTTGAAAGTTTCCCAATCTTCCAGCCTGCCACTGGCCTTTGCAACACGGTACATCTTAGTTAAACGGCAAAAATGCAAAGGACTAGAATGTTACCAAAGGTGACAACTTTAGTTATGTGGCGGCTTTGTGATAAATTAGACTGCTTTCCTTCGCCATTAGAAAGCTAAGAGGAAATTTAAAAGTGGTGTTCAAACAATTTCAGATTTTTGAAAGAGGTTTCCACTGGCAGAACGATCAGTAACCAAAGGACAAAGATTTAAGATAATTGGCAAAAAAAAAAGTCAGTGGGAGATTAAGAGATTTTTTTTATGCATGGAGTCATTATGAATGGAATGAACTGCCTGAAAAAGACCATGGAAGATGATTTTCAATAATAACATTCAAAAGGAATTAGAGAAATACTTGAAAAAGGACTTGAAATTCAAAAAAAATATCTGGAATGGAATTATCAAACATTAATGCAAAGTACATTCAGAACATTAATGATCGCAACATGTTTGGATATTAAATAGAGCACAGAAATGTCTCCAGTCCACAACTTGTGTGAATGATAACACAGCTTGCTGAAGTACGGCTCATTGGAAACTGCTGATTTAACTGCACACAGGGATTCCCATTCCAATCAGTTCACCCTCAAAATTGTTACAAGCAGAACATGTGTTCACTTTAAATCTACATTACGTGAGCAATACAGCATTGTGCTTTCCTGAAAAGTAACAAGACTAACTTGGCATATATCACAACTGATTAACATAACACAAATACAAGAGATAACAAATAGGTTAGACCAAGGAGAGCCAATGGATGTTATCTATCTTGACTTCCAAAAGGCCTTTGATAAGGTGCCTCACGGGAGACTGCTGAGTAAAATAAGGGCCCATGGTATTCGAGGCAAGGTACTAACATGGATTGACGATCGGCTGTCAGGCAGAAGGCAGAGAGTTGGGATAAAAGGTTCTTTTTCGGAATGGCAACCGGTGACGAGTGGTGTCCCGCAGGGTTCAGTGTTGGGGCCACAGCTGTTCTCTTTATATATTAACGATCTAGATGACGGGACTGGGGGCATTCTGGCTAAGTTTGCCGATGATAAAAAGATAGGTGGAGGGGCAGGTAGTATGGAGGAGGTGGGGAGGCTGCAGAAAGATTTAGACAGTTTAGAAGAGTGGTCCAAGAAATGGCTGATGAAATTCAACGTGGGCAAGTGCGAGGTCTTGCACTTTGGAAAAAAGAATAAAGGCATGGACTATTTTCTAAACGGTGACAAAATTCATAATGCTGAAGTACAAAGGGACTTGGGAGTCCTAGTCCAGGATTCTCTAAAGGTAAACTTGCAGGTTGAGTCCGTAATTAAGAAAGCAAATGCAATGTTGTCATTCATCTCAAGAGGCTTGGAATATAAAAGCAGGGATGTACTTCTGAAGCTTTATAAAGCATTAGTTAGGCCCCATTTAGAATACTGTGAGCAATTTTGGGCCCCACACCTCAGGAAGGACATACTGGCACTGGAGCGGTCCAGCGGAGATTCACACGGATGATCCCAGGAATGGTAGGCCTAACATACGATGAACGTCTGAGGATCCTGGGATTATATTCATTGGAGTTTAGGAGGTTGAGGGGAGATCTAATAGAAACTTACAAGATAATGAATGGCTTAGATAGGGTGGATGTAGGGAAGTTGTTTCCATTAGCAGGGGAGACTAGGACCCGGGGGCACAGCCTTGGAATAAAAGGGAGTCACTTTAGAACAGAGATGAGGAGAAATTTCTTCAGCCAGAGAGTGGTGGGTCTGTGGAATTCATTGCCACAGAGGGCGGTGGAGGCCGGGACGTTGAGTGTCTTTAAGACAGAAGTTGATAAATTCTTGATTTCTCGAGGAATTAAGGGCCATGGAGAGAGAGCGGGTAAATGGAGTTGAAATCAGCCATGATTGAATGGCGGAGTGGACTCGATGGGCCGAATGGCCTTCCTTCCGCTCCTATGTCTTATGGTCAAATAGAAAGGCATTACAATATTCAACTGTACTGTTTACTGTACTGTTTAAAGCTGAAAACTTATTTAGACAATGACCAGAAAAATCAACTTATCTTCTAAAAGAATAGGAGTATACTTTATACATTATCTTTAAAGGGAAACAAGTTAATCACCTGAACAAGTAGCCACACAAATAAGGACCTTTGTTGATACTTTTACCCATATAAACCTAAAGAAATGTATACTCAACATTATACTTACTTTTCAGCCCTTCTCATGATAGATGGCTTTGTCACAAAACATCTTGATCCAGGTCCATTTTTAGCAGTTGAACCATGCATTATATACATTTTATAGTTATTTTTAACTTCTCTAGGCTTCATTTTCTTATCGAGACATTTGCGGTGGCAGTGATAGAGGAACAGGGATAGGAAATTTACAATGGAGAAAGTGACATCAAGTTGAAGGGGAAGGATGAAAAGGAGAGGAAAAGGTGAAGAGATGGTGAGGAGTCAGAATGAGGGACGGCAGTGGGAAGAAATATTTTTGGGTGTAAAGCAGAATGGGGCAAAGGGGAGAAATGTTCTAAAAGTCAAATAAGGAAGGGATATAAAAAAAAGAGAAGGGAGAAAGGGACAAGACAGAAATGATACTGGAAGAGGAGATGTGCAAGGTGAAGCATAGGTGGATAGCACTGAACTGAAAACAAAAACATCAGAACACTCAATTTATGTGCCAACCTGAGTCAGCAAATTCATTACATGCAGAATGAACATTTTGAAAACAGACCGTCATTTTCCCAATTCAATGCTGAGAAAGTTAACCAAGGTTGCATGGCAGGCCCAGTGAAAGGAGGGAGGCAGAACATCAATAGCTTGTAGGAAAAGGATAGGCTTTGGAGCCTGTTCTGCCAGACTATTTGATCACAGTTGATAAGCACCACAACTCAATTTGTCCTTTTGCTATTGCCTCGGTGCCCTTCCCCAACCCATCGATCAAAGCTTTGAAAAATGTAATTGGACCGGCATTGTAGTCTTTTGGGGAGAAATCCAAAATTTCACCGTTGTGTGTGAAAAGCTGCATCCTGATTTCACTTCCAAATGGCCTAGCTCTAATTGTAAGGTTAGGTTATAACACATTGCTCTGGATCCAGCCATCAAATGAGGTCATTCCTCTGTATCTACCCTGTCAAATCCTTTTCTCATTTTAAAGACAGCTTCTTGATCACCCCTCAGCCCTCCAAATGCAAGGGAATCCAAGGCATGTTTAAACAACCGATCCTCATAATTTAACCTTTCAACATCCAGCATCACTCTGGCAAATCTCACTGTATCCCTTTCAAAATCAATATATCTGATGCGACCATCAATTCACTGAGAGACACGTTGAGAAGTGAACCGTGGTTTTAATCAGCTTACAACTGAGCCTGCCTGTGACCGGAACAACAATGAATGCGGCCCCGCAGGTCAGCTGCCTTTATACTTCCTGTAAGGGGTGGAGCCATGGGCGAGCCCGTACATGCCCCGACATATCCCCGTGGGTAAAGCCGTACAATGGCCCATAGGTGGAGCCCACGGGGTTAAACACATAACGTAACACGATACAGCAGTAACATGATATCACAGTGCACTGGTGAATTAACAGTAGTTCTATTCACCACAATATCTTTCCTCAAGTGGGTTCCCAAAACCGACTGCAGTACTCCAGATGGGGTTTGACCAAGGTTTTGTATAACTAGAGCATAATTCCTCACTTTTGCAATCAATGTAAAAAGCGAGGAGATGATAGCCGTGATGTGGGATTTGGGGATCTAACAGAAGCTAAACCATATGAGGGGGTACAGTGGAAAAAGGCGAAAGGGAGACAGGAAAAGGGAAAGTTAGGAATGATAAGCAGAATCATAGAAAAGTTACAGTACAGAAGAAGGCCATTCAGCCCATCTTGTCCATGCCAGCCTGAAGACACACAGGTGCCCATTCTAATTCAACCTTCCTGCACCCGGTCCATAGCCCTGTAGCTTAGAGCACTTAAGGTGCAGATCCAGGTACACTTTAAAAGAGTTTAGGGTCTCTGCCTCCACCACCAACTCGCAGTGAATTCCAGATTTGCCCTACCCTCATGTCCTCTCTACACCTTCTGCCACTTATCTTGAAGAATGGAAGGGAAGAGGGATAGATAGATGACATGACGCATAAATGAAAAAGAAGACGGCATTATGCAGTAGCTCCTTATCCCAGCACATAAAGCCATAGACCATAAGACGTAGGAACAGAAGTAGGTCATTTGGCCCATTCAGTCTGCTCTGCCATTCAATGAGATCATGACTGATCTGATATGATAATCCTCAACACCACGCTCCTTATCCCCATAAGTCATGATTCCCTTACTAATTAAAAAATCTGTCTATCTCAGCCCTGAACATACTTAGCACCCCAGCCTCTTCACTCCTCCGAGGGAAAGAATTCCACAGATTCACTACCCTCTGAGGGACAATTTTTTTCCTCATTTGTCTTAAATGGGCGACCTCTCACTCGGAGATAATGTCCTCTGGTTCTAGACTCTTCTCACAAGGGTAAACAACCTCTCAGTATCTACCCTGCCAAGCTCCCTAAGAATCCTCAATAAGGTCACCTCTCATTCTTCTAAACTCCAATGAGCATAGGCACAATCTACTCAACCTCCATCCCCAGGATCAATCGAGTGAACATTCTCCGGACTGTCTCCAATGCCAGTATATCTTTCCTTAGATAAAGGGACCAAAACTGTTCATAGTATTCCAGCTGTGAATATCATATAAACGATCATTCCCAACTAAAAAGGACAGCAATAAGAAACTGAAAGAATGCAAGGGCAAAAATAAGTAAATGAGTAAATGGGAGAGAGCAAAGTAAGTTGACAAAAGATAGGCATTGCCATGGGAAGTAAAACTCTTGCACTTTGCTGTCTTATTGTATTTAAATATTTCTAAAGATGATGATTTTCAATACACAAACCACCCAGATATTTTCAGTGGAATGCAAACGCCCAAACAATGAATGCGGTTGACAAAACTGTAACTCACAGGGGCTCTAACATTTACCCTACATCAGTAGCAATTCACTGCACTTTCCCTTCTTTTAGAAAGGCACCAAGTGTTTTCCAGCTCGAATTCCATGGGCACTTGTTCCAATAAATGTCATTCACATGAGCCTATAATTTCCTTATAACCAAGGTTAAATCTGTTCTCACTGTGGACATCCAATTTCCAGCAAGTAACATTACACAGCCATAAGAAAGAGGTGTCATTCAAATATTAAAGAAAATGAAACAAGAGTACATTCTGAAGGGTAATTACCGATGGGCAATAAATGCTGACCTAGCCAGCAACACCTGCCTTCAGTGAACACTTTTTTTAAAAAAAGATCAACTGAATGATGGAGCAGGCTCAAGGAGCTGATTACAGTACTTCTGTTCTTATGAAGCTGAGGTGATATTTTGCCTTTACAGCCCAGGGTCACTAAACCCAATGGTATTCCCCCAAATACTGACCTAGCTGAAATCATCTCATTCAGCATAGTCCAAATCCAAAGTACAACAGCCTGGAGTACACCGTTAAAAGCTACACCAGATGGTGCCTTCATCTAGTAAGCCATGCAGGGAGCTACTTGTTCCTTTGATTTCTTTTGTCTCTGATTCAAATAATTCCACACAAAGAACAATTCCTAAAACACCATAAACTATTTCCAGTAGCATCAGTTTCTAATTGATGTCAGTCATGAGCATGTACACAGCTGGAGTTATGTATTTTATCCTTTCTTGGCAAGCAATATTTTTTTCCTAGTAGTTGCAATGGGCATTATTAGTCCCTTAAGTTATATTGTGGAAGTTCATGGAGGCCAGCCCCCTTGCCTTGCCCCATGCTTGATGTGGAGTAGTGCCCCTCAAGCTATATAACCACTTCTCTCTTACTAACAGAGAGAGAGGCATCTATGATCCCGCATGGACTATCAACCCTATTTATTTAAAAGAAAAACTGCTTATAAGACAGGAATCAGAAAATGTCTGCAAACTTCCAAAAATGATGCAACATTAACAATCCTATACCTTCAATCCCCTTAGTCCTGACCATTTGAGCATATATGGTACACCTTCTAACTGCAAGCACAGAAGCGTGTTTCTAATGTGTACCATTCCAACAAAAACGACTTTTAAAATTGAGAACTGGTTTTCATCATTTGAATTAATCAAAGATGTATTAAAAATATCCAGTATTTACTCCACAAGATGTATTTTGTAATAACCAGAATGGTTCTGTATTGAATTTAGATTTAAATGACAGAATAAAATATATACTGCTGTAAGCCTTTATTTCAAATGGTATGTACTGTATTGTGAATTCCGAATGGACAAAATGTATAGGCAGTTCCTTATTTTACTGTGCAAAAGACAAACGTGAAAAACGTCTTGGAAAACAACTCTATTTTGTCAGCATGAAACGGGTGTGCTTCAAACTCGCAAAATATCCCTCACCGAGAGTCGCCCAACGATCTCCTTAAAGGAGATCCCCCTTGAATGAAAAAGTCGGCATGTTCAAGTCAGATGGATAGACTCGTTACACTGCAGCTCAGACATCTTGGTACATATCTGTACCACCTAAAATAAATACAAGATGCCAGCGATGTATATGAAAGACAATGTGTCCAAAGAGTAGAGGGCGTACACATGAAGGATGTAATCCTGATGCAGAAATGCACCTGCCATTACAATTTCATCTACCTTAAAAGTCCCCCCCCCCCCCCCCCCGCAACATGAATAGCCCTTAAACACAGAGATATTGAGCACCCATCAATGGAGGAACAAAAATTGTGATGAATATACTGGTCTCGGGAGAAAACTGGTTAAACACAATTCTTAATTCAAAATACATTTTTAAAATTGAACACGTTCAAGCAAATTCACATTTCTGAAATTCTCCATGCAGAACGATTCAATTCCAGTTGACGATGAGCTGTGAAATTAAACAGTCTATTTAAAAATGAATACCCACCCAATTTTTCTATGTTCTATGTTTAAACCTAATTGTGCATCTTGTAACCATGCAAGTTATTGTAGCATGCAAAAAAATTCTCATATTAATTGACAGGCATGATAAAGCAACCTCCTTGATCAGAAAGTCTCATTCGGACGCTGTTTCCATCTGCTTATGTGTTGTGTGATATGGAAGGTTATACGGACCTGCATTGGTGCCTCGTGTCTCATGCTGCCAGAGCGCTGGCGATCCCTCTCCCTCTGAGCCTGTGCAGAAAGCCGAGCGGAACGAGCCGCTTTGCCTCCCTCTGTCACCTACTTTTCTCTTGACAGCGGCAGCACGCCGCGCCTGCGCCGGCCGCGCCGCGCACTCTGGGACCTGTAGTTGTTTTGGCTCAGTCCCGGCTCGAGCACAATGGGCCGGCTATGTTGGACTACAACGCCCAGCATTCCCGGCGCCAATCCCTACCGTCGCGCGACGGGGACTCGGAGTTGGCAAGGAACAAGGCTGGAAGCAAGGATGCCCCTTGTTGGGTGGGTATTTGCAACCAACAGCCAGGACATGTTGCACATATCTTTTGACAAACCCTTACCTAACCTGAACAAAAAAAATCATCATATGTCACGTCGAATTTACTGAAGTTATTCTGTACTTTAAAAAAAATGACTGCATCCTTGCAAAATTATTAAATTAACAATGCCAGCTACCCTAAAAACACGCATAACGACAAAGCTGATTGTTAGTGTCCATTCAAAGAATTTGCAATAGGAACAAAGGGCACCTTCTGGCTGTTTTCAGAGTATCTGGAGCGCACGAAACCACAGCCCTTTCTCATATTACGGAAATTTGGTCTTTGTATTACGGAAATTTGGCCTTTAAAGAGGAAGTATTGTAAAATAATGCATTACCTTCCCATAAAGCTCCATTTATTTCTACAAACTCAAAAGGTGTGAATAATCTGCTGTTCAAGGGGAGAAAACACACGCTGGTGCTACCGTCTTTAGTTGTCAGTTTGCGGCGAGATTTGTGCACAGATTCACATTTCAGTCCCGCAGATGCTGCTTCCGTGTGTGAAGAGCCGCCGTTCTGCCAGCAGTGTAGATGGACCTTTAACCACAGAGCAGAAAGCAAAGGGAAACTCAGGATCCGCGTGTCATCCAGCTGCTACAGATAACACACGCCTATCGACCATTCACAGCCGCGCTGGTTGTCGAGAGATGGAGATTCTTTACTACAATAGACAGAACGGAAAAGGTCGCCTCCACTCATTTTCTAGGTGTGGTCAAAATTTAAGAAGTGCTGCCGTATACATAAAATCGATTGCGTTATCTTACCTTTGTGAGCGTGGGCTATTGATAACCGCGGGGTTTTGATTCACCAGTCTTTTGCGTCTATTAGAAAACTCAGATGCTGTTTGAGCTGGTCGGGGCGGGACAACCTATCTGATTACCAATCACTCATGGGCCAAAGCATTAAGAATCCGAGTTAATCAATGGATGGGAGAAATCTAACGCCAGTCATTCTTAACGTGATAGATGCGAGTGCCTTCCAGCCTCTCTATAAACAATATTCATAAATATTAGCACACGCAAGTAATATTTATCACTGCTAACTGAGGTGTTCTTATTTGTTATTGTAAGGAAATTGCTTACAGAATTATTCATTTCTTTGTATGCTTGTCTTGTCACTCTGGGCGTTGAAAGCTTGCTGAATTGTTTATTGGTGATTTTCTTTGATCACCACTATCAATTAAATGCATTTCACCATGCGAGAGGTTTATTCCTGTTATAACATTTTGCCCACACTTTGCAATGAGCCAGCAGCTGGAATGTGCATTGTGGAGGGAATGGTCAAAGAGGGGTATGGTTGGCTGGTCAGCTCGGGGTAGATCAATTGCAGAGAGAAACTGCGCAACAAAGAACGACCCACAGCCAGCGATTGGTGTCAAAGGAAGACTTGTCAAAGGACCTCCATCCAATAAAACAGCGAACAACGACAAGTTACAGTGACTAATTCAAGGCGACAGGGTTAAACTTTCCTGTTCATTATACATCGGGAATATATATATTAAAACAAATCTATATGCTGCTTTTATATTAGTTTTAGATTAACTTCAGCGTGGGGTTAGCAAGGAAATGAGGTCGTCGGATTGTTTGAACAATCACATAAAGCTGTTTGCAGTTCGGAACCAAAGTAAAATTTTGATTTGCTATGGCAACTAAATGCAAATATGCAGAGTGTATGATACTGCTTGAGACAGACAGCCACATTGCACATCAAATGATCATCACACTTCAGCCGTGTTTCTGCTATCAATAAAACACTGCCCGAATATTACTTTGAAACTGCTAGTGCCAATGTCTTTTGAAAAATGACAATTAGCTGATTTCAAAGTAATAATCACCATAGGCCTCTGTTCTTTCCAATGTTTCCCTGTAAGCAAATGGATGGTCTAATTGGCCTGACCCGGACACCGTTTTGAGATGGTTATGACTCCAAATTAGCACACCAGAGGTCAAATAGTTCATAATCCTACCAAGACAGTTTGGGAAGTTCAAAAGGCAGCAAAACTTGATTATGAAGCTGTTGGGTTGTTGTAACAAAAATATAATGGATTGGCTAATGTACACTCCTTTAGGGAAGGAACCCTGCTCGCCTTAACTGGCCGCGTCTGTGTGCCAATGTAATTGAATCTTGGTTGCCCTCAGAAGTGGAAATTAGGATGGGAGGAGTCAACAGACCAGTCATTCTTGCGTGATTCAAAATTATTCGAGTGTCTTCCAGTCTATATAAAACAATATTTACACATATTAGCACAGGAAAGTAATATTCATCACTAGTAAGTGAAATTTCTTTGTCATTGTGGCAACACTAATTCTAGAATTAATAATGTCTTTATATGTAAGGAATACATTTTTTAAAATGGTACCGTTACAAATGTGGGCAGATTATTTAGCACAGGATGAATGCAGCAAATGTACATTGCACCACTGTAGATCTTGTTCAGGAAATCAAAATAACACTGTATATAATTGGATATATAAGCAGAAACATCAAATTCAGCTCCTCATTCTGTGTAAATTATTTCATGATTGAACGAGACCTCAACTCTATCCCCTTTGATAACATTGTATAACAAAAATATGTCTCGGTCTGAAGTATTTTAAGTGACAAAGCATCCATAATATTTTAGGGAGTGTTCCAGAATTCAAGACCCTGTGTGTCAAAAAACACTTCCCAATTTCTCTCCGAAATGGTCTAGCTCCAATCAAAAGATTATGAAGTTGTGATCTAAATTACCCAAATGGAAGAAATAATTTATCAATTGACCCTATTCTAAACACCTTGATTTGATTATTGCTCACCTTCCCAAACTCGAAGTAATACATTTGCATCATACCCTCTGAATTTTACTCTTTAAGGTCACGTGGAACTCTGATAAACACACCTTCCAAAGCAAATACATTTTTCCTCGGAACCAAATGTAGCAGGTGGTCCCAATACCTGAACTGTAAGCAGAAAACATACCCCTGCTGATGCCGTCTGCCTTGCAGCTATTTAGTATTAATTGGTTCATAGATTATCATAGAATTTACAGTGCAGAAGGAGGCCATTCGGCCCATCGAGTCTGCACCGGCTCTTGGAAAGAGCACCCCACCCAAGGTCAACACCTCCACCCTATCCCCATAATCCAGTAATCCTAAGGGCAATTTATCATGGCCAATCCACCTAACCTGCACATCTTTGGACTGTGGGAGGAAACCGGAGCATCCGGAGGAAACCCACGCACACACGGGGAGGGTGTGCAGACTCCACACAGACAGTGACCCAAGCCGGAATCAAACCTGGAACCCTGGAGCTGTGAAGCAATTGTGCTTTCCACAATGCTACCGTGCTGCTCTGGTTGGAGGTAGGACTTCAGCCCCTCATGTGGGAGAAAGTCCGGCCTCAAGGGTTTCTGGCCAATCTGATTGGCTGACAACTCTGTATAGAATCCATAAAACCATAGGATCCTTACAGTGCAGAAGGAGGCCATTCAGTTCATCACGTCTGCGCTGACCTCCAAAGGAGCACCCTCCCACTCCCCCACCCTATCTCATAACACCACCAAACCTTTGGACACTAAGGGGCAATTTAGCATAGCCAATCCACTAACCTGCACATCGTTGGGTTGTGGGAGGAATCCACAGGGAGGAATCCACACCACTGTTTCCATGCCGGCATCAGGACTTGGTCTCATTTACTTGCTTAAAATGTCCACTGCTGCTGGGTCCATGTTTGCCTTAGGGTGCGACACAACACTAATGGTGTCGGCTGCATCTCCGAGCTTCACGCCAAAATTCTTAAGGTTAGAGTGTTCGTTTCATGCGCAGCTAGCTCACTGGCATGGCAAATCTTAATGGCATCTCAAACTGGATTTCATTCTCCCTCAACAATCTCTCCCTGACCTTGTCATTACGAGTCATGAACACAATTTGATGGTGGATATCGACATTTGTAGGGTTTAAAAATTCCAGGTCTGTGCCTTCATCCTCACGTCCGTTAAAAAGATACCAAATGATTCACCTGCCTGCTGTGTCCGCGTGCAGAAATCTTTGTGCTCGAGTGTCTCGTTTTCCTTTGGTGCACAATGCCGATCAATTTTTTAATGACTTCAGTAAAGCTATTTTCATCAGCTTTGTTGTCGAATGCAAAGGTGTTGATTTCTATCACTTGTGGACCTGCAACAGTGAGCAGCAACACTATTCTCCATTCATCAGGCTGTGCCTGCAGACCTAGAACTGCTACACAGTGTGTGAATTGATGTTTAAAAGCACGTCAATTTGCATCTACATTACCAGTGACTCAAAACTGGTGTGGTATCTTCAGACATTCCATCACGGACTTTGATGCCTTGCAGTGTGTGTTGAGTGAGATTCGCCAGTACTCTACGTGGTTAGTAGAAATGATTGTTCTTTCTTAGGTTATCTTTTTCTTAGATTTTCAAAACCAATCCTGGTATCTTGTCAGATCTTCAATCCTGGTACCATGTTACATTCTGGTGCTTGGCCGGTTGGAATAAATGTACTGAAGAATGTCTACTTCCAGACTAGTTGAAGTTTTCTTGTTTAACAATAGCAAGGGTTAGATAACCATAAGAATATTATCAAAAACTACTAACTATTATAAATTAATTAAGAGCTCCTGCAAATTGTGATGATCCACTATAAAGACTATCCCCAGACTCCCAAGGTAACAGTGCCATGTGGTTGTTCTCTACTGCCACCTGCTGGTTGGAGGTCTTCTTTATCACCATATACATGACTGATTATGCACATCATCACAGAATGCACTGGTTCAAGAAGTCAGCTCACCAACCCCTTCTCAGTGGTAACTAGGGATGGGCGTGGCAAAAATGCCCACACACCATGAATTAATTTTTTTTAAATTTAGAGTACACAATTATTTTTTTTTCAATTAAGGGGTAATTTATCATGACCAATTCATCTACCCTGCACATCTTTTGGTTGTGGGGGCGAAAGCCACGCAGACATGGGGAGAATGTGCAAACTTCACATAGACAGTGACCTGGAACCGGGTTCAAACCCGGGCCCTCGGTGTTGTGAGGCAGCAGTGCTAACCACTGCCATGAATTAATTTTTTTAAAGGTTGAACCACCTAAGTGCCATTGATCTAGCCAATGAAGGAGAGGGATGAGAGGATGATGGTATGGTCCACCATGTCAAATCCAGCAAAGAGGTCAAGGAGAATAAACAGACATTGATAACAGAGGATGGTAAGGCTAATGATGTTTCTATGAATATAGCAGTGCTTATGGACAGTAAATCTAATACAGTGGGGCAATAAAATTGAAAGAGAGAGGGAAAAGGTGAGGTAAAACAGGTTGAAGTCAATGAAAACCATCAATGCACTGGATGAAGAAGGAAAGGTGAAAGGAATCTCATTGAGAAACCTGGGATAGCACTTGGTGGGGTGGTAGGGAATGAGGACATTAAATGAGAGGTGAGTGAGTTAGAACCCAATAAAGTGCTCAAAGAAAGAGAAGTTGTCAGAGGTGTCGGCAGTGAAATCGAAGCCTGGATTTTAATCATGAAGGCACATCAAGCCACAATAGTTTGGACAAGAAAGATGCTGAAAGGTACTTATTTTCAGTACGGGGCAAGGTGTTGAAACCTCTGTGTTAATTTTCAACCAATTTTCAAAGCAAGAAAGAAGTGAACAAAGGCATGGCTGGATAATGTGAATGGGTGGAAAAAAGAGCACAAAGGAGTCAAGAGAAGATGGAACAAAAGGAGGAACTCCTATTATATTGACATGACAAAGATTTAGAGAGAGACATTTCCTACTTTTGAAGATAGCCCCTCAGGTGAACTCATCACCCCACTATTTATTTAAAGGCTTCTCTACAGCAACGGTTATACAATTCACCAAAGCAGCTCAAGTGAAGATGTCCCAACAGTCCCTCCTTGCCCAGTACTGGTGCCAGTGCTGCATGAATCATAACCAATCCAACACCAATTTTTGAGTCACCCATTGAACTCTCTGATCTTATTTATCCTTTGCCGATTTGCTCATGGCTCAGGCCTTTGTGATTCTGCTTTTTAATTTAGCTCATAGCTGTTCATACTCCATCAGCAGAACCTTTTCTTAGTCCTACCTATGTCATCAGTACCCATGTGGATCATGGGAACTGGATCCTTCCCCTCCCACTCCATGTTCTTCCCCAGGTCAGAGGAAATGTCCTTAAACCTGACATTGGGCAGGTAACACAGCTGTCGAGACTCACACTTTTGGCTGCAGAGAGCATTATACTGTCCCCTACTACAGCTACATAACCTGTTACTCCCTCCACTTGAATAGCTCCCCGCACCATGATGTTGTGGCTAGTTTGCTCATCTACTCTGTAGTCTCTTTTTAAAAATAAATTTAAAGTACCCAATCTTTTTTTCCAATTAAGGGGCAATTTATTGTGGCCAATCCACCTACCATGCACATCTTTGGGGTGTGGGGGTGAGACCCACACCGGGATTGAACCCGGGTCCTCGACGCCATGAGGCAGCAGGGCTAGCCATTGCATCACCATGCCTCTCCCCTCTGCACTCATTCACACAAGCTGTAAGATTCTTGAACCTGCTGGGCAATTTGCGGACCTGAAGCACTGTGATTGCGACCTTCTGCATCCCTATAACTCCTTTACAGTCACACCCCCTTATCATTGTGTTCTGAATCCACACGCATGCCATTCTTTACCTTTATGCTGGGCCCGGACTTTCTTGGCTCTTGTTGTCGTTGCAGCTCTTTTATGTTCTCTGCTGCTCTCTGTCTCATGCTGCTGCTAATTTCTTAAGCTCCCTGCTGGGCCCCTCCCTGTGTTCTTTTGACCACTGCTGATGCTCTTTTAAGCTCCCCATTGTTGTCCTGCCAATATAATTTTGTTTCTAATGGCCAATACTCTCTTACCTAATAATTTTTGAGTGATATTTTAAAACATGAAACCTACTAGGTGAAAATGGCTGGGCAGCTGATATGTTGCATCTATAGCAGGCATAATACCACATAATAATGCAGGCTGCACTATCACATGAGTCTCAGATTTGACTGGCTTTTGATGAAGGCTCCCACTCAAGAGGTCTGATTGGGGTGGGGTGTGGGAATGGGGTTGGTGCAAGGGGCATGGTGGCATTGACTCACCCTGGCTGCCCTGAGGAGGTCGTGCAGCTTCCTTCTGCACTGCTGGCCCGTACTGGCCACTGTGCCCATGGCTCCTGTGCCCTCTGCCACTTGGGTCCAGGCCCAGTTGATGTCCGTAGGTGGAGTCTCCTTCCCACCCCGGCAAACAGGGTCCCCTCCACGACATCCAGTAGTGTCTCCAGCTTGGTATCATCGAACCTTGGCGCCACTCTTCAGGGTGGCATCTGCTTGGCTGGAATGAGAGTGTGTGTGGGGAGTGAAGTGTTTATATGTGGCTGCAGCTTCTCAGACTCTTGAGTGTCAATTCTGACCCCAGCGAAACACATGCTAGCTTTCGTTGAAATTGCACAAGTTCACGGAACGCTTGTGCAAGCCCATTAGGATATCCTGAATCACTCCTGGACTGGCCCTACTTTCGGAGCAATAGAACGCACGCGATTCAGCCCCGGCATCAGTACTTAGTCTATGACATGGAGAATTCCACTTACTTTCAGTTCCCTCACCCAAATCATTGATGTATATTGTGAACAGCAGGGGTCTAAACACTGATCCCTGCAGGCTCTCACTTGTCACCATCTTCCACTTCAAAAAAGACCCATTTACCCCTACTCTTTGTTTCCTGTCTCTGAACCAATTCTCAATCAATGCCAATATTTAAAAAAAAAAATTTAGAGTACCCAATTAATTTTTTTTTCAATGAAGGGGCAATTTAGCATGGCAGATCCATCTACCCTGCACATCTTTGGGTTGTGGGGGTGAAATGCACGCAGACACGGGGAGAATGTGCATGTTCCACAAGGACAGTGACCCAGGACCGGGATTCGAACCCAGGTCCTAGGTGCCGTAGGCTGCAATATTAACCACTGCGCCACGTGCCGCCCCTTCATGCCAATATATTACCCCAATCCCATGCATTTCAATTTTGCACATGAACCTCTTATATGGGGCTTTATCAAAAGCTTTCTGAAAATCCAAATACACTACACCCACTGGTTCATCCTTATCTATTCTACTAGATAACTCCACAAAAAAATCCAGTAGGTTTGTTAAACATGATTTCCCATTCATAAATCCATGTTGATTTTGTCTAATCCCGTCAATATTTTCTAAGTGTCTTGCTACCGCATCCTTACAATAGATTCTAGCATTTTCCCTACTACTGATGTTAGTCTGTAATTCCCTGTTTTTGCCCTCCCTCCTCTTTTTAAATAGTGGGGTTACATTTGTCACCCTTTAATCTGCCAGGACTGTTCCAGAATCTACAGAATTTTGGAAGATGACAACCAACACATCCGTTATTTCCATGGCCGCTTCTCTTCGTAACCTGGGATGTAGATTATCAGGCCCCGGGACTAATCCGCTTTCAACCCCATTAATTTCTCCAGCACTATTTTTCTAGTAATACTAATTTCCTTCAATTTCCATCCGAGCTAACCCACCTTCAAATGTGCCAGCAGGGGAGTGTGAAATCCAGCCTGCTGTGAACCATTATCCATGTGGCAGTAAATCAGTAAAATTGCCATAAGGAAGAAAGTCACCTCATGTTTGTATAATTTAATCAATGAATTGACTGATAATTCTCCAAAAGTGATTTAAATAATCTATATTTTTATTTTAATGTACTGCTTGTAATTGTTGTTCAATTTGGCAGCCTGAAAAATGCATTAGTTCTCAATTCAAATAAACTTTGAAACCTTTGAAAATCTTAATTGAACTAAAAAACTCTCGTGCCTTATTTACGTATATACATATGTCTC
Source organism: Scyliorhinus torazame (assembly GCF_047496885.1). Lineage (NCBI taxonomy): Eukaryota > Metazoa > Chordata > Chondrichthyes > Carcharhiniformes > Scyliorhinidae > Scyliorhinus > Scyliorhinus torazame. The sequence continues at coordinate 232,580,901 of NC_092709.1, forward strand.
CAACAGCTTCTGTCTTTAACAATACATTACAATATATTTCAAGTACAAATATACTGATGTTGTACCACTGCATTTTCTGCAGAATGTATATTTCGTCTCAGGTAGCACATTATAGAAATTCTTTTCAATTAGATCTTTTATTATATTGTGGGTTGTTAAAAAAATTTCAAGGGAAAGTGGGCAGCATAATCAAAGACCCCTCCCACCTGGCTTGCTTACTCACTCTTCCAACTTCTTCCATCAGGTAGGAGGTACAAAAGTCTGAGAACATGCACAAACAGATTCAAAAACAGCTTCTTCCAGGCTTTTACCAGACTCCTAAACGACCCTCTTATGGACTGACCTGATTAATACTTCACTCCTCTATGCTTCACCCAATGCCTGTGTCTATGTGTTTACACTGTGTAACTTGTATTGCCCTATTACATTGTTTTTTTTCCCTAAATGATCTGTTTGAGCTGCTCGCAGAAATATATTTTTCACTGTACCTCGGTACATGTGACAATAAACAAATCCAATCTAAAACACGGGGGCTAATTTCAGTGATGTGCTCCAACATTAGAAGCCAAACTGCATTAGACTTTTCTCTGTTTAGTTTAATGTTGTGAAGCAGAAAATGTAGACGTTGCAGTTGAAGTACATGCTGTGAATTCACTACTGATTTCAGGTGTAAATCAATACTCAGTGCATGTGTGGGGAAGTTAATTTGATACCCAGTGTAAGAACAGACTGAGGACAGCCCTTCACCTTTAACTCTCAGAAACAGTTTTCATTTAGTCATCATGGTCTCAACTAAATTAGCTGGAAGCAATCTTTGTACATTGGAGACTATAAACATGATTTAATCTAATTCCTGAGGCTGAGGTTAGGTGCTTCAGCCGTTGTGTACTTCTTCCTAATGATCAGTCCATCTTCCATCAGTTAATAAGCGTTTCTATGGATGGTGAATATTCCATGTGATTTAAATGTTTCTTTGGATTTTACTCTCTTGCAGATTTTCATTTCTCTAAATCTTTAACAAGAGCCATAGCTTCAAAGTTAGAGGGGGGAGGGAGGGGGGGGGGGGGGGGGGGGGGGAGGGGAGAGGGGGGGGGGCAAAGTGTCTGTTGAGATTTACTTGCTTAAAACAGAAGATAATGAATGTATCATGAACATTATTTGCCACCTTTCGCCCATGTCTTCTTGCTTACAGCCATGGACTGCTTCAGTATCTAAGTAGTCGCAAATGGTGATAAACATTGTGCAGTCATCAGAGACCATCCTCCCTTCTGAGCTTATGATGGAGGGAAAGTCAGTGATGAAACAGTTGAAAATGGTTGGGCCTAGAAGTCTACCCTGAGGAACTCCTTCTGTGATGTCCTGGAAGTAAGATAATTGACCCCCAACAAAGGCCTTGTGCAAGGTATAACACCAACCAGCGGGGATTATTCCCCCTGATTTTGATTGATTTCAGTTTTGCTAGGGCTTCTTGATGCCACGTTTGGTTAAATGCTACCTTGATGTCAAGGACAGTCATATGCACCCCTGGGTTTAGCTCTTTTGTCCATGTTTGAACCAAGACTATAATGAGATCGGGAACTGTGTGGCCCTGGCAGAACCTAAACTAAGGACATAATTCTCCTTTTTTTCCGACGTCCAGTGGCAGACTACTCTGACAGACTTGTTCCCTGGCCAGAACAGTGTGAATTTGTGCACGATTCCGCACTTGGAGTCTCATTAATTATGCATGAATGAGCATGTCCCTAAACACCTGACGGTTTGGGGGCTGATTAGTCCAGCCGCTGTCAGCTCGCGGTTTTGAAGGTCTGTCTTCATGAATCCGTGCGGAGTGCAGGATGTCTGTAACCCAGAGGCAAAAGGGTGGCAGCCTCAAGAAGTCTGCAACCCGACTCAATCACCATCCCCTTGAGGCCTTGATTCAAGAAGTCCGGGTGCCGAGGCATGTCCGCTACCCAAAGGAACACTTCAGGAAGCACACCAAGCTCACCTCTCCAGCCTAGGAAGCTGTTGCCCAGACAGACTTCATGGCTGGCAACCATGATAGGACTTCTGAAGATGCGATTCACTATTCAGGCGGCTCTATAAAATGCACACTTTAGTCAAACGTTAATTCTCCTAACCTATCTACTCCTATGTCAATTGTATAATGTTTAAAAATCTGATTTCCTTCAAATCCTAAACCATTAATGAAAACAAGCAAATGATGTAAGTAAATGTAGTAAATCCAGCAAAACCAAATATATTGACAGGATTTTTGCTTGATCCCTGGGTTTGATGCAATTATCTAAATATTGGCCAAGCATAGGCAAATTATCTGGAGAATGAGGTTGCGGTGGAGCAGAATTGTCAAAAATATAACTGGGAACAATGGACAGGGGCGGGTCAGGCTTATGGGGCAGGGCCCGGTGGTATGATGATGGTGGGTAAGAAGGGTGGGGGGGGAGAGACTTCCGGTGACGGCGGGCAGGAGGCGGCCGCACAATGGAGAGCTCCCGCTCGGGAATGGCATTTTCGGGGCTTTAAGCCCGGTCCCAGGGTCCACGGAGGCGGCAGAAGCAGGGAGAAGGCACGGAGGAGGCACTGTGAAGACACAGGAGGGAAAAAAAACCAAAGAAAAATGTCGAAGGTGAGCAAAAAAACGGCCGAAAAAAACCAGCTGGAGGTCCGTCGAGGAGTGGAAAGGTCACCGCGGGGTCACCAGGAAAAATGGAGGCTGGAGCACCAGGGAAGGCCGCACTGCTTACGGCTGAAGAAATAACCAAGGTGATGGCTGAGGAATTTGAAAAGCAGTTGGCGCAGATTGCGAAATTCATGGAGATGGTGAGGAAGGAGATGAGGGAGGTTTTGAGTGTGCTGGTGGAGGAGGCGGTTTCCCCGGTGATGACGGAGATGGCGAGCGCAGTGGCGGAGGTGCGAGAGCAAGGGGAGGCGCTGAAGGACGTGAAGGAGACGTTATTGCCGCACGGTGATCAACTTGCCTCGATGAGGAAAGAGATGCGGAAGGTGATGGATACTAACAAGGATCTGTGAGGAAAAATGGAAGACCTGGAAAATAGATCCAGGCGACAGAACTTGAGGATTGTGGGGCTGCCCGAAGGAGTTGAAGGACCGAAGCCGACTGAGTATTTTGCCGCGATGCTGGCAAAACTATTGGGGGAGGGGGAGGATCCCTCCCGATATGAACTGGATCGGGCTCATCGGTCGTGGAGGCCTGTACCAAAGGCGAGTGAGCCGCCAAGGGCAGTGACTCTGTGCTTCCGTAGGTACAGGATGAAGGAGAAGGTCCTGAGCTGGGTCAAGCAGAAGCGGGTGGTGCAGTGGGCTGGAGCTGGTATACGTGTATACCAGGACTTTACGGTGGAGCTGGCAAGGAGGCCGGCTGCCTTCAACCGGGTGAAGAGGGCACTGTACATTAGCAAGGTGCGGTGCGGCATTGTATATCCAGCGAAGCTGAGGGTGATTTACAAGCTCAGGGACTTTTATTTTGGAACGGCGGAAGCAGCGGAGGAGTTTGCGAAAGCAGAAGGACTGTGGCAGAACTGACAAATTGAGGAATGGCCATGTGCCGATGTAACCTCATGACTGTATTTTCTTCTTTTTTGTATCACTGGGCGCGGGTGTAGAGATTAAAGGAGCCAAGGTGGTATATATTTGGACAAGGGAAGGGATGGGACTTTCACTCAAAATGAGAGTTCTTTGGGGTGTAGGTGGATATGCGGGGTTTGTGTGCGAAAAGGGGATCTTCGGGCTTTCCTGGGGCCGGGCAAGTGGGAAAGGGACCTGGGCGGGGGCCTCCACGCTGGCCGGTTTGTGCCGGCCAGTGAACGGGAGTGAGGTGGGGGGAGGGGCTGCGGCCATCGGAGCCTGGCAGAACAGAGTCTGAGTGGTCTAGCCGGGGTGGAAATTTGGGGGGGAAGGAACCGAGGTTGGGGGGAGGAGTTTTACAAGAGGCAGTGGACGGGAGGAGCTGGAGACCTGGGGGGGGGGGGTTGAGAGACCCCCAGTTAGGATAGTCACGTGGAACATGAGAGGGCTAGGAGGTCCGGTCAAGAGGTCAAGGGTGCTTGCACATCTTAAAAGTCTGAAAGTCGATGTGGCAATGCTGCAGGAGACTCACTTGAGGGTGAAGGACCAGGTGAGACTTAAATAGGGCTGGGTTAGTCAAGTGTTTCACTCTGGATTTGACGGAAGAGCTCGTGGGGTAGGGGTACTGGTCAGCAAAAGGGTACGCTTCCAGATGGAGAAGGTGGTGGCAGATCGGGGGGTAGATATGTGATTGTGGCAGGGGCACTGGCGGGGAGATTAGTGGCGCTGTTAAGTGCATACGGTCCCAATTGGGACGATGTGGGATTCGCGAAGAAGGTGTTTGGGGCCATCCCCGACTTGAACACACACAAACTGATTGGGGGGGGGGGGGGACTGGAACTTGGTGCAGGAGCTAGGGTTGGACAGGTCACTGCCGCGCTCGCTGGTCCCCATCAGGGGGGTGCGAAGGTGCTGGCTGGGCTAATGGTGGAAATAGGAGGGGTGGACCCTTGGAGGTTCCTGCACCCAAGGGAATGGGAGTACTTGTTTTTCTCAGCAGTCCATAAGGTATACTCACGGATCAACTTCTTTGTGGTGGGGAAGGCTTTGCTGGCTGGGGTTAAGGGGTCGGAATATTCGGCAATTGCTGTGTCAGGTCATGCTCTGCATTGGGTGGATATGGTACTGGAGAAGGGGGTAGCGCAGAGGCCGGGGTAGAAACTGGATGTGGGGCTTTTGGGGAACCAAGTGTTCTGTGAGAAAATTGAAACGGTAATTAAGGAATATGTAGGTTTCAACTGTACAGTGAGGTGTCGAAGGCTGTTGTCTGGGAGGCTCTAAAGGCGGTGGTGAGGTAATTTTGTTTAAGGCCAGGGTGGACAAAGAGGAGAGGTTGGAGTAGCAGAGGGTAATAGGTGAGATGTTGGAGGTAGATAGGAGTTATGCAGAGGATGGGGACCCAGCGAAGCTGGAAAAGAGGAAGGAACTACAGGCGAGTTTCGACCGACTTTCTACCAGGAAGGCGGAGCGCCAACTGAGACAAGCAAGGGGTGCATTTTATGAACATGGAGTATGTTAGCAGGTCAGCTCCGGAGGGAAGCAGCGGCAAGGGAAATTCTTCAGGTGAGGGATAGGGCAGGGAAGTTGGTGGTGGCTCCGGATCTGATTAACAAGGTTTTTGAGGAGTTTTATGAGAGGTTGTACAGGTCAGAGCCACCTGAGGGACACCGTGAGATGAAGGAATTTCTAGATGGGTTGGAGTACCCGAGGCTAGGGGAGGGGGACAGGGCTACATTAGAAGGAGGAATAGTGGAGCAGGAGATAAAGGATGCGATTGGGAGGATGCAGTCGGGGAACGTGGCAGGGCCGGATGGATTTCCGGTGGAATATTATTAAAAAATTCAAGGATAAGCTGGCACCCCTGATTGTGGGGATGTTTGAAGAGGCGATAGGGAAGGGGGTGTTGCCACAAACCTTGGGGCAGGCATCGATTTCACTGTTGCTAAAAAAAGATAAGGATCCGACCGAGTGTGGGTCGTATCGGCCCATATCACTTCTGAATGTGGACGCAAAAGTATTAGCGAAGGTACTGGCGAGTAGGCTGGAGGAGTGCCTCCCAAAAGTAATAGGTGAAGATCAGACGGGGTTCGTGAGAGGGAGGCAGCTTTTTTCAAACATTAGAAGGGTTTTGAACGTCGTTATGGCACCGGCGGAGGGGAAGGAAACAGAGGCGGTTGTGGCATTGGACGCTGAGAAGGCGTTTGACTGGGTAGAATGGGGGTACCTGATTGCAGTTCTGGAGCGGTTTGGAATTGGACCAAGATTTGTGAACTGGGTAAAGTTACTATATAAGGAGCCGAGGGCAAGTGTCCGCACAAACAACATCAGCTCGAGGTACTTTTCTCTCCACCGTGGGACTAGGCAGGGATGTCCTATGTCCCCCCTGCTGTTTGCACTCGCGATTGATCCGTTGGTCATCGCATTAAGAAGTTCGGGGGTATGGAAAGGTATAGTGCGGGGGGGGGGGGGGGGGGGGAGTGAGTATTTTGTGGTGTCTCAGCCGGGGTGGGGGTAGGGGTGCGGGGGCTGCCATTCTGTAGGGCAGGGACTCACTTTAGGTATCTGGGGGTGCAGGTTGCCCGGGAGTGGGGGAGGCTTCGCAGGTACAACATCACTAGTTTGGTGGGGAGAGTGAAAGCCGATCTGGCAAGGTGGGATGGTCTCCCTCTGTCACTGGCGGGTCGGGTACAGGCGGTTAAGATGAGTGTGTTGCCGCGATTTCTGTTTATTTTTCAATGCCTACCGATTTTGCTGCCAGTGAGAAAGGTGCTGCTACAGAGGGGAAGGCAGGCAGGAGGTTTGGGCCTTCCGAATCTGATGTACTACTACTGGGCGGCGAATGTGGAGAAGGTGCGGAGCTGGGTCAGAGGGGTTGATTCTCAGTGGGTCAGAGTGGAGGAGAGTTTGTGCAGGGGATCGGGACTGAAAGCACGAGCAACAGCGCCGCTCCCGATGGCTCCGGGGAAATACTCAGGGAGTCCGGTAATAATAGCTTCATTGAAAATCTGGAGGCAGTTTCGCCAACACTTGGTTGGGGGCAGGGTCAAGGGAAATGCCGATTCGGGGGAACCACAGATTTGAGCCAGGGAGGTGGGATGGAAATTTTCAGAAATGGGAAGAGAGTAAGACACTAAAAGATTTGTTTCTTAGTGGTCGGTTTGCAGGATTGAAGGAGCTGGAAGTGAAGTATGGGCTGGAGCAGGGAGAAATGTTGAGATACATGCAGGTTCAAGATTTTGCCAGAAAGGAGATACAGAGCTTCCCGGAGGAACCGGCCTCCACATTGCTGGAGGAGGTGCTGACAACAGGGGGACTGGAGAAGGGGGCAGTGTCGGCAGTGTACGGAGCTATTTTGGAAGAGGATAAGGCACCACTGGAAGGGATCAAAGCAAAGTGGGAGGAAGAGTTGGGAGGGGTTATAGAGGAGGGGGGCTGGTATGAGGTGCTCCGGAGAGTAAATGCCTCCACCTCCTGTGCGAGGTTGGGGCTGATGCAGCTGAAGGTGGGATACAGAGCGCACCTCACGAGGGCGAGGATGAGCCAATTCTTTGAAGGAGTATAAGATGTGTGTGAGTGTTGTGGGGGGGGGGGGGGGGGCACTAATCACGTTCATATGTCTTGGTCCTGTCCAAAGCTAGAGGATTACTGGAAGGAGGTTTTTAGGATAATTTCCAAGGTGGTGCATGTGAAACTGGACCCAGGAGGCCATATTCGGGGTGTCGGACCAGCCAGGGTTGGAAACGGGTGTGGAGGCAGATAGCGTAGCCTTCGCCTCGTTGGTCGCCCGAAGGCGGATCCTATTGGGATGGAGAGCAGCCTCTCCACCCTATGTCCTGGCGTGGCGTGGGGACCTGTTGGAATTCTTGACTCTTGAGAAGGTTAAGTTTGAACTGAGGGGAAGGACGGAGGGGTTCTACAATTCATGGGCATTATTCATTATGTACTTTCAAGAATGGATAACATCGAACATTAGTTGGGGGGGATGGGGAGGGAGGGGGCTGTGTGTATTAAGGGTGACTATGGGTAATCCCTGATTCCTTTTTGTCATTTGTTTATGTAAACATGCGGGCTAATGTTTGTGGGTTGGTGGGAGGATGGGATCGTTGTTATTGTTATGAGGATTGACATATTTGTTGCTGATTATTATTTATTGTTGGTGGGTGTAAATTTGGGAGAAAATGTGAAAAAGGAGATTAAAAATATTTTTAAAAAAAAAAAAAAAATATATATATATATATATATATATATATAACTGGGATGTGGGAAGCACTGGGAAATGTCACCATGGGAAGAGATTTTACTGGCAGCCAGCTGTTGGGCTAGGAGGGATGGAGACTGTCAAAAATGGATGGTGCAGTCCCACTGCCCAACCATTATGTGGCCCCAACTAAGGGATATTTTTCAGCGGCTGAGTGAACCCCTTGCTGCATGAAGGCGGCCTCCCAGTGGTTTTCTAGGGGATGGGCATTGTATATTCCTTTCAATGCTCCATGGCCCAAGGCGAGGACACCCGGTGGTAAAGGTTGCCTCTGTGGCCCCAAAACGCCACTGGAGGCATTATCCCTCCAATGGCAAAGATCAACCTGCCTATCTCCAACAGAGAAAAAAAGCAACGTTACAGCTTCCCTGCGGGGTTACCTCAAAAGATGCCCACTCAGTCTCCTTTCAGCTGAGCAGTGGGCACCTCTTTCGGTGGTACTGAGGCTGCAGAGCTGCCACCCTATTTTGGGCCTGCAGCCTTAAATGGATGGCAGGCACAGTGGCAGCCAATGAAGAGGCAGCAACCGCTTTGATCCCATTTCCCACCTTCACAGGCAGTTGGTCCCAATGTTGGGGCCTACCCGCAGCCAGTAAAATCCTGACCACGGTACTTTGGGAAACTGAGAACACAATCGGGAAACAAAGATTGTGTGAGGTGCGCCATGATAATAGGTGGTTGTGGACTCCAGCATTAGATACAATATGGTACACTCCATGCTACATGGGGTCACCTGACCTGGAGGTCATAGGTCAGGTAGCACATGTTAGTGAAGGTTGTAACAAGGTTGAAGATGTTACAAGGCTGAAGATGTCTTGCAGTTGTGCATTCATGTCATGAAAATGTGTTATAAATAACGCTAGTTCACAGCAATAGCACCAGTCATCCTGCTTCATAAAAACAAGACAAAGTGTTGTGCTCTGGAAAAACTAGGATGAGAAAATAATCAAGTGATAGTTAGAGCTTATGTTCAAGGATTCAACTTTGGTTTTTTCATGAATCCCAATTTAGAATGAGGAAATACACTCTTGGCTCGATTTTTCTCACAAAGGAAAATGGGGAAGGAAAACCTGTCTTTGTAGCACACACTTGCCAGCAAGGAACTCAGTCATGCATCCCTCAATTACCTTGCTACATTCAAATGATGGCGGAGGAATAAAGAAACTAAGTAATTTTCCTGTCTGAAATAAAAACAGAAACTTGTGGAAAATCTCAACAGGCCTGGCAGCACAGTGGGTGTACCTACACCACAGGGACTGCCGTGGTTCAAGAAGGCAGCTCACCATCACTTTCTCAAGCGCAATTAGGAATAGGCAATAAATACTGGCCTAGCCAGTGAAGCACACCTCCCATAAAACTAAATTTTTTAAAAAGTAAAAATTGTAGAGAGAAAAACAGAGTTAATGTTTCGAGTCCGTATGACTCTTCTTCAGAGCTGAAGAGAGGAAGAAACGTGATGGATTTTACACTGTTGAAGAGTAAGTGGAGTAAGTGTGGCAAAATTGTAGGTCAGGGATAAGTGGGAATCAGGAAAGATTTGACAGCGATGTCAAGGCACAAGACAAAGGGAGTAGTAATGATAGTGTCAAAGACTAAGCCAATATTAGCACCTGCCTTAAAGGTCAGATAGCAGAATGTGTTAATAGCAGAAGAAAGGTCAGTCCTCTCTGAAAGCAAAACGCCAGAGCAAATTACAGACAGGCCCTGTGGGGGAGTGGGAAAATATCTTGTTTTTGTTTTTACTTATCTGTATCCTGCTTCAACTCTAAGGACTGCTAGGAAATGTGCGTTGGTACAGCCTGAGCCACGGTCGTTGTCGGGAAGAATGGGTGCCTTTGGGGGAACCTACTCCTATCTCAGGCCCCTTCAACGAAGCTGAAGGACTGTGGCTCATAAGGAGACCCTGCGTGTGACACTAGTATGTAAGTGTGTGCTACGCACAATAACAGATTTACATTTCCTATTCAAAGTAAATATTAACATCTGCAACAAATGCCATTTCAATCATGTTGGTGAGATGTGGTTTACATTAGCTGGAAATTACATTTCAGTAGCTAGGGTAGCACGGTGGCACAGTGGTTAATGCTGCTGCTTCACAGTGCCAGGAACTTGGTTTCAATCCCAACCGACCTAGGGTGACTGTGTGCAGTTTATATGTTCTCTTTGTGGTTGCGTGGGTTTCCTCCGGGTGCTCCAGTTTCCCCCCACAGTCCAAAGATGTGCAGGTTAGGTAGATAGGCCATGATAAATTGTTCCTTTGTGTCCAGGGATATGCAGGTTGGGTTATGGGGATAGGGGGGGAGTTGGCTTAGGTAGAGTGCTCATTCAAATGGTCAGTGCAGACTCGATGAGCCGGATGGCCTCCTTCTGCATGTCGGGATTCTATGAAATGGTGATGCAACAGCAATTAGCAAAACTAGCCTTGACTAAGCAAAATCCTTACCGTGGTTTACTGTAGTTAGTGTTTAACATAAAATAAGCTGTTGTTAAACATGATACAGTAAACACAACAGTAAAGGTACTGAAAGTACAGGCTGCCAACAATAACGTATCGTAAATTCATAACAGTGCGCGCACCACTTAAAGGATGAAGAAAATTCCCATCTATGAGTCATCACATCACAGGATATTGGAAAAAATAATTACTGTTGTCTACTCCTACCTCATCAACCCTTTTGGGCATTTCCTGTCCCGACCCCCTCCCTTGTCTACCGTGGAGAGGGGATGATGCTCACCTTCATGGTGGATTTCACTTCTTTCCACCTCAGCTGTTAGTATTTTCTGGGGCCGACAGGTGGCCACAAAGAAATAACATTCTGCTACCTCTTGTAGGCAGACCTACAACCTCAATGCAGGGACTGTGAAAGCGACTGTGAGTTTGTGTTGCGATTCTCCCAGTCTTGGAGTAGACAACCTGTGTCACACTTTTCATCTGCTGTACACTGACACTCTTTATGCCAGGAGAGAGGAGTGCATTGTATACTCTCTGACCACAAAGAAGCCGATGGAACAGGCTTGTGGTTTTGCCAGGATAGTGGGCTTCCCCATGGTGGATGAAACCACAGACTGTACATACTGCATGTGGCTTTGTGGGCACTGCAACTTCAAAGGTATCCACTCCCTGAGTGTGCAATTGGTGTGAGCCATGTTCTGTATAGCATTCACATGAATCCTTGTTATTTTGGCAGCAGTGATGATTTTTAATTCTGTCCCAGTCCATTGTTCTCTCAGTATATGTGGGTGACTGTTGGCTGACACGTAGTTTGTGAATCAGCTGTGTAACCCAATTACACATTGCCAGCATGTGTATAATGAGAGTTCTAATGCCACATGAAACATAATGGAGCAGACCATCAGAGTGCTGAAGCAATGGCTCTGTTATCTGGATCACTCTGGAGAAGCCCTGTAATACTCGCCAGGACATGTATCCTGATTCATCATGGACGGCTGTGTCCTTTTCAACCTCCCAATTTTGAGAATTTAGTTTCTAGCACTGGAGAAAAGATGAGCATTCAAGAGTAGGAACAGGATGTGGCAGATGAGGAGGAACAGGAGGTAGAGGAAGAAGAGCAGGAGAAGAAGAAGAGAAGGAGAATGCAACCAACACATTTTTCTTCTGGTCAGGTTTTCCACACCACCTCATAGAACATAGAACATAGAAAATACAGCACAGAACAGGTCCTTCGGCCCACGATGTTGTGCCGAACCTTTGTCCTAGATTAATCATAGATTATCATTGAATTTACAGTGCAGAAGGAGGCCATTCGGCCCTTTGAGTCTGCACCAGCTCTTGGAAAGAGCACCCTACCCAAACTCAACACCTCCACCCAACACCAAGGGCAATTTTGACATTAAGGGCAATTTATCATTGGCCAGTTCACCTAACCCGCACATCTTTGGACTGTGGGAGGAAACCGGAGCACCCGGAGGAAACCCACGCAGACACGGGGAGAACGTGCAGACTCCGCACAGACAATGACCCAAGCTGGAATCGAACCTGGGACCATGGATCTGTGAAGCAATTGTGCTATCCACAATGCTACCGTGCTGCCCTTAAGAACAAATAAATCTACACTATATCATTTTCCCGTAATCCATGTACCTATCCAACAGCTGCTTGAAGGTCCCTAATGTTTCTGACTCAACTACTTCCACAGGCAGTGCATTCCATGCCCCCACTACTCTCTGGGTAAAGAACCTACCTCTGATATCCCTCCTATATCTTCCACCTTTCACCTTAAATTTATGTCCCCTTGTAATGGTGTGTTCCACCTGGGGAAAAAGTCTCTGACTGTCTACTCTATCTATTCCCCTGATCATCTTATAAACCTCTATCAAGTCGCACCTCATCCTTCTCCGCTCTAATGAGAAAAGGCCTAGCACCCTCAACCTTTCCTCGTAAGACCTACTCTCCATTCCAGGCAACATCCTGGTAAATCTTCTTTGCACCTTTTCCAAAGCTTCCACATCCTTCCTAAAATGAGGCGACCAGAACTGTACACAGTACTCCAAATGTGGCCTTACCAAAGTTTTGTACAGCTGCATCATTACCTCATGGCTCTTAAATTCAATCCCTCTGTTAATGAACGCGAGCAAACCATAGGCCTTCTTCACAGCTCTATCCACTTGAGTGGCAACTTTCAAAGATGTATGAACATAGACCCCAAGGTCTCTCTGCTCCTCCACAATGCCAAGAACTCTACTGTTAACCCTGTATTCCGCATTCATATTTGTCCTTCCAAAATGGACAACCTCACACTTTTCAGGGTTAAACTCCATCTGCCACTTCTCAGCCCAGCTCTGCATCCTATCTATGTCTCTTTGCAGCCGACAACAGCCCTCCTTACTATCCACAACTCCACCAATCTTCGTATCGTCTGCAAATTTACTGACCCACCCTTCAACTCCCTCATCCAAGTCATTAATGAAAATCACAAACAGCAGAGGACCCAGAACTGATCCCTGTGGTACACCACTGGTAACTGGGATCCAGGCTGAATATTTGCCATCCACCACCACTCTCTGACTTCTATTGGTTAGCCAGTTCGTTATCCAACTGGCCAAATTTCCCACTATCCCATGCCTCCTTACTTTGTGCAGAAGCCTACCATGGGGAACTTTATCAAATGCCTTACTAAAATCCATGTACACTACATCCACATGCTTGGTCACCTCCTCAAAGAATTCAATAAGATTTGTAAGGCAAGACCTACCCCTCACAAATCCGTGCTGACTATCCCTAATCAAGCAGTGTCTTTCCAGATGCTCAGAAATCCTATCCTTCAGTACCCTTTCCATTACTTTGCCTACCACTGAAGTAAGACTAACTGGCCTGTAATTCCCAGGGTTATCCCTAGTTCCTTTTTTGAACAGGGGCACGACATTCGCCACTCTCCAATCCCCTGGTACTACCCCTGTTGACAGTGAGGACGAAAAGATAATTGCCAACGGCTCTGCAATTTCATCTCTTGCTTCCCATAGAATCCTTGGATATATCCCGTCAGGCCCGGGGGACTTGTCTATCCTCAAGTTTTTCAAAATGCCCAACACATCTTCCTTCCTAACAAGTATTTCCTCGAGCTTACCAATCTGTTTCACACTGTCCTCTCCAACAATATCGCCCCTCTCATTTGTAAATACAGAAGAAAAGTACTCATTCAAGACCTTTCCTATCTCTTCAGACTCAATACACAATCTCCCGCTACTGTCCTTGATCGGACCTACCCTCGCTCTAGTCATTCTCATATTTCTCACATGTGTAAAAGGCCTTGGGGTTTTCCTTGATCCTACCCGCCAAAGATTGTTCATGCCCTCTCTTAGCTCTCCTAATCCCTTTCTTCAGTTCCCTCCTGGCTATCTTGTATCCCTCCAATGCCCTGTCTGAACCTTGTTTCCTCAGCCTTACATAAGTCACCTTTTTCCTCTTAACAAGACATTCAACCTCTCTTGTCAACCATGGTTCCCTCACTCGACCATCTCTTCCCTGCCTGACAGGGACATACATATCAAGGACAAGTAGCACCTGTTCCTTGAACAAGTTCCACATTTCACTTGTGTCCTTCCCTGCCAGCCTATGTTCCCAACTTATGCACTTCAATTCTTGTCTGACAACATCGTATTTACCCTTCCCCCAATTGTAAACCTTGCCCTGTTGCACGTACCTATCCCTCTCCATTACTAAAGTGAAAGTCACAGAATTGTGGTCACTATCTCCAAAATGCTCCCCCACTAACAAATCTATCACTTGCCCTGGTTCATTACCCAGTACTAAATCCAATATTGCCCCTCCTCTGGTTGGACAATCTACATACTGTGTTAGAAAAGCTTCCTGGACACACTGCACAAACACCACCCCATCCAAACTATTTGATCTAAAGAGTTTCCACTCAATATTTGGGAAGTTAAAGTCGCCCATGACTACTACCCTATGACTTCTGCACCTTTCCAAAATCTGTTTCCCAATCTGTTCCTCCACATCTCTGCTACTATTGGGGGGCCTATAGAAAACTCCTAACAAGGTGATTGCTCCTTTCCTATTTCTGACTTCAACCCATACTACCTCAATAGGGTGATACTCCTCAAACTGCCTTTCTGCAGCTGTTATACTATCTCTAATTAATAATGCCACCCCCCCACCTCTTTTACCACCCTCCCTAATCTTATTGAAACATCTATAACCAGGGACCTCCAACAACCATTTCTGCCCCTCTTCTATCCAAGTTTCCGTGATGGCCACCACATCGTAGTCCCAAGTACCGATCCATGCCTTAAGTTCACCCACCTTATTCCTGATGCTTCTTGCGTTGAAGTATACACACTTTAACCCATCTCCGTGCCTGCAAATACTCTCCTTTGTCAGTGTTCCCTTCCCCACTGCCTCATTACAAGCTTTGGCGTCCTGAATATCGGCTACCTTAGTTGCTGGACTACAAATCCGGTTCCCATTCCCCTGCCAAATTAGTTTAAACCCTCCCGAAGAGTACTAGCAAACCTCCCTCCCAGGATATTGGTGCCCCTCTGGTTCAGACGCAACCCGTCCTGCTTGTACAGGTCCCACCTTCCCCAGAATGCGCTCCAATTATCCAAATACCTGAAGCCCTCCCTCCTACACCATTCCTGCAGCCACGTGTTCAACAGCACTCTCTCCCTATTCCTAGCCTCGCTATCACGTGGCACCGGCAACAAACCAGAGATGACAACTCTGTCTGTCCTGGCTTTCAACTTCCAGCCTAACTCCCTAAACTTGTTTATTACCTCCACACCCCTTTTCCTACCTATGTCGTTGGTACCAATGTGCACCACGACTTCTGGCTGCTCCCCCTCCCCCTTAAGGATCCTGAAGACACGATCCGAGACATCCCTGGCCCTGGCACCCGGGAGGCAACATACCTTCCGGGAGTCTCGCTCGCGACCGCAGAATCTCCTATCTATTCCCCTAACCATTGAATCTCCTACAACTATTGCTTTTCTATTCTCCCCCCTTCCCTTCTGAGCCCCAGAGCCAGACTCAGTGCCAGAGACCTGGCCGCTAGGGCCTTCCCCCGGTAGGTCATCCCCCCCAACAGCATCCAAAACGGTATACTTGTTTTGAAGGGGAACGGCCACGAGGGATCCCTGCACTGTCTGCCTGTTTGTTTTTTTCCCCCTGACTGTAACCCAGCTATTCTTGACCTGTACCTTGGGTGTGGTTACCTCCCTGTAACTCTTCTCAATCACCCCCTCTGCCTCCCGGATGATCCGAAGTTCATCCAGCTTCAGCTCCAGTTCCCTAACACGGTCTTTGAGGAGCTGAAGTTGGGTGCACTTCCCGCAGGTATAGTCAGTGGGGACACCGGTGGTATCCCTCACCACCCACATCCTACAGGAGGAGCATGTAACTGGCCTAGCCTCCATCACCTCTTACCTTACAGAATATAGCTGCTGTGTGGACTAACTAGATCTCCGCCCTCCGACTCTGCTCCCAGTCAGCTACACTTCCTGTAAATTCCTGGCTCTCTTCGCACTCTTTGCGGAAATGTCGGCAACAAAATGAAAGGAGCACCTTACTCCCTCCTCACCTAACTCCCTCGGTCACCAAACTCTCACTATCGCACTCAAATGCACCAAATTCAGCACTCCCTCGGTCACCAAACTCTCACTATCGCACTCAAATGCACCAAATTCAGCACTCCCTCGGTCACCAAACTCTCACTATCGCACTCAAATGCACCAAATTCAGCACTCCCTCGGTCACCAAACTCTCACTATCGCACTCAAATGCACCAAATTCAGCACTCCCTCGGTCACCAAACTCTCACTATCGCACTCAAATGCACCAAATTCAGCACTCCCTCGGTCACCAAACTCTCACTATCGCACTCAAATGCACCAAATTCAGCACTCAGTGCAAACAAAGTCTGCACTGTAGGGGATCACTTTTATACTGTGAATCTAGCCTCTGAAAAACTGGCCTAATCCAATTCACTAATTAACAAGCTCCAGCTGCAAGTGCCTAGAAGTAGAAGCCTGTTTAAAGCTGATTGAAAATTCACCTTCTTCTAAACCAAACAGCAACTTTTAAGTTAATTAACTAAATAAAAGAAAGACTAAACTTTAGATAAAAATGAAGCCTTATACTCCCTCGGTCACCAAACTCTCACTATCGCACTCAAAAAGCACCAAATTCAGCACTCAGTGCAAAAAAAAAAAAAAATCTAACTATTGTCCCACTGAATATAAAACCCAAATCTCTGTTAACAGCATCGCCCACTTTCCTCTGCTTTGCCACATTGCTGAAATAAGAACCACCACAAACCAACCATTCCAGACCAACATTATTTTTAAAAAATTCATTCAAGGGATGCGAGTGTCACTGGCTGGGCGAGTTTTCATTGCCCATCTCTTATTGACCTTGACAAGATGATGAGGAATAGGTACACCCACAGTGCTGTTACGGAAGGAGTTCCAGGTTTTTAACCCAGTGACAATGAAGGAACGGCGATATATTTCTGAATCAGAATGGTGAGGGACTTGGAAGGAAACTTGCAGGTGTTCCCATGCATCTGCTTCCTTTGTCCTTCTGGATGGTAGTGGTCAGCGTTTGGAAGGTGCTGTCTCAGGCACCTTGGTGAATTCCTGCAGTGCATCTTATAGATGGTACACACGGTTGCCACTGTGTGCCTGTGGTTGAGGGAGTGAATGTTTGTGGAAGGGTGCTTATTAAGCGGGCTGCTTTGTCCTGGATAGTGTCAAGATTCTTGAGTATTGTTCTGTGATGTTTCTAAGATTCTATGAATGAAAGCAGCAAGCTGTAAGCAGAGCTATGCAGTCCCACAACCAATGGATCAGATCAAAGCTCTAATGTGCAGCCACAGCTAGCCATGAATGATGGTGGGCAATTCAATAACTAACAGGCGAAGGCCACAGGAATAACCCCATCTAACTATTGTCCCACGGAATATAAAACCCAAATCTCTGTTAACAGCATCGCCCACTTTCCTCTGCTTTGCCACATTGCTGAAATAAGAACCACCACAAATCAACCATTCCAGACCAACGTTATTTAAAAAAAAATAATTTAAGGGATGCGAGTGTCGCTGTAAAAGGCAAGTTTGAAGCATTTGCAGCAATCTTCAGCCAGGTTGGTCAAGTGGATGCTCCCCAAATTTTCACCACTACCGATGCCAATCTTCAAGCAGTTTTATTAATTTCATATGATTTCATGAGATGGTCGAGCCTAATGGATACAGCAAAGACTACATCCAAGCTGTAGTACTGAGGATTGATGCTCCAGGACTAGTTGTGCTCCTTGTCAAGTTAAAACAATCTAACTGCAGCATTAGCATCGACACAAACAAATTGGAAAAACTTCCTGGTATACTCTGTGCACAGAAAGCAGGACAAATCCAATCCAGCCAAATACTGCCCCATTGGCCTATTCTCGATAATCAGCAAAGTGATGGGAAGTGCAGTTGACAGTGCTATCAAGCGGCACTTACTCACCAAAGTCTTGCTCACTATTGCTCAGTTTGGGTTTCTCCAGGGGAACTTGATCCCAGGCCCCAAACTAGCCTTGGTGCAATCATGAACAAAAGCGCAGAATTCAGAAGTGAGGGAAGAATGACTGCCCTTGACATCAAGGCAGCATTTGACCAAGTGTCACATCAAAGAGCTGTCGTAAAATTGGAGACAATTGGAATAGGAGGAAAGTGCTCCACTGGTTGCAGTTGTGCGTACAAAAGAAGATGGTTATAATTGTTGGTGGCTAACCATTTCAGCAACAGGATGTTGATGCAGGAGTTCCCCAGGGCAGTACCAATGGCTCAACCATCTCCAGCTGCTTCACTAATGATCTTCCTTCAATCATAAGATCAGATATGGGGGTGTTTGCTGGGATCGCAACTCCTTAGATCATGAAACAGCCTATGCCCACATGCAACAAGACCTGATCAACATCCAGGTTTGATTGGTAAGTGTCAAGTAACATTTGTACCACACGAGTGGCAGGCAATGATCATCTCCAACAAGGGAATGTCTAAATAACGTCTCTTGACTTTCAACAACATTGCCATTGTTGAATCATGCGCCATCAACATTCTGGGTGTCACCATTGATGAGGAACTTAAATTGGGGTGGCACAGTGGTTATCACTGCTGCCTCATGACACCGAGGACCAGGGTTTGATCCAGGCTCCGGGTCACTATTCATATGGGTTGGCACATTCTCCCCCTGTCTGCGTGGGTCTCCCCCCCCCACACACAACCCAAAGGTAGGTGGATTAGCCACACTAAATTGCTCCTTCTTTGGAAATGTTTTTTTAAATGAGAAAGGAACTTAAATTGGTTCAGCCACATAAACGCTGTAAGAAGCTGGCTATATTGTTTTGAGTGATTACCCTCCCAACTCCTCAAATCATTTCCACCATTTACCCTGGCTGAACCGTCTCAGCAAACTTGTCCCACTTACTTGAGTTGATGTTGTCCAGCAATGATCCTCTTTGAGGAGCTTACTGCAGTACTGTCTGTGGTACCTGGTGGCGCTGCTGTTCCAGTAGAACTGGCAACCTCTGTTTGGTAAGCAGATTTCAGAGGCAGGACGTTTGCCCTGCAGGATGCAGAAACCCCAACAGCCACCAGTAAACTGCCTGATTGCGATTTAATCCCGATGAGGCTCCCAGAAATGGCTGCAGCGTAGTTGCTATCTGCTCTCTAGATCGTGGATGGACCCATTGTCACGTCCATCAAAAATTGTATCCTCTACTTTAATGTATTTTTTTTATTGCTGCTGCCTAACTCTGCACACAGTACTCTGTGGTCAAACCTCATTTAGTCCAACTTTTTATTCCATTCGCCAATTTTCAATCAATACTCTTTACCATTTGTGAATTTTTCTCACAAGTATTTCCTGTGACATCTCATTAAATGTCCCTTAAAATCAATATATGAATTTTCGACCCACTTTATCTAACCAGTCACCTGTTCTAAAACTGTAATATTTGTCACATGTGACGAGCCTTTAACAAACCTCAGCTGACTGTCCTTGGCGACCCGTGCACTTTGAAATGCCCACTAATTTTATTTGAAGATATACATTTCATGGGGAAAATTTTCATATGTAGCATTAACTGAGTGGATAATGTGATTGTATTGCCTGCCCAATGGCACCTGTGATAAGTTGAAAACGCTTTCATGGTCAGATATCATTATAAATTTGGTGATCTGTTGGGCCTCATCACTTGGAAGATTGGGGGTTGGGGGTTGCTGTATATGTCGGCGGGGGGGGGGGGGGGTGGGGGGGGGGGTTTATCGGGGCGAAGTGGAAATTAATCAACTTTATCTATTTTTATCAGAAACAGTGAGGTCCATTTATTTCTGTGATATCGGTTACCTCAGGATTGAGTTTTCTTGTGTAGCTGATGACAATTGAAATCTATTGTTGGTTCTATGACAATGAATGCAACAGAATTACAATCAGCTTCTTTTTTGGATTGTCTAAATGAGAGAAACTGTCAGTAGTTGAGGTATCTTGCTGCTAGGACTGAAAGTGAAAGACGACCCTGCTCCCAGTAGGTGGGACCCAGCATTGCGTGTGTGGAGGGGGGGGGGGGGGTGCGAGGGTTGGCATTTTATTGGAGGCGACCAATTAACAGGCTACCACTGGGAAAGATGGCAGCCCACTCTCTAAAGCAGCTGGCCCAATCTGAGGGCCGAAGGCTTGGCAGCTCTCCTAAAGCTGCAGCTTGAAGGCCAGGGTGCCTTTGTGGCAATTGGGCTGAGGGTGGTCACCCTCCGGTGGCAGTTCCGTGGAGTGTTGTGATCCACTCTGTGGCCCATGGAGCAGCCATAAAGGAGAGTCCAACCTGGAACCTGCTGGGAGGCTGAGAGGGCTGACCTGGCGTGCTCCCCATGCAGCGGAGCCCCTCCCAATGCTGGCAAAATGCCGTCATTTCAGAACTAATCTGTCTCAATAGCACAGCTGCCAAGGTTCCAGCTGTTCGTAATATACCAGGGTGACAGCAAAACATCGGGTACACCTTGCGACAGCTTCCGACTGTCTTGTTGCTAACCCTCTCACCTCACTGCCAATTACCCTCGGGGCTGCTAAAATTCAGCCCCACATTCGCTTTGAGATGCTTCAACAATTCAATGGTAAATATTGAGAACAGATCGTGAGAATAATGTTAGGATGTTTTGTAAAATGGGAAAAGTAAGCAATGTTGTACATTGATTATATATTTGAATGCTTTTAACAATAATAAATTATATGCTTGAAAGATTGTGGTGTAGGTTTGAAAGGATAATAGGTTCTGAAATGCTTATGGTTTTGGGATTTCCGTGTTTTGTTTCAAAACATATTATTGAGGAGTTTTGCTTTTGCTGAAAGAAGAACATAAGAAAAATGACTGCCAGGAGGCCATTCAGCCCTTCAAGCCCACTTTGTAATTCAATGAGATTGTGGCTGATCTTCGACTTCAATACCATTTTCCTGCTCTAACCCTGTATCCCTTTATGTTTTTAAGATGTAGAAATCTATCAATCTCAGTCTTGAACATACTCAATAACTGAGCCACAATGGTCTTCTGGAGTAGAAAGTTGAGGTGCATAAAGGGAGTGAAAACAAAGATCTACATAGAGTCAGAAGTAATGCCAAAGTTTTTTTCGAGGCAGACTGGTGCTATACACTCTACACCAAATAGTGGAGGTGCAGTTCAGCATCTGGAAGAATTGGGGTAATAATTCCAGTATAGTTTTCAGGATGGGCAGCACCGATCGTCCCAGTGTTGAAGCCAGATTGCAGAGTCTGAATCTGTGGTGATTACAAGGTGATGGTGAATGGGACTGCTAAAATAGATAAATATCCTATCCCCAGGATAGAACATGTATATGCCTAGTTGGCAGGGGATCGCAAGTACACCAAATTGGGCTTAAGCAATGCGTACTAGTAACTTGAGCCAGATGATGAGCCAAGAAAGTTCGTCACCATAACTACCCAAATAAGGCTTATTCCAATATACGAGGTTGCCTTTCAGTATTTCATCTGTCTGCATTCTACTTCAGCACAAAATGGAGAGCCTTTTTCAGGGAATTCTGAAGGTTGTCTTGTATCTGGATGATATCCTCGTGATGGGACAGCAAAGGAACACAAATCAATTTTGGAAGAAGTCCCCAAGATGTTTAGAGAAGCCAATATTCGGCTAAAGTGAGAGAAATGCACATTTCAGGCTGATGAGGTCATAGAGTCATCGAGTCATAGATGTTTACAGCATGGAAACAGGCCCAGTTTCCATCACTAAGCCCAGTTTCCATCACTTGCCACATTTCGTCCATATCACCCACCCTGCCCATGTAACTGTCTAACTGCTTTTTAAAAGACAAAATTGTACCTGCCTCTACCACTGCCTCTGGTGTACCTTCCTCAAGTCTAAGGTCAGCCCCCCACCCCCCTAACCCCACCCCTTGCCCACAACCCTGGGACCACAACTACATCTCCAGAGAGACTTCAGGGCCACGAACAGTGACAGTGGTGCCTAATGCTGCTTCGAACTTCAGAGGTACTCACAAGGCTCGAGCATTATTAAGCTTTCCCTGTACCTTTCGTGTGCCCTAATACACAGAGTGAGGACTAATTCACCTTTACGGATCTCAAGAGGTCAGTTAGTCTCTTCTTGCATTGTCTTCAGTTTCCAGCCACCACATCAATGCTGCTGACCTTTGCAGTGACCTCCATCTAGGCAGGTTATTGAGGGAGGTCGCCCATCCACTGGCATCAAGACCCCACGTGTGGCGGACACAGCCTGGAAGAGGGTTTGGAGAGCGTCACCATCGAATTGTGGGGCAGTTCAGGACATTCTTCCCTCTCTCTCCCCTTGTTCCCTGTCCCAGACATCTGTGGAGGAAAACATGTGAGAATGTATCAGCTGTTCAATATTCAAATCTTTATGTAGATTATCACTGGCTAAGACACTTAAGTCTAAGTCCCTGCAGAATTATTAATAATATTTACTTCAGAAAATGCCTCAGAATTTTGTTGAAACCAACAATTCCTCCTGGCTTTGAACTTCAGTAAATCGGACAGGTACCTGACATGTCCCATACCAGGTGCCCCTTTAAGTTAGTGGCCATGACCTCCTTCCGGGTCACAGCCTGTGAATTTGATCATCTGACACCACGCCTCCAATTGGGTGGGGGAATGACAATCAAACAACATCACGGGCTGAAAGGTTGCCCTGCCGCCATTAATTTGAATATTGCTGCATTATGCAGCTTGCTACTACAGCGGGGGCAGGAGTCAGCAATCCACCTCCTTCTGGGTGTGAATCCTGCCAGTGTTCGCTGCTTTGAAAGTAGATATTCAATTATATCTCTCAGAACGTCTAGTGCAAGATATCATGATTGAGGATATTGTTAGTCCAGTGACACAATGCCCACTTACACCATGCAGAAAGATACAGCTATTAGTCACAACAGATTAATGTGTTTATCAATGTTGCTCTGCTGTTGTGAGTTCCAAGCAAGTGTAGTGGAAATAAGCTTGGACTGCAGCAGGCATGTCATCTTGTCCAGTTATTGAATTTAACAAAACTTAAATACGAACAACCTTAAAACAATAACCTTATTAAACCCACATACGTTTCAGGCATGGGTGGGCTGCAGGCTGACCAGCAGAAAACCTGGTATTCTGGTTATATGAACTGCCCTGCCAGACAGCATCCTGCCATTGTCAAGGAGCAAGGGCCATTCCTGCGCCAATTTTGCAAGAGAGCATCACACAGATCTTGCCCTTTCTGCGGTCTCTGATCCACTTCGCTGTCATGTTGCAGACCCAGAGGCACTCCCACTGCTGGCTTCACACCTGTTAAAAGCCTTAATATCGACAGGTCACCTTTGCTGTAGGCTGCGGCAACACTCTCTGGGAAACCAAGGAATAACTCACCACAGCATTCCCCACAATGCTCCTCTGAGTACTTCCTGGCACTTAAAGGCTTAGTTGTAATTTTTTAATGCTTGGCCTTGTAAGGAAAACGAGCGGAGGGCCCATCTTATTCGTTGATGAATGAGTTGATAAATTGACCAATTTGCTGCATGGACATGTGTGGTCCACATTTGATATTCTGGAAGTGTATCAGACAGTTGGGCTCTGTGGTGTTAGTGCAGTGTGCACTCACAGCATTCTGAAATACTCTGCAGAAACCCCCGTGAAGACCCTCCTCCTGATGGAACACCACATGGGCTGCATAGGAAGCGACTGGCAGTGCATCGCACCAGAGCAAAGCAACATTAGGCCTCTGTAATGCACCCTCCAGCAGCATTGAGCTTCATGCCAATAATGTTTTATTATGTCTCAAAGTACTTCACACTGTTAATTACTTCAGGAGTAGCTGTCATTATGTAAGCAAACATTGGAGACATTTTCTGTTAGTAATGTAAAACAACATTTTTAATGGTGTTATTTAAGGGAACAATATTATCCATAAACAAAGAGTCGTCCTTACTGTTGAAACAATAATGCGAGAAACAAACTTTCCTGAGACTAAGCAGGTGAATTCAAGCAGACTGCAACCTGCTGGCTCTCTGCCATAAGTGTAGGTTTCAGAATTTGGAAGTGGGTGTGGTGAATGTATTATATTAAAAATCCACCATTTGTATCTGTGCTATGCTGTTGCCCTTGTGGGCTCCATCTATGGGCCATTGTATGGCATTATCCATAAGGTAACATGTTGGGGCCTGTATGGGCTCCGCCTATGGCTCCTCCCCTTGAAGGGAGGTATAAACAGCAGTCGACCTGTAGGCGGCTCTCAGTGTTAGATCAGTCGCAGGCAGGCACTGTTCTAGTTGATTAAAGCCGCAGTTTATTTCTACTCTTGTCTCGAGTGAATTGATGGTCGCATCAGTAGGGTTGGACATTTATTTTCTTTGTTTTTCTGGAGCCTGGTAAATAAAAAGGAGGTAGGTTAACAAGATGGTGCCATCTTCCAGAATTCACGCTGTTTCCACCTTCTCCATCCAAGCAAGTGATTGGTGACAAATCTGCTTGAGTGGAGCTGTGCAGTTGGCCCCACATCAGTCCAGAACACACTAGACCACCTTCAATGAGATCACCATCACCAAACCTCCCACCATCAATCTCCTGGTTTCGTCACCGACCAGAAGCTGAACTGGACCAGCCATGTCAACCATTTACTGGACGGATGTAACTACAATAATGCTCAATACTGTTTAAGTTAGAGCAGTTTATTTGGTTGATGTCACTACCACTGGAATCAAATTGCACCACCTGAAGCACTGATCGCATGGGTGCCCAACAGAATGCCATGCTCCGATGCCGCGATAGCGGCATGAATGCGTGCCACACAACGCGCCAATGTGGGCATGCAAATTGTACAGTAACAGCAATTAGCATAGCATTACCGGGCCTGACCCGGTATTACCAAGTCTCCAGCGATGCTCCGCCTCTGCCAGGCGGAAGTGACAATGGCATGGTTCACTTACGGCATTTAAAATTGGGAAACAGGCACCATGGCCTATGAGGGAGGGAGAGGAGGTAAGCAAAGTTACTAAAGGCCTGACAGTTGTGCTGTTGGTGGGGAGGCACCTGCCAGGGCAGGGGGGCAACAAGGTGATGGGCCAAGGGGTTGGAATTTTCCCCAGGACCGTGGTGTCCGGTCACAGACTGTCATTGCTGTGGCTGCGCACCCCATTGACTGCCCACTGTGGTCCATAGATGCATCGAGCACCACCAACCATAGGGATGCTCCACCTCCATCCAGTTCACCCTCTCGGAGTCCACAGATGCCAGCCAGCTTATCAACTGGATGGATATATCACAGTGTAGCCTGTGGCCCACCAGATGTTGGCACATCCCAGTGCACCAATCCGAGACATTGCCCCACTGCAGGGGCAGCAGGGGAGCCGTGGAATCCACCCCGGCTGGCGGACATATGTACGGTGAGCAGTGGCACCCACCCTGGCACACTGCGCCTCGCAAGGCAGACGTCTCGCCAGTGACACCATCAGCTAGTCCACCCCGCAGGACCACCGGCTGACATCAAGCCCTGCCTGCCAACTGTGTCCCTGTCCCCATCCATCCTGCCCCCAGACAAGTAGGTACCACCTGTACGCCGCAGCTGTCGTCCCTGCGGTCCCGAGTGCCCTCCCCCAAGCTCAGTCCCATCCAATGGCATGCATGCCATTAAGCATGGCACCGGTCAGTGGTGCACTGCGCCCACCCCCTCCTCCCCCTTCTGCCATGGTATCACATGGCCCACCCAGAGACCCACAGTAGACCCTACAGGAGGGGGCAGGACAAGGGCCACAGAAAGTACTGCTGAAATGAATAGTGCCAGCCACTGGTATCCCTGCTGGCAAGGAAGGGTGGCGTGGTCAGAGGCAGTAGGTTCCTGGCACCAACAGGGCTGGGGTGCGGTGCGGAGAGCAAAGTGTCAGGGGGTATGGTCGGAGTTGGAGGTGGAAATGGGTGGGGTGGCAGGCTGGGGCAGGGGCTGCAGTGCAAACCAGGGCCACCGTGTAGCCCCTTGGACCTGGTTGGGCACGGATACTCACCCTGCTAACATGTCTGCCCATGAGAGACCTGGGTGTGCTAGTGCATGAGTCGCAAAAAGTTGGTTTACAGGTGATTAAGAAGGCAAATGGAATTTTGTCCTTCATTGCTAGAGAGAGGGATGGAGTTTAAGACTAGGGAGGTTCTGCTGCAATTGTATAAGGTGTTAGTGAGGCCACACCTGGAGTATTGTGTTCAGTTTTGGTCTCCTTACTTGAGAAAGGATGTACTGGCACTGGAGGGTGTGCAGAGGAGATTCACTAGGTTAATCCCAGAGCTGAAGGGGTTGGATTACGAGGAGAGGTTGAGTAGACTGGGACTGTACTCATTGGAATTTAGAAGGATGAGGGGGGTTCTTATAGAAACATATAAGATTATGAAGGGAATAGATAGGATAGATGCGGGCATGTTGTTTCCACTGGCGGGTGAAAGCAGAACTAGAGGGCATAGCCTCAAAATAAGGGGAAGTAGATTTAGGACTGAGTTTAGGAGGAACTTCTTCACCCAAAGGGTTGTGAATCTATGGAATTCCTTGCCCAGTGAAGCAGTAGAGGCTCCTTCATTAAATGTTATTAAGATAAAGATAGATAGTTTTTTGAAGAATAAAGGGATTAAGGGTTATGGTGTTCGGGCCGGAAAGTGGAGCTGAGTCTACAAAAGATCAGCCATGATCTCATTGAATGGTGGAGCAGGCTCGAGGGGCCAGGTGGCCTACTCCTGCTCCTAGTTCTTATGTTCTTACCGCCTGCAGAAAATGGATATTGGTATCGAGCCAGGAATGATTGGCATCTGCCTAGCTGCCGTAACCCTGATGGATGCACTGAGGTTGCATGAGCAGGAGCTGTTTGGGGAGGACCCTGCAGAATAGGAGCCTGCCCCACAGAAGCAGGGACCAGTTAGTGATGATGGAGGGCCAGTCGGCCAACAGGCTGAGGAGGAGTGCATCGCATCAGGCCTCGTGTATACCGGCAGCGCCTGTTGTACGAAGACATGCCGGATCGAGCGTGCCGCCACTGACTGAGGCTGAGCAGGGAGACCGTGAGAGCTTTGTGCTGCCTCATGGCGCGTCTGGAGCCATGAGGGAATGGGGGAGGACACCCGTTCCCGGTGGTCATCAAGCTAATGGTCATGCTAAATTTCCCCTCAGTGTCCAAAGATGTGCAGGTTCGGTGGGGTTACGAGGTTGCGGGGATAAAGTGGGGATGTGGATCAGAATAGGGTGCTCTTTCAGAGGGTCAGTGCAGACTCAATGGGCTGAATAGCCTCTTTCTGCACTGTCGGGTTTTTATGTATTCTATGGCTCTGCTGCCGTGGGGACACAGATTAGGATTAAGAGGTCTCCTTTTTAAGACTGATATGAGGTGATTTATTTTTCCCTGGGAGGGTGGTTAGTCTGTGGAATACTTTTCCTCAGAGAGCAGTGGAGGCTGGGTCATTGAACTTATTCAAGGTAGAGTTCGATAGTGCTATGTTCCTTGTTGTAGCTGCAAAGGGAAAGAATCACAAGTTGTGTTTGTATAACATAGTGTAAGGGGGTTTATTTACAATATGCTGCTCAAATAGGATACAATGGTGAACTCCACAAAAGCCCACAACACGCTCCGATGACACCATTGTGTCACTTGTGACATTACACCAGCCAATGGTGTTACTCTGATACATAATCTCCCTCCCTCTTTACTCCTTTAGTGTCCCCGGCAATTTTACTTAATCAAGCTCTTTAACACAAACCCAACACATTGTACCAGTGTTTTTCAAACTTTTTTGCCCAGGACCCAATTTTACCAACCCGCCATCCTTCGGGACCCACTCCCGCCGACCTTTACAACCAACGCCGCCCAAACTTTGCGACCCACCATTTTCACTTACCTTTATGTGACAGGTGAGCCTGCTTGGTCCTCACGATCTCACTTGCTTTGTTGGTCAGTGTTACTGTGATGAATGGTTACTGCATCTTTAATGTAATGATCCCTTTAAGACAGGGTTTGGAAACCTGGGGGCCCCGCCTCCGGCTCCACCCCCCAGGGAGCCGTATATAAGGTAATGTCCAGTGGGCAGTGTGCAGTGAGCACACTTCTCGGTAGCTGACTGGTTCTCTGCTAATTAAAGCCTTTGAATTACCAATCATCTCTCTCGAGTTGTAACTGAGGGTATCTCAGTTACATTTCTGATAATGACTTCAGCTGATGATTTAAAATCTCACTGCATTCGTTGAAAAAAATAAAGAGGTTTGTCCTTGACGTTTTGAGGGTTTTAAACTTTCATTTGCCAGTTACACATATGAATCCTGATTTGCAGTGGCACAATTAATAACCCATACCTCTTTTATGATGCTTTGTTCCTGTTTTCAGCTTCTTCTTCATGGATTGTTCACCAGAGACCTTGGAGTTCACACCAACACTGCTGGCAGCGGCAAAATGGAGAAATCTCTCTTGTGCCCAGAACACATGACGGCAGTGTACGGGTGCTCTCTGCTGTCGCTCCGGGCAAGAAGACTCCAGCTATTAAAAATAAAATCTGCTCCTGGGTCAGCGCACTGACATCAGCAGGAGGCCTTCTGCGCTGCTGGGTTCCGGGCTACGGGCCTGCGCATTGCTGACGGGGCCTGCATGCGCGAAGCTACCGGCATTCTGAAAGGCAGTCGTGGCTGGCATTTTTAAAAGCCTGTCACGCGGTTGGGCACTTCTTCCTGCAATCGGGAACGTCGCGGCGCATGGTCCCGTGATCAGGAATGCTGCGATGCATGGCCCCACGACCCTCCCGACAATCGCCCGCGACCCACCCACGGGTCGTGACCCTGGGTTTGAAAATGACTGCATTATATCATTACTAACAGGGGCAGCACGGTAGCATTGTGGATAGCACAATTGCTTCACAGCTCCAGGGTCCCAGGTTCGATTCCGGCTTGGGTCACTGTCTGTGCGGAGTCTGCACATCCTCCCCGTGTGTGCGTGGGTTTCCTCCGGGTGCTCCGGTTTCCTCCCACAGTCCAAAGATGTGCAGGTTAGGTGGATTGGCCATGATAAATTGCCCTTAGTGTCCAAAATTGCCCTTAGTGTTGGGTGGGGTTACTGGGTTATGGGGATAGGGTGGAGGTGTTGACCTTGTGTGGGTGCTCTTTCCAAGAGCCGGTGCAGACTCGATGGGCCAAATGGCCTCCTTCTGCACTGTACATTCTATGATAACTATGATAACTAACACAGTTCTGTTACAGATGCATATGTCCATTAGAATGCCATAGAGTCACAACCCTTTGGGTGAAGAAATTCCTCCTAAACTCAGTCCTAAATCTACTTCCCCTTATTTTAAGGCTATGCCCCCGAGTTCTGCTTTCACCTGCCAGTCCTCCTCCCCACATCTATCCTATCTATTCCCTTCATAATTTTATATGTTTCTATAAGATCCTTCCTCATCCTTCTAAATTCCAACGAGTACAGTCCCAGTCTACTCAACCTCCCCTCGTAATCCAACGCCCTCAACTCCGGGATTAACCTAATGAATCTCCTCTGCACCCCCTCCAGTGCAAGTACGTCCTTTCTCAGGTAAGGAGACCAAAACTGAACACATATTCCAGGTGTGACCTCACTAACACCATATACAGTTGCAGCATAACCTCCCTAGTCTTAAACTCCATCCCGCTAGCAATGAAGGACAAAACTCCATTCGCCTTTTTAATCAGCTATTGCACCTGTAAACCAACTTTTTGCGACTCATGCACTAGGACACCCAGGTCCCTCTGCACAGCATGTTTTAATATTTTATTGTTTAAATAATGATCCCTTTTGCTGTTATTTCTACCAAAACAGATAACCTCACATTTGTCAACAATGTATTCCATCTGACAGACCCTAGCCCATTCATTTAAACTATCCAAATCCCTCTGCACTTTTTGCTTTACCACTCATCTTAGTGTCATCTGCAAACTTGGACACATTGCACTTGGTCCCCAACTCCAAATCACCGATGTAAATTGTGAACAATTGTGGGCCCAACATAGATCTCTGAGGGACACCACTAGCTACTGATTGCCAACCAGAGAAACACCCATTATCCCCACTCTTTGCTTTCTATTAATTAACCAATCCTCTATCCATGCTACTACTTTACCCTTAACACCATGCATCCTTATCTTATGCAATAAACTTTGTGTGGCACCTTGTCAAAGGCTTTCTGGAAATCCAGATATACCACTTCCATTGGCTCCACGTTGTCTACCGCACTGGTAATGTCCTCAAAAAATTCACTAAATTAGTTGGGCACGACCTGCCCTTTATGAACCCATGCTGCGTCTGCCCAATGGGACAATTTCCATCCAGTTGAGTCGCTATTTCTTCCTTGATGATAGATTCCAGCATCTTCCCTACTACCAAAGTTAAGCTAATTGGCCTATAATGCAGGGATCCTACAGCAAGATCTGGACAGGTTGGGCGAGTGGGCAAACAATGGCAGATGCAGTATAATTTGGATAAGTGTGAGATTATTCTTTTTGGAAGCAAAAACAGGAAGGCAGATTACTACCTGAATGGTTGTAAATTGGGAGAGGGGAGTGTGCAGCGGGACCTGGGTGTCCTTGTGCACCATTCGCTGAAGGTTAGCATGCAGGTGCAGCAGGTGGTAAAGAAGGCTAATGGTATGTTGGCCTTAATTGCGAGAGGTTTCGATTATAGAAGCAGGGATGTGTTGCTGCAATTGTACAGTGCCTTGGTGAGGTCACACTTGGGGTATTGTGTGCAGTTTTGGTCTCCTTCACGGAGGAAGGATGTTCTTGCTCTCAAGGGAGTGCAGCGAAGGTTTACCAGACTGATTCCAGGGATGGCGGGACTGTCATATGAGGAGCGATTGACTAGGTTGGAATTGTTCTCGCTGGAGTTCAGAAGAATGAGGGGGGAACTCATCGAGACTTATAAAATTCTAACAGGACTAGACAGGATAGATACAGGGAAGATGTTACCAATGATAGGTCTGTCCAGAACCAGGGGTCACAGTCTGAAGAGTCAGGGTAAACCATTTCGGACAGAGATAAGGAGACACTTCTTCACACAAAGATTGGTGAGCCTGTGGAATTCATTACCACAGGAAGTAGTTTATGCTAAAACTTTGAATATATTCAAGAGGCGGCTAGATATACCACTTGGGGAGAATGGGATCAAAGGTTATGGGGAGAAAGCAGGATTAGGCTATTGAGTTGGATGATCAGCCATGATTGTGATGAATGGCGGAGCAGACTCAAAGGCCAAATGGCCTCCTCCTGCTCCTATCTTCTATGTATAATTGCCCCCTTTCTGCCTACCTCCTTTTTAAAACAGTGGTGTTGTAATAATCCACAGGAGGCAGGCGTTCCGTCACCACACCAATATTTATTTGCAATAACTTATATACAACAGCAGCTCCAAACAGTGCTGCTAGCATTCCAGTCAACTTAAGACTCCCTCACAAAGCCGACACAGGTGCTTATATGGGCCCCCTCAATGAGCTATCATTGAGGGAGCTCATACTCCAATTGGTCAACCAATAATGCCAATTGGAGGTCATTACACCCCTCCCCCACAAGGTCCGAGGAATTCCTGCCAGCTGGCATTCCTCTGAGCTTCTTCCTGCTCCTCCTGTCCGGGTCTGTCGCCTCTGTGTTGTCCGCCGGGTCGTTCTCTGACGTGGGTGGGGTGTACCTTATAGGTGCCCGTCTTTTCCTTGATGACCTCCTTGGAAGTTGTACTTCCTCCTCCTCAGGGAGAGGTGTCGCGGCGGCCTCGTCGAACGTGTCCATCTCCGACTCTGACGACTGGGTGACGGGGTCTGGAGAAATTGCTCGGGGCTAGGGATCTTTCCCATCTGAGCTATCCCAGCTTGAGGCGGTCCTGCTTCGACTGCCTCCAGGTGTGGTTCCGCTGCCCTTATTTGGTCTAGGTGTTTCTTCAGCACCTTACCTCCTATCGAAACTTTATATGATATGGGCCCTGTTTGGGACTCTACCGTGCCTTTGATCCACGTTGGTCCATTCCCATAATTCTTGACCCAAACCGGTGCCCCCACCTGGAAATGTCTCTTCTGCTGACTATTATCATGCCCCCTGCGTTGGACCTCCTGTTGTTTCTCCATTTTCCCCGTTAAATTTGGGAAAAGGAGACTCAGCCTCGTGCTCAGCCGCCTTCACATTAAGAGTTCAGCTGGCGGTATGCGGTGTGATCCTGTAATCAAACAGCCACCGGGAGAGCTTTGTGTCCATTGATGCTGCCGGCTGCTTCTTGAGTCCCGCTTTTAGTGTCTGGACCGCTCTCTCTGCCAGGCCGTTGGACGCTGGATGGTAAGGGGCCGTTTTGATGTGGCGGACTCCGTTTCCCTTTAGGAATTTTCCAAATTCCCCACTTGTGAATGCCGTTCTGTTGTCCGACACCAATACCTCTGGAAGTCCATGTGTTGCAAACGAGGCCCTGAGCTTTTCTTTTTTTTTTAAAATATATTTTATTAAAGTTTTCAAACACAATTTTTTCCCTTACAAATCAACAAAAATGGTAACATGATAACTGCTATATAACATTGTTTAACTAACATAGTAAACTAACCAAATAACACAAAGTAATGCTCCCCCCCACCCCCTCTCCCCCTCTTAAAAAAAAACACAAGACAATTTACGCCCCCCGCCCCCCCCCCCCACCCCACCCTGGGTTGCTGCTGCTGGCCATCTATCTTCCCCTAACGTTCCGCTAGGTAGTCGAGGAATGGTTGCCACCGTCTGGTGAACCCTTGAGCCGATCCTCTCAGCGCAAACTTCATCCGCTCTAGTTTTATGAACCCCGCCATATCATTTATCCAGGCCTCCAGTCCGGGGGGTTTCGCTTCCTTCCGCATGAGTAAAATCCTACGCCGGGCTACTAGGGACGCAAAGGCCACAACATCGGCCTCTTTCGCCTCCTGCACTCCCGGCTCATCCGCTACTCCAAATATAGCTAACCCCCAGCCTGGCTTGACCCGGACCTTCACCACCTTCGAGATCGCTCCCGTCACTCCCCTCCAATACCCCTCTAGTGCCGGACACGACCCAAACATATGTGTGTGGTTCGCCGGGCTTCCCCCGCATCTCCCACACTTGTCCTCCACTCCGAAGAACCTGCTCAACCTGCTCCCGTTATGTGTGCTCTATGCAGCACCTTAAATTGGACCAGGCTAAGCCTGGCACACGAGG
This sequence comes from Scyliorhinus torazame, assembly GCF_047496885.1. Taxonomy (NCBI): domain Eukaryota; kingdom Metazoa; phylum Chordata; class Chondrichthyes; order Carcharhiniformes; family Scyliorhinidae; genus Scyliorhinus; species Scyliorhinus torazame. The sequence continues at coordinate 232,613,960 of NC_092709.1, forward strand.
AAGAGGAATTTACCCTGCTTAGGGCATCAGCCCACAAACCCTCCTCAATCTCCTCCCCGAGCTCTTCTTCCCATTTTCCCTTCTGTTCGTCCACCAGCTCCTCACCCTCTTCTCTCATCTCTCGGTATATCTCGGACACTTTGCCCTCCCCGACCCACACCCCTGAAAGCACCCTGTCCTGGATCCCCTGTGTCGGGAGCAGCGGAAATTCCCTCACCAGTTGTCTCGTGAACGCTCTCACTTGCATATACCTAAAGGTATTTCCCAGGGGAAGCTCATACTTTTCCTCAAGCGCTCCCAAACTTGCAAACATCCCATCTATAAATAAGTCCCCCACTCTCCTGATTCCTGCCCGGTGCCAGCTCTGGAATCCTCCGTCCAGCCTCCCTGGGGCAAACCTATGGTTGTTCCTGATCGGGGACCACACCGAGGCTCCCAGCACACCCCTCTGTCGCCTCCATTGCCCCCAGATACTTAATGTTGCCGCCACCACTGGGTTCGTGGTAAACTTTTTCGGGGAGAGCGGTAATGGCGCCGTCACCAGCGCTTTTCAGCTCGTTCCTTTGCAGGACGCCATCTCCAGCCTTTTCCACGCCGCTCCCTCTCCCTCCATCATCCACCTACGAATCATCGCCACGTTGGCGGGCCAATAGTAATCGCCCGAATTCGGCAACGCCAGTCCCCCTCCTTACCCTCGGGGCCTTCCCTGCCCACACGAAGCTCGTGATGTTTCTATCTATTTTTTTGAAAAAGGCCTTAGTGATCAGTATAGGGAGACATTGGAACACGAATAGGAACCTCGGGAGGACCATCATCTTCATCGCCTGCACTCTGCCCGTTAGTGACAGCGGCTGCATGTCCCACCTTTTGAAACCCTCTTCCATTTGTTCCACCAGTCGAGTCAGATTGAGTCTGTGTAAGGTTCCCCAACTCCTGGCTATCTGAATCCCCAGGTATCGGAAGTTTCTTTCCACTCTCCTTAGCGGTAGGCCATCTATCCCTCTACTCTGGTCCCCAGGGTGTATCACAAAAAACTCATTCTTTCCCATGTTAAGCCTATATCCCGAGAAATCTCCAAACTCCCTCAATATCTGCATGACCTCTGTCATCCCCCCCACTGGGTCCGTCACATACAGCAGTAGGTCATCCGCGTAGAGTGACACTCGGTGTTCCTCTCCCCCTCTAATCACCCCTCTCCATTTTCTGGAGTCTCTCAGCGCTATGGCCAGTGGTTCAATTGCCAGCGCAAACAGTAATGGGGACAACGGGCATCCCTGTCTTGTTCCCCTGTGTAGTCAAAAATACTCCGACCTTTGCCGATTTGTAACCACACTTGCCGTTGGGGCCCCAAAAAGGAGTTTAACCCAGCTGACAAACCCCTCCCCGAACCCGAACCTCCTCAGCACCTCCCATAGATACTCCCACTCCACCCTATCAAATGCCTTCTCTGCATCCATTGCCGCCACTATCTCTGCCTCCCCCTCTGCTGGGGGCATCATTATCACCCCTAATGGCCGTCGCACGTTGACATTTAATTGTCTCCCCTTTACGAACCCTGTCTGGTCTTCGTGCACCACCCCCGGGACACAATCCTCTATCCTCGTTGCCAGCACCTTTGCCAGCAACTTGGCGTCCACATTTAGCAGTGAGATAGGTCTATAGGACCCGCACTGCAGCGGATCTTTATCTCGCTTCAAGATTAGCGATATCGTCGCCTCCGACATTGTCGGGGATAGGGTCCCCCCTTCTCTGGCCTCGTTAAAGGTCCTTGGCCCTGAGCTTTTCAATTGTCACTGCTGTGCTTGCCGCGTTTACCCGGTGGACGTCCAACCATTTGGAGTGGGCGTCCACTATCACCAAAAACATTGAGCCCATGAAAGGGCCGGCGTGGTCAATATGCAGGCGGGTCCACGGTCTGCCTGGCCATTCCCACGGGTGCAATGGCGCAGCTGGTGGCACTCTTTGCCCCTGTTGGCACTCCTGGCACCAACGTACCAAGGCTGCTATGTCTGTGTCCAATCCTGGCCACCAAACGCAGCTTCGAGCTAGCATCTTAATTTTAGACACCCCTGGGTATCCGTGATGGAGCTCGGTTAAGATTGCCCGACGGCCCTGAGCTGGGACTATTACCCGGGCTCCCCATAATAGGATACCGTCTTCTACGGTTATTTGGTCCCTTCTGCTCCAGTATGGGTGCATCTGGGGCTCCACTGGTCTCTCCAGTTCCCCGGTTAGCAGTAAATGTGTCATCTTGGCTAAAACTGGGTCTTTTTGCATCCACAACCGAATATGTTGTGCGTCCACTGGTAGGGTGTCCAAAAAATTTAGAGTCATTGCTGTCTCCTCTACTTTCGGTATTAGCGGCTGGGTGTCTCGGAGGGGAAGTCTGCTCAAAGCATCTGCATTTGCTACTCGCGTTCCCGGTCTGTGCTCCAGAACGTATCTCTACGCCGCCAGTAGCAACACCCAGCGTTGGATTCTAGCTGATGCAATCGGGGGTATTGACTTGTCTTCTTTTAATAACCCTAATAACGGCTTTCTTCGATGCAATATTATATAACTGTTCCCCTTCGGAGGAGGATGGGGCATCTAGGTTGTGTACTTCCCGGCGTCCCCACCTGCTATTCCTCTTTTGCCACCTCCTTCTAGGGTTTCTGTCGCTGTTACCCCACTCTGTCTGGTGCCAGAAACGGTCCTTCTCTGTTGGGGGAGCCTCAGCCGGTAGTTCCCTCTGTCTCCAGTTAGTCCTAGCAGACTTGGGGGCAGTTCTGGGGTTTTCCTTTGGCCCTCTGTTCCTCAGGCTTTTCCTGAGGGTGGCTATCTGGTAGCTGGACCCATTGTGGTAGTCCCTCTCCCAGGTATCTACCTCCATTGGCGTGCCCTGTAGTTCCTGCGCCCCACTTGCTGCCTTTTCTAGGGACAGTGCGAGCTGTAATGCCCGCCTGCAGTCTAGCTGCATTTCCGCCAACAGGCGCTTCTGTATTTGGAAGTCATTCATGCCACACACTAACCGGTCCCGAAGCATTTCATTTAGCATCGGCCAAACGCACATTTTTCCGCCAGCCTTCTCAGGCGGGTCAAGAAATTTGTGACTGACTCTCTGTCTTCCCGCTTCGTTGTGTAGAATCTGTACCTACGCAAAATGAGGGGTGGTTTTGGGTCATAGTGCTCTTCCACCAATTTTGTTAATTCTTGGAAACGTATCGTGTCCGGCGTATCGAGATAAGTTAAACTATGTATAATGGCGAAGGCTGAGGGTCCGCACGCCAACAGCAGTATAACCCGTTTCCTTCCGTCCTCCGTTATCTCATTGGCCTGGAAAAAGTAACACATTCTCTCCACAAACTGGGACCAGTCGTCAATAGTCGGGTCGAATGCATCCAACTTCCCAAAAAGAGGCATTTTTGAAAGAGCAAAACTTACCCTCCGAGTGCGGCAGCTGGTCTCCGCAAGGTTCTTTGTTTACCTTGTCACCACTGTAATAATCCACAGGAGGCAGGGGTTCCGTCACCACACCAGTATTTATTTGCAATAACTTATATACAACAGCAACTCCAAACAGTGCTGCTAGCATTCCAGTCAACGTAAGACTCCCTCACAAAGCCTACACAGGTACTTAGATGGGCCCCCTCAATGAGCTATCATTGAGGGAGCTCATACTCCAATTGTCCAACCAATAATGCCATTTGGAGGTCATTACAGGTGTCATGTTTGCTACTTTCCAAACTGCCGGGACCACCACTGAGTCCAATGAATTTTGGTAAATTATCACGAGTGCATGAGCAATTTCCCTAGCCATCTCTTTTAGTACCCTGGGATGCATTCCATCAGGGCCAGGAGACTTGTCTACCCTTAGCTCCATTGGCTTGCCCAGCACTACCTCCTTAGTGATAACAATCATCTCAAGGTCCTCACCTGTCATAGCCTCATTTCCATCAGTCACTGGTATGTTATTTGTGTCTTCCACTGTGAGACCGACCCAAAAAACCTGTTCAGTTCCTCAGCCATTTCCTCATCTCCCATTATTAAATCTCCCTTCTCATCCTCTAAAGGACCAATATTTACCTTAGCCACTCTTTTTTGTTTTATATATTTGAAACTTTTACTATCTTTTTATATTCTGAGCATGTTTACTCTCATAATCTATCTTACTCTCTTTATAGCTTTTTTAGTAGCTTTATTATCATAGAATTATCATAGAATTTACAGTGCAGAAGGAGGCCATTCGGCCCATCGAGTCTGCACCAGCTCTTGGAAAGAGCATCCCACCCAAGGTCAACACCTCCACCCTATCCCCATAACCCAGTAACCCCACCCAACACTATGGGCAATTTTGGACACTAAGGGCAATTTAGCGTGGCCAATCCACCTAACCTGCACATCTTTGGACTGTGGGAGGAAACCGGAGCACCCAGAGGAAACCCACGCACACACGGGGAGGATGTGCAGACTCCGCACAGACAGTGACCCAAGCCGGAATTGAACCTGGGACCCTGGAGCTGTGAAGCAATTGTGCTAACCACTATGCTACCGTGCTGCCCAGCTTTATGTTGCCCCCTAAAGATTTCCCAATCCTCTCGTCTCCCACTAATCGTTGCCACTTTGTACGCTTTTTCCTTCAATTTGATACTCTCCCTTATTTCCTTAGATATCCACGGCCAATTTTCCCTCTTTCTACTGTCCTTCCTTTTTGTTGGGTGACTTTGCTGAGCACTGTGAAACATCGCTTGGAAGTTCTCCACTGTTCCCCAACTATTTCACCATAAAGTCTTTGTTCCCAGTCCACCTTAGCCTGCTCTCCTCACCCCATTGTAATCTCCTTTGTTTTGGCAGAACTTGGCTCCTAGGGGTACTAGGAGTATCTTCTTGTACACTGGTTGGTGTTACATCTGGCAAAACCAATTCAGGAACTGTCTCTAGTTGTGTGAATGATTCTGTCAGACATGTTCTGTAATTTGGCAGTTGTGGTCCTCAGGTTGGGCATGTCACTGCCCATACTCTCTGTGGTGAAAACATATGGTACAGATTCTGTACTCTCACTAAGTGCAGTCAATAATTGGCCAGCATGCCGACACCAAATTCTAACCGATTCAATCTCTCCTCATACCTCTGTCCCACCACCCCAAGAATCAGTCTGGTAAACCTTTGCTACACGCCGTCTACTGCAAGGACAACCTTCCTCAGATAATCGCCCTTGTTATCTGCTCTCATAAAGGCTCCCTGGTACCTGGCAGGAACATGGCATCTCTCCTGACCTGCACCTGTTTGACCAATGCCTCCAGGGCAACATCACTGATCGGGAAGACTTCTCTGACATACTCGGACATCCTCCTTGTCCCTCAGTGTACCAAAGTGATTATCCAGCCGCCTGCAGTGCATTGTTCCAGTTTCCCCATTATAATGATTGAATCTTTAAAAGGGAAGGCAGTTTGGAGCACGTGGTTAATTCAGAATGAGACTGTGTCCCGAGTGGTGCACAAAGACTACTGGGGGCACTACATACTGCAGATCAGTGTGGGAGCCATTCAGTGTCACGCTATATCATGCAGATGAAATGGCTGCACCAAATTTACATACCGTCTAGCTCGTTTTGAACTATTGCAGAAAGGTTGTGAATCCTGCCCCTCGAGATCAAAAAAACGTGTTACCCAATTTCTAGCCCATAAAATTATGTTTTTCATCTGATTAATCATGTGTAGTTGTGAGGTAGTAACTGATTTTTCCCAGCAGAGACCCTCAGCGAGCTAAGCAAATATTGGTTCTCCATCTAATGGCAGAGCTTGTGGCATTCAATAATTAAAATAATAATAACCTTTATGAGTGTCAGAACTAGGACCCATAACATAATGAAAATGGCTAAATACAAAAAGGTCATTGATTACTGTCAATACAGGAAATCTCTCCCAGCCCACTCTACCCCCAGAACAATGATCACACTCCCAAACAACTAGAACAAAAACCAAAGTGTGATAAACTTTTAACTAAATAAAGTTATAAATCAAATCTGAAATTCACCATTATAAACACGAGGAGCAGCAAGTAATACATCTTATATGACATCCATTGACTAACCAGCCCAATTAATAATAATGTTTGTTAGTGTCACAAGTAGGCTTACATTAACACTGCAGTGAAGTTACTGTGAAAATCCTCTAGTCGCCACATTCCAGCACCTGTTCGGGTACACTGAGGGAGAATTCAGAATGTCCAATACATCTAAAAGCATGGGTGGGATTCCGGGGAATTGGCGTGTTGGGCGTGAATCGCGCGATGCCGCCCCAACGCCGGTCAACCGATTCTCCGGAGAGCAGAGAATCGACCCCATTGGCGCCGGTGCGGTTGGCACGGTGCCGGTCGGGGGCCACTCTACGCGGCCCCACCCCCCCGGCGATTCTTCACTTGGGATGGGCCGAGCGGACGCATAAAAAATCCGAGTACCGCCGGCGCCATCCATGTGTGGTCTTACCCGGCGGGACCTCGGCGTGCATCCATCCGGGGGCGGCCTGGTGGGGGTGGGGAATGGGGGGGTCACCCCGGGGGGGCCTCCGCTGTGGCCTGGCCCACAATCGGGGCCTACCGATCGGTGGGCCAGCCTCTCGGGCTGGGGACCTCTTTTGCTCCACGCCGGCCCCTGTAGCCCTACGACATGTTGCGCCGAGGCCGGCGCAGAGAAGGGAGCCACCTCGCATGCGCGCATTGGCGCCGGTCACAGCGCCCATGCGCAGACCCCTGGCGCCCATTTGACGTCGGCAGCTGGAGTGGAGTGGGTTGCTCCAGCGCTGTGCTGGTGCCCTGTAGGGGTCAGAATCGCTGCTCCTGAAGGCATGTTGACGCCGTCGTGAAACGCGATGGCATTTACGGCGGCGTCAACACTTAGTCTCAGGAGCAGGGAATCCCGCCACATGTCTTTCAGGACATGTGGGAGGAAACCGGAGCACTCAGCGAAAACCCACGCAGATGGGGAGAACGTGCAAACTTCGCACAAACAATAAGCCAAGCCGGGAATCAAACCTGGGACCCTGGCTCTGTGAAGCAACAGTGCTAACCACTGGCAGTGATACTTGTAGTGGGAAATGGCTGACATGAGTATTAACATTTTGTTGCTGATTTTTTAAATCACTCTACAAGTAACATGTAATTCCTGGTGGGATACATAATCATTGTCGTTGCCATTCACTCACAATGCACATAATATAAGCCCTTCAAAACACAATCCACCGGAAGGCGAAGATGTGTCTGTCCTGGGGAGACAGGATGGATCTGAATGCAACTCCAATTTTCCCTGACTTCCTAGACCACCTTTTCCTGGCTTTATCCTTTTTCCAGCCGTGTATTAATATATACTGTTCCCATAGTGACATCAGCCATTCTCTTTCTGTACATTGCCAACTTCAATGCCATTTATTAACAAGACTGACATCTCTACAATTGGGATGAAGTGGACAAATGAACAGAGCTGCACATAGCTGGTTGGAGTAGACTTTTAATAAGGAATAAAAACATTAATACTAATTTATAATGCAAGGAACATATGAAATTTGTGTAAAAGCAGTATCACTGAAATAAACTTGCATTAACATTGCAACTTCAGCAACAATTTATATTTATTTAGCACCTTTAACTCAATTAACTATCCCAAAGTGTTTTGGAAGAGCATTATAAGAGAAAGTATGATCCTCCTGAGCCACATGAGGGCAGATTAGTGCAGATGACATTGGGGTTGGTTAAGGAGATTGTTTGTAAGGAGTGTCTCAAAGGAGGGAAGAGAGGACGAGAAGCGGAGACGTTTAGCAAGAGATTAACAGAGTTTAGGGCTAAAACACAGCCGCCAAATATGGAGCAGAGAACATCAGGGATGCTAAAAAGACCAGAATTGGAGGAGCACAGAGACCTTGTAGGGGTGTAGAGGTCGGGGAGGTTGCAGAGATAAAGAGGGACAAGGTCATGAAGGGACTTGGTTGAAAAAAAGGCCCAGAATTTGAAAATCAAAGTGTTACCGGACCAGGAAGAAATTTGACCAACGAGCATAGGAGTGAGTATTGAATGGTCTATAGAGGGTGTAATGTTGAAGGCTGGCTGGGAGTGTGTTGAAGCAGTCAAGTCGAGAGGTAACAAAGTCATGGATAAAGGTTTCAATGGAAAATGAGTTGAGGCTGAGTGGAGACAGGATGTGGAAAACTATACAGCCTCAATGCTTAATTTGCATGTGCACTAATTGCGATACAATGAACAATTTGGTCTCCATAATGAGTTCATAAGAGACTAAAACGTATTCGATTATATTTAAAAGCAAACCTGCTTGAGGACTATGTGAGTGAAAGGGGACCAGCAGACAGTTGGAAAATGATGCAGAATTGATAACTCAACAATTCTGTAATTACAAAGGGTAGTTTTGTGCTGTGAGATCTGTTGGTCTCAGCTATTAAAATATATAGACTAATGTATTCTTTAATTAATGTGGTGGAAGTCAGGTGAATTGGATATTCTGAATTCTCCCTCTGTGTAACCGAACAGGCGCCGGAATGTGGCGACTAGGGGCTTTTCACAGTAACTTCATTGCAGTGTAAATGTGAGCCTACTTGTGACAATAAAGATTATTAAAAAGAAATTTGCTAAGCGTTGGAAAATTGACACTAGGGGCTGGATTCTTCCACCCCGCCCGCCACAAAAATGCCATGGGTGAGATGCCGACAATGGAAAAATCCATTGACCTTGGGCGGGATTCTCCGGTCACCGGGCGAATGTGGCCGGAGAATCCCGCCCTAGATTTCCACAGCCCCATATTCATGAATGTATCGCATTACTAACTTTACCCAATTACTTCACAGAGATATTTTCTGCAAGCCACAACTTTCAAGAAAGGCAGCAAATTTTCCCAAATCAGGCTGATTTCTCTACTTTACAGCTGAGGACATCTAATACATTGAGTATTAGAAAAGAAAGACTTACATTTTTAACGCATCTTTCATGACGTCTGAAATGCTTTACACCCAAGGAATTAATCTTTGTTGGTATTTGGATTGAAAGAGTTCTTATTCCATCAGCACACAGCTGGTTCCTGCCCATCAACACAGATCTATGCCATTAAATGCCCACCAAACATACAATTTGCATAATGGCTTAGATTTTGCACTGAGGCTGTGGCCCCACCCACTGGCTGGCAAGTTTGGAGTGAGCCCGCCTCTGTTGGTCCTGGAAGACAAGACCAGATTTCACCGTCCTCAGGTAATTAATTGCCTAAGGTCAGTGATTCTGCCCACTTCAGGCAGGATGTCCCACCTCCAATAGCTCACAATCATTCAGAGTAGCTACTCAGTCCCAGTAGCGCCACAAGGAATGATGGCCGCTCCTAGAACTGCAGTAAATTCCTGACCAGGAACAGTGATGGAGGCTGAAGAAGCAGTTATGTGGGGCAGGCTCGCTGGGGCCAGTCAGGCAGGAAAGGATGGTCAAGCAGGCATTGCTCTTTCTGCTGGGGAACTTTCCTTGGGATATAGAATGCTTGAATAGGAAGGCCCACCTCCGATCCCACTCCCCCACCAACCTCAAGCATGTCATTAGAACGCCAGGGTGTACGATTAATTGGTCACTGAAGAGCCTCAGTTAGCTCAAGGGTGGGAGGCCTCCAGATACCTTCCCCATGCAGAGGTAGGTAGGCACTGGGCATGATGCCCTGTGGCATCCCACCTAACTTTACACCTCCCCATCTCCAACCTGCTCCTGAGGTGGGGTAGTAAAATTCCAGCCATTAACTTAAGGCAATGATCAGTGTCATTATTGTTTGGAGTGGAAGAATGATTGGTTGTTGGGAGATGAAGGGAAAGATTTCGAGCCACCTTCGGAGTTGAGATTGAAGACGGCCAATGTGCTGGTCCTTTGGTCCCCTCTCCCCATTTGTGGAGAGGCAAAATGGAAAGCTAAGATGGGGTGGCAGGGCTAGCTACCTACACGTAGTGGATAGCAAATCAGGCTTATTATATTTTTATTCAGGTAAATTAAAGGATGCCCAATTGGGTTTTCCAGTCAGCCTCCAGACCGCCACAGGTGGCAGGAACAGAGGCAGTTTCCCAGTTTTAGGCTGGGTTGCGGGCAGTGCTCTGGGCAGCCTGGCACTCCTGTCCATCTGTCTGGATACAGGGTCATCTGCAGGCCATCTTTTAGAGAGGGTCTTGAACCCCACGCCACCACCCCCCCACTTCTCCATCAAAGTTGTTGGCCTTGCTGTAAAAAAACATTTTAAAGATTTTAATTAAAACATTTTGCAGAGAGGCTGCATCCACCTTGCAGCACCATCTTTCCTTTACCATCTGTCGCAGCCGACTGCCCCTTTCAAGCTGTGAGGCCCTTGATTGGCCCTTCAAATTTGAGAGTCTGCCTTCTCTCCAGGTCATTTAAGATGGCTTCCCCTTAAATCACAAGTGACTCCCCCCCCCCCCCCCCCCCCAGGTGTATTCACCCAGAAACCGCCATGATATCATTTCCCACAGGGACAATCCTGTCCACTGTCTCTAAAACAGGTAGAGACAGAGTACAGTTGCAATTGGGAACAAAGAACTGCCAGAGTGACCACTGAATATGCAGTTTGGAACTTCATATGCGTGATTGTTGCCAGGACTGGAGAGGTTTAGCTCGGAGGTAGGGTTGGATAGACTAGGGCTGTTTTCCTTGAAACAGAGGAGGCTGAAGCGAGAATTAATTGAGTTGTATCAAATAATAAAGGGGATCAGCAAGATCTATTTCCCTTAGCAGTGAGATCAATTACTAGTGGGTACAGATTTAACGTATTAGTGGAATGATTAGAAGGAATCAGAAGTTTTCTTTCCACACAAAAGCTGTTGGGGTCTGGAAATCATTGGCTGAAAGGCTGGAGAATCAGAAAGCCTTGTTGCATTTTTAATAAAACTTGAATATTTATTCGATGTTCTGCACCCCACTGGGCTATGGAGCAAGAGCTGGAAAATGTGATTGGGTTGGTTGGCTCTTTTTCAGCCAGCACAGAGACAGGCTGAAAGGCCATCTTCGGTGCTGTAAATCTTTCTATGTTTCCATGGCTGATCAGAGGATGCTGTGCAAACACTGCCTTAAAAGGTCTTGAAAAATAAACTTCGGTTTTTGCTAGTTGCACAACTTTGGTCTGCAAAATCTGCTTCAATGTAAAGGAGGAGGAACAGAATGAGGAAATGAGCAGATAGGAGTCTGAGTGGTGACAAAGAAAGTGGTCATCGAAGTGTATGGACTGTTCAGATTCTGTATGAGTAGCCTGAGCAATCACAAGATACACCCCCCACTGTGCTAAAGGCTGCCCCATTGGAGTCACCACTTTGAATATCACTAATAACACTTGAGTTCCATGGCTCACTGCTTTCCAAACAAACATTCATCCAAGTCTCGTTCTGGACCTAGAATTCAGGAATATGGACAAGAAGCAATTTACAGATTACCACCCTTGAGACCATGCATGTTGATCTTGACCTAACTCCTTAAACTCCTCTTGCAGGACCTCAGATATACTTGCCTTCTTAATGATGAAGCTGTGAACAGCACACTGAGTGAGAAATCCTTCCTGTGGTGTCTGGAAGAGCCCAATATCATAGAAAGCAAAATACAGCAGATAGAATGGACAAAGATATCAGAAAACCCTGGACAGGTCAGCCAACATCTGTAGAAAGAGGGTGCATATCGATTACCCTTCCATCAGGACCAAAGATAGAGGCGCGATTCTCCGGAAAAATTTCAAAGTGTGGTAGCGAGTGGGAATTCAATGTTAATTGGTCCACTTACTGGGGCCTCATGGGCTTCTCATCCCAAATGCTGGCTCGCCAGCTGATTCGCGCCAGCCCCCCACTAACAAGGTTTAGCAGCACTTAAACTGGGGCGGCAAGGTAGCACAGTGGTTAGCACTGATGCTTCACAGTACCAAGGTCCCAGGATCGACTCCTAGCTTGGGTCACTCGTGTCTGCGTGGCTTTCCTCCGGGCGCTCCGGTTTCCTCCCACAAGTCCTGAAAGACGTGCTGTTAGGTAATTTGGACATTCTGAATTCTCCCTCCGTGTACCTGAACAGGCGGCAGAATGCGGCGACTAGGGGCTTTTCACAGTAACTTCTTTGCAGTGTTAATGTAAGCCTACTTGTGACAATAAAGATTATTATTATTATCCTTGCTCAGCCAACCCCATCCAGCTCGCAACAATGGCGCCGAGGAGACTAGCCCCAAGTTTCGGGGTCGCTGACCTGGGGAGGCTCCTGGATGCGGTGGAGGCCAGTTGGGATGTCCTTTTCCCCTGGAGGTCCTGGAGGGTGAGCCACAAGGCAGCCAGTGCTGCCTGGGATGAGGTGGCGGTAGCCGTTAGTTCCAAAGTATGACCAAGAGGACTGATCTGTAGTGCAGGAAGAAGGTCAACATCAACAAAACAAGAGGGGGTAGGCTATGCCACAGCAATGAAAAACTCCGGTTGGATCATACCTGGTGTACTGTATTTGGTTCCAGGTATCATACATTGGGAAAAATACTATGGGCATGATTCTCCACTCCCGCGCCGAAGTGGCCGCGCCGTCGTGAACGCCGTCGAGGTTCACGACGGCGTGAAACGGCCCCGATCCCTACCGATTCAGGCCCTGACAATGGGCTAGGATCGGGGCCACGTCATCTACATGCGCCAGGCCTTGTCGCCCGCGTAAAGGCGGCGCCGCATAGATGACGTGGCCGGCGCTGCATTACTGGCGTCATCCGCGCATGCGCGGGTTGGCCGGCACCCGCCGGATCTTGCGGAAGGAAGGAGGTCCTCCTTCAGAGAGGATGGCCCGACGATCGGTGGGCACCGATCGCGGGCCACCCCACGTTTCAGGTACCCCCCGGTGCAGGATCCCCCCTCGCCCCCCCCCCCGCAGGCCGCCCCCCCCCAACGTTCACGCACCGTTCACGACGGCAGCGACCAGGTGTGGACGGCGCCGGGGGGAACCCGCCGCTTTGGCCTGGCCGCTCGGCCCATCCGGGCCTGAGAATAGCGGGGGTGCCGGAGAATCGCCATTTTGGGTGTCTCCGCCGATTCTCCGGCCTGCGGCCCGCGGAACTCAACCGGGCCGTTCCCGCCACTTGGGAACATCACGGGAGGGCGTCGGACCGGCGTCCCGGGAAATTATGGTGGCCCAGGCGATTCTCCCAACCGGCGGGGGAGTGGAGAATCTCACCCATTGGCTTTGGAGGGAGTGCAGCATAAATGTACTGGAATTATAGAAACATAGAAAATTATGGCACAGATAAGGAGGCCATTTGACTATCATATCGATGGAAAGATGAGCTATCCAGCAATTCAATATACCTGTAAGCATTTTTCAAATACAGTGAGGGGTTTTACCACAGCCTCACTTTCAGGCAGTGAGTTCAATATCCCCACCACCTTCTGGGCAAAACAAAATTCTCATCTGCACTCGAATGCTTCTGCCAATTACTTTAAATCTATGTCTCCTGATTACTGACTCTCTGTTAAGGGAAGTAAGTCTTTCCTATCCATTAAGCCCCTCCTAATTTTATACTCCTCATTAAATTGGCACTCAGCCTCCTCTGTTTAAGCAATCCCAGACTCTCCATTACCTCATAATGAAAATTCAGAATTGTGTCAACATCCTTGCATGTGTTCTCTGTTCCTTTTCTAGTGCAGTCACATGCCTCCTTTAAAATAATGACCAGAACTGCACACAGTACATTGACTGTGATTGTGGCCTAGCTGGTGTTCTTTATATAGCTCTAGAATAACCTTCTTGCTCTCGGCTTCATCTAAAAAAGGAAAGCATCGCGCATACCTTTTCAATCACTTCATCTGCCTGCTCTGGTACCTTCGGGGATCTGGGGACATGCACTTCAAGGTCCCTTTGTTCCTCACTGTGGTATTATCATAAATGTGAGAACTGCAAGGGTTAATGAAATGTCTAGAATATCCACTAGAGGGAGCTACAGTTACAAGTATATAAGGCATTGGTGCTAAGCCTTGTGGGGAGAGAGTAGTGCAGGAGTTAGCTAGAGACAGAAGTATAGATAGTGTGAGTAAGAGCAGATCATAGTTTATATTAATATAAAGATTAGTTGTAGATGAGTGTAGTTTATATGTCAATAATCAACTGTGTATTCTTTTGGAGTACACGTCAAATCCAAATTAGTAGTGTTAATAAATTTATCAACTTCAAGCTATTTTGTGGTCTTTGTGAACACTACGCCAACCACCCTGAATTTAGCAACACAAAGAACACCACAGTCACTTCTCAGAATCCTCCATTTATTTTACCTCCCATTGATTTGTTTGCCCGCCTCAAATACACTGCATCACACTTCTCCAGATTGAATTCCATTTTTGTTGACCTTGCTGGTTGGAGCTATTGCAGGTTATGGAGTTGCATAGCAGGCACTTTGGTCTAATGCTAACTGTGCCAACTCTAACCTGGTAATGTGGTTGACATTGGCATCCTTTGCCTTGAATACAGAATCCCCCCCCCCAAATTACATTAAATTCTGAAGAAGTTGCTTTCCTAAGCGGAGTGTTATGTTCACTTTTGTTTCATTGCAAAATGAATTTCTTACCTCATCTTTCACCATAAACTCGGATTGTGTAATTTTTCACAGTGATAAACAATAGGATGTAAGTACAACAAAGATAATGCTGTCTTCAGTTTCATCATCCTTCTTGACTTTCTATAGAAGTTAAAGCTGACTGTCCTTTCTGAACATCATTCTATGCCATTGCCTTTTATCTGTTATGCACTCATAGCTTAATTCAGTTTCTTAACAATATGAAAGATGTCCCCAACATGTCCCCATTCCAACCACAAATAGTATCAGCTGCTCTGAACTTGGCATTTCAAATTACACAATGTGGTTGTGAGACACATTTCTAATCACCATATTGAATTTAACTGCAAACTGTAGCTAAAGCAAGGTGAGGACTGTTGAATTTTCCATATACCCGCTGGATTCAGCATGTCTGCCTGGGCAGCATCAGCCACCTCACAAAACCCTCTGGTCTTTCACTGACTTTCCCACAAGGCCTCCATCTATCCCCATAAGGCCACCGATCCAACCACAGCACTTTCCAAATTCCCCTCTGAGTCCTCCGATTTCTTCCCTGAGGCCTCTGCCCGCCCCCACAGCCCAGTTCCAGTATTGACTCCCTTGCCCCAAAATCTGACAGACTTCTGGGACGCTGGGTCTGACATCCTGGACCCTGGAATTGACCCACTTTGGAACCTATGACCCCCCTCTTCCAGGACCACCACACCCACAAGCGACAGGGTAAGCATTCACCCTCGAATCAAACCCCCCCAAACATCATTGAGGGCAGCACGGTAGCATTGTGGATAGCACAATTGCTTCACAGCTCCAGGGTCCCAGGTTCGATTCCGGCTTGGGTCACTGTCTGTGCGGAGTCTGCACATCCTCCCCGTGTGTGCGTGGGTTTCCTCCGGGTGCTCCGGTTTCCTCCCACAGTCCAAAGATGTGCAGGTTAGGTGGATTGGCTATGCTAAAATTGACCTTAGTGTCCAAAATTGCCCTGAAGTATTGGGTGGGGTTACTGGGTTATGGGAATAGGGTGGAGGTGTGAACCTTGGATAGGATGCTCTTTCCAAGAGCCGTTGCAGACTCGATGGGCCGAATGGCCTCCTTCTGCACTGTAAATTCTATGATAATCATCCCGGGACTTAACAACTCAACCTGCCCTCACCCCCACCAATGCCCCGAGATATAAGCACCGCTTCTAGGATTGACACATTCCCAGGGTGAGGATTATCCGATTCTGTGACCTCCTCGACATCAGTTTTCTAAAACCCCTCCCTCTCCCAGTTGAAACATTTTGATTTTGTGAGGTGAGTCACAGCTAACTAATATAGACAGTCAAGTGTTTGTGCGTAATTTTAAGGGAGTTTATTAACTTTATTTAGAAATGGGGCGGCACGGTGGCGCAGTGTTAGCACTGCTGCCTACGGCGCTGAGGCCCCGGGTCACTATCTGTGTGGAGTTTGCACATTTCCCCTGTGACTGCGCGGGTCTCACCCCCACAACCCAAAGGTATGCAGGTTAGGTTGATTGGTCATGCTAAAATTACCCCTTAATTGGAAAAAAATTGGATACTCTAAATTTAAAAAAAAACTTTATTTAGAAGTAACAGTTTAGATATGATGCATTATATTGGATAAATAAACAGGAAAAGTCTGAAATCAATGACAATTGAGTGTTTCATTGATCCCAGAGGGTGAATGGGCAGTCGGCACAAATTGATATCTGTAGCTTGTGATGGTAGCATTCTGTCTTCTAACCATAGTGTTAGGGGACTCTCCCCTGGACTTCCTCCATCTTCCCTGGTCCCTCTTCCATCTGAAGAAGGTCTGATGAGACATGACTTCCCCCTGTCACCAAGCACTTGTTAATATACTTTATTCCTAGGGGCTGGTGGTTTGCCCTATTATAATCACTTGTTTGAACCTTTCTAACAAATAAATACAGGACAGGTACCCAAGAATGTCAGAATGGTCACCTTCCCCCTTTCCACAACTTAGCTCAAGGTAGTTTTTAAGCTGAGGGTCATTAGTTAGCCCTCACCAGATATTTGTATAAATAAAAAGGTTCACAAGGTGCCAGAACTCCCTGCTATCAGTTGTATATCTTTGTTTTGCCTCTTCCCTCAGGACCATAACCACACCAAGGAAAAAGAGGTCTGTGCAAGGTTGTGACATCTCTCTGACTACAGTGGGCAGTTCTGCACCATCCCCCTCGGTCTCTGTCTTGGCCCTTTCTCAGCTAACCACGCACATTGTCTTCCCCTTAGCATCCGAGAGACAGAGCCGAGAAGGAAGTTCTTTCAAGTATATTGTTCCAGCAAAAGTTGTGGTGACCAGCTCTGGTTTTGGAGGCAGCAACTATATGTGTCTGCTGTTGACCGAATTGTGCTTGAAGCTGTTTTTTATTCCTTTACGGCAGGGATTTTCAAACTCAGGGTCACGACCCACATGTGGGTCTGTTCATGTGTCGGAGCGATCAGCCACGGCGTTCCCAATCGCGGGTGAAGTGCCCAACAGCTGCAAGCGGCTTTCAAGAATGCTAGGCATTCATGCGTGCATGCCCCCCCCGCTCAGGCGGGTCCGGCAGTGCGCAGGCCCAGAGCCCAGGGGGGCAGACCGCCTCCTCCTGACATCAATGTGCTGTCCCAGGCCCAAATTTCTTTTTTTAAATGATGGAGTCTTTCCGCCAGAAGCGGTGGCAGAGAGCAGGTCACGCACCCGGCATGTGCACTGACGCCACGTGCCCTGTACATCCGTGCTTTGGGCGCAAAATCGCGGAGGAGAGTTTCCTCTATTTTGTAGCTGCCAGCAAGCAAGCAACATGATTGTGTGAAGAACTGAAGATGGATCATTTTGGAATAAGGAAAAGAGGGCCAGAGACACAAACAGGCCAGGATCTCACTCCTGAATCGGCTGGAGAAAGCTTCTCAGGAGAGTCAGCGGCAGAACACAACAGTGCTAGTGTGAGCCGTATGCAGATCTCCAGGGCCTCCGGTGAACAGCCAACAAAGAAAAAACTAAAATCAGCAACAAAGCAATATAAAAACGATTTCTTTAGGTGTGGCATTATTAATTGTGGCAATGCAAATCAGAATGCAAAGCTCATGGGAGAGATTGTCCATTCCTGAGGCTAAGTGCCGGCTTAAACTGGAGAGGCATAAATATCCTGGCCGCGAGGTTTGCTAGTGTCACACGGGAGTGTTTAAACCAGTATGGCAGGGGAGTGGGCACGGGAGCAATAGATCAGAAGGTGAGAGCATTGAGGGAGAACTAGGGAATAGGGACAGTGGGGCTCTGAGGCAGAGCAGACAGGGAGAAGTTGCTGAACACAGCGGGTCTGGTGGCCTGAAGTGCATATGTTTAAATGCAAGAAGTATTACGGGTAAGGCAGATGAACTTAGAGCTTGGATTAGTACTTGGATCTATGATGCTGTTGCCATTACAGAGACCTGGTTGAGGGAAGGGCAGGATTGGCAGCTAAACGTTCCAGGATTTAGATGTTTCAGGCGGGATAGAGGGGGATGTAAAAGGGGTGGCGGAGTTGCGCTACTGGTTAGGGAGAATATCACAGCTGTACTGCGGGAGGACACCTCAGAGGGCAATGAGGCTATATGGGTAGAGATCAGGATTAAGAAGGGTGCAGTCACAATGTTGGGGGTTTACTACAGGCCTCCCAACAGCCAGCGGGAGATAGAGGAGCAGATCGGTAGACAGATTTTGGAAAGGAGTAAAAACAACAGGGTTGTGGTGATGGGAGACTTCAACTTCCCCAATATTGACTGGGAATCACTTAGTACCAGGGGCTTAGACGGGGCGGAGTTTGTAAGGAGCATCCAGGAGGGCGTCTTAAAACAATATGTAGACAGTCCAACTAGGGAAGGGGCGGTACTTGACCTGGTATTGGGGAATGAGCCCGGCCAGGTGGTAGATGTTTCAGTAGGGGAGCATTTCGGGAACAGTGACCACAATTCAGTAAGTTTTAAAGTGCTGGTGGACAAGGATAAAAGTGGTCCTAGGATGAATGTGCTAAATTGGGGGAAGGCTAATTATAACAATATTAGGCGGGAACTGAAGAACATAGATTGAGGGCAGATGTTTGAGGGCAAATCAACATCTGACATGTGGGAGGCTTTCAAGTGTCAGTTGAAAGGAATTCAGGACAGGCATGTTCCTGTGAGGAAGAAGGATAAATACGGCAATTTTCGGGAACCTTGGATAACGAGAGATATTGTAGGCCTCGTCAAAAAGAAAAAGGAGGCATTTGTCAGGGCTAAAAGGCTGGGAAGAGACGAAGCCCGTGTAGAATATAAGGAAAGTAGGACGGAACTTAAGCAAGGAGTCAGGAGGGCGAGAATGGGTCACGAAAAGTCATTGGCAAATATGGTTAAGGAAAATCCCAAGGCTTTTTACACGTACATAAAAAGCAAGAGGGTAGCCAGAGAAAGGGTTGGCCCACTGAAGGATAGGCAAGGGAATCTATGTGTGGAGCCAGAGGAAATGGGCGAGGTACTAAATGAATACTTTGCATCAGTATTCACCAAAGAGAAGAAATTGGTAGATGTTGAGTCTGGAGAAGGGTGTGCAGATAGCCTGGGTCACATTGAGATCCAAAAAGACGAGGTGTTGGGTGTCTTAAAAAATATTAAGGTAGATAAGTCCCCAGGGCCTGATGGGATCTACCCCAGAATACTGAAGGAGGCTGGAGAGGAAATTGCTGAGGCCTTGACAGAAATCTTTGGATCCTCACTGTCTTCAGGTGATGTCCCAGAGGACTGGAGAATAGCCAATGTTGTTCCTCTGTTTAGGAAGGGTAGCAAGGATAATCCAGGGAACTACAGGCCGGTGAACCTTACTTCAGTGGTAGGGAAATTACTGGAGAGAATTCTTCGAGACAGGATGTACTCCCATTTGGAAGCAAATGGACGTATTAGTGAGAGGCAGCTTGGTTTTGTGACGGGGAGGTCGTGTCTCACTAACTTGATAGAGTTTTTCGAGGAGGTCACTAAGATGATTGATGCAGCTAGGGCAGTGGATGTTGTCTATATGGACTTCAGTAAGGCCTTTGACAAGGTCCCTCATGGTAGACTAGTACAAAAGGTGAAGTCACACGGGATCAGGGGTGAGCTGGCAAGATGGATACAGAACTGGCTAGGTCATGGAAGGCAGAGAGTAGCAATGGAAGGATGCTTTCCTAATTGGAGGGCTGTGACCAGCGGTGTTCCACAGGGATCAGTGCTGGGTCCTTTGCTGTTTGTAGTATATATAAATGATTTGGAGGAAATTGTAACTGGTCTGATTAGTAAGTTTGCAGACGACACAAAGGTTGGTGGAATTGCGGTTAGCGATGAGGACTGTCAGAGGATACAGCAGGATTTAGATTGTTTGGAGACTTGGGCGGAGAGATGGCAGATGGAGTTTAATCCGGACAAATGTGAGGTAATGCATTTTGGAAGGTCTAATGCAGGTAGGGAATATACAGTGAATGGTAGAACCCTCAAGAGTATTGAAAGTCAAAGAGATCTAGGAGTACAGGACCACATGTCACTGAAAGGGGCAACACAGGTGGAGAAGGTAGTCAAGAAGGCATACGGCATGCTTGCCTTCATTGGCCGGGGCATTGAGTATAAGAATTGGCAAGTCATGTTGCAGCTGTATAGAACCTTAGGCCACACTTGGAGTATAGTGTTCAATCTGGTCGCCACACTACCGGAAGGATGTGGAGGCTTTAGAGAGGGTGCAGAAGAGATTTACCAGAATGTTGCCTGGTATGGAGGGCATTAGCTATGAGGAGCCGTTGAATAAACTCGGTTTGTTCTCACTGGAACGAAGGAGGTTGAGGGGCGACCTGATAGAGGTCTACAAAATTATGAGGGGCATAGACAGAGTGGATAGTCAGAGGCTTTTCCCCGGGGTAGAGGGGTCAATTACTAGGGGGCAGAGGTTTAAGGTGAGAGGGGCAAGGTTTAGAGTAGATGTACGAGGCAAGTTTTTTACGCAGAGGGTAGTGGGTGCCTGGAACTCGCTACCGGAGGAGGTGGTGGAAGCAGGGACGATAGTGACATTTAAGGGGCATCTTGACAAATACATGAATAGGATGGGAATAGAGGGATACGGACCCAGGAAGTGTAGAAGATTGTAGTTTAGTCGGGCAGCATGGTCGGCACGGGCTTGGAGGGCCGAAGGGCCTGTTCCTGTGCTGTATATTTCTTTGTCTTTGTCTTTGTCTTAATTAGCACTGTTGCTTCACAGCTCCAGGGTCCCAGGTTCTATTCCCAGCTTGGGTCACTGTCTGTGTGGAGTCTGCACATTCTCCCCGTGTCTGCGTGGGTTTCCTCCGGGTGCTCTGGTTTCCTCCCACAGTCCAAAGATGTGCAGGTTAGGTGGATTGGCCATGATAAATTGTCCTTAGCGTCCAAAAAGGATAAGTGGGGTTACTGGGTTACGGGGATAGGGTGGAGGTGTGGGCTTGAGTGGGGTGCTCTTTCTAAGAGCCGGTGCAGACTCGATGGGCTAAATGGCCTCCTTCTGTGCTGTAAATTCTATGATTCTATGATTAAACGGAGAAGCCGTGGGAGGTTCACATAAAAATAAATCGGCGTCAAGTCCTCACTGATTCTGGTGCCGGTGTGGGGCTGGCACCGGCGCCGCGTGAAATACCCACGGATCGCGTCATGAACGGCCGGAGAATGGCCAGGTCCATGGCCGCGCAAACGCACAGCTGACGACCTGCACCGGTCTGGCAATGAAACATGGCGCCGGCCTTGCACGTAACCTAACCCGCCGACCGCGACCCACAGCCCAGCCGCAGCCCACCTCCCGGCCACCCCGCACCAGTCCCCCCCCAGCCCTGACAGATGCCTCCCAGCCAGCGGCATGGATCCCGGCCTAGTGTGGCGGTGCTGGGCACAGTCCGCAGCCAGCATGCCGGCTAAGACCACATGTGTCACGCGCCGTCGGGAACTCGGCCCATCAGGGGCAGAGCATCGCGGGTGGGCCAGCCTATGAGGCACCAACGGCATTGCGACCATGCATGGCGCGCGTCATGATGACACCGGTTTGGAGGGGATGGAGAATTGCAAACTGGCATCGAACCAGCGCCGGCCCCGATTGCAGAGTTGGAATCGATTCTCTGCCTGATCGATTACAATTGTGGCGTCGGGCACCGGAGAATCCTGCCCCGTGTTTCTTATATGCAGGAAAGTACTGGTAAAGGAAAGTTTAAAACCCTCCGATTCTTGCAGGGTCATGTCTATGAAATGTTCTCCAGAAAGTGACTCCGAGTCTACACTTGAGCTAAGTCCCACCAGTCTGTGTGTCTCTGTGCTAGTAGAAGTGAGTCCACATCCTCAAGACGTGCTCCAGGGGCTCGGAGAGCTTCTGGCTGGGTGGCTGCAGTCTGCCGGTACCTGCAAAAGGACAGTTTTGCTGGATGAGCTGAAGCTAATTCAGGGTATATTGCACTCATTGTGAATTGCAGGATTGGGGGAAGCGATTAAGCTGAGATCTGCACCAGGTTATTGCGAGAGGCCAAGCTCTGTGTCGTCACAGGAGTAATCCTGGTCCTCGCTGGCGAACCCTGCAGCAGTATTCTCAAACTCACTGAGGGCAAGTATTTCTACTATCATTGACAAAGAGTCATCCAGACTCGAAACATTAGCTCCCTTCTCTCTCCACAGATGCTATCAGACCTGCTGAGATTGCCCAGTATTATCTGTTTTTGTTTCAGATTCCAGCATCCGCAGTAATTCGCTTTCACCTCTACCATCCCTTCTCCCCTCTGGGCTTGCTCACTGTCGTGCATAGATTTGACCTGTTTGGAGACAAAAGAAAGAGATGTGATCAAAGGGGTGGAGCAGAGGTTGGGTGAAATACTTGTTCCTCTGTGTTTTGTGAACCCTCCCCTGAGGGAACAGAGACTGGAGTTCGAGCAGCAAGACTGATGGAATGGTGCTGATGTGAAAGTCTTGTTAAGAGAGTAAATGTTGATATTTGCCCCCCTGCAACTAGATGTGTGAGATCCATGAAGCGAGTAGCCATTTGGGTATATGATGCCAGGCTGAGAGTTGATAGTGGAGGGACTGAGAGAGAACTTACTCTGGTGGAGTGGATGAGATCATTCATCCGCCACCTGAGCTGGATTGCACTTCGTGGGCGGGTGACAACCACGCTGATGTCCTGGGCAACGGTCTCCCAGACTAGAGAGGTGAGGTGAGTGTGCTCCTTTGAGCTGTCCCTGGGGTAGAGGAGATGCCGGTGGGGCTGGACTCCCCAATTAAGGCCCTTGAGGTCTCTGGCACTGAGAGCTGTTGCGGCCTTCCTCTTGAGCCTTCCAGCCTTTTCCTTCTGGGTTCCAGCCATCCTGCACAGTCTGATGAGGACAGGTCTGCTGGATAGAGAAATATGAGAGTGTTGGATTGGTCTATATGGCACCGAGACCTTCAAATCTGTCAGCTGAGGGCAGCCGGACGAAGTAGCTGCCAGGTGACTTGCTAGTGCATATTAATGCGACTTTAACTTCAGAATCTGTGGCCATTCTGGCCAGCAGGAAAGGTGCCAGAACAGCCCACCAGTGCATTTAGTCCCAAAATGGGAGAATTTTGCCCTAAATTTCAGAAATGAGGACAGAGTCATCTTGATGCCTTTGTCATCTTAGAACATAGAATATACAGTGCAGAAGGAGGCCATTTGGCCCATCGAGTCTGCACCGACCCACTTAAGCCCTCACTTCCACCCTATCTCCGTAACCCAATAACCTCTCCTAACCTTTGTGGTCACTAAGGGCAATTTATCATGGCCAATCCACCTAACCTGCACGTCTTCGGATGTCTTGGCAGCTTTTGACTAAATGTCGGTGAGCTCCAGGAAAATTGAACTAAATGGGAGACTGGAACAAAATTCTGTAACTGGTTTGAATCATACCTGGCACAAAGGAAGATGGCCATGGTTGTTGGAGGTTAACCAGTTCAGTTCCAGAACATTGCTCTTGGAGTTCATCAGGGTAGTGTCCGTGGTCCAGACATCTTCAGCTATTCATCGGTGAACTTCCTTCCATCATAAGGTCAGAAGTGGGATGTTTGCTGATGACTGCACAATGTACAGTTCCATTTGCAACTCCTAAGACACTGAAGAACCATCTGGCAGGATCTTTATTCATTTGTTCATGGGATGTCGGCATCGCTGGCTGGACCAGCATTTATTGCCCATCTCTAATTACCCGTGACAAGGAGGCAGACGTCGTGGGTTTGGAGCTGCATTCAGTATTGGTATGATAAGCGGGAATAACATTCGCACCACTCAAGTGCTACGCAATTTCCATCTCCACCAAAAGAGAGTCTATAAGACTATAACACACAGGAGCAGAATTAGACCATTCGGCCCATCGGGTCTGCTCTTCCATTCAATCATGGTTGATATGTTTCTCATCCCCATCCCCATTCTCCTGCCTTCTCCCCATAACGCCTGATCCCCTTATTAATCAAAAAAAATTGTCTAACAATCTCTTTTTTGTTAATGAGTAGAATTACTGTTTCCAAATCCTCACCCATCAATATCCTGGCAATCACTGTTAATCAGAGCTACAACTGGACCAGCCACAATAAATACTGTGGCTAAAAGAACAGTTCAGAGGTTCGGAATCTTGTGGTGAGTAACTGGCCTCCTGACTATCAAAGCCTGTCTACCATCTACAAGACACATGTCAGGAGTTTGATGAAATACTCTCCATTTGACTGGAAATGTAAAATTCCAACAAATCAAGAAATTTGATACCATCCAGGGCAAAGCAGTCCACTTGATCAACATCTCACCTACCACCTTACAAATACAATCCCTCTATTGTTGACATGCCGTGGCAGCAGTGTAAACTATTTGCAAGCAACTCACCACAGTTTCTTCGATAGCACCTTGCAAACCTGCGTCCTTTACCTTCTGGAAGATCAAGGAAGCAGACACAGGGGAACACCACCACTGCAAGTTCTCCTGCAAGCCACACAGTATATTTGCTTAGAACTACATCACCGTTTCTTCACTGCCACTGAGTTAAAATTCTGAAACTCCCTCCTTAACAGCGCCATGAATGTATCTACACAACATGGATTCTAATGGATCAGGAAAGCGGCTCACAACCGCGTTCTCAAGAGTAATTAGGAATTGGAACAAATGCCCGGCCTTGCCAACAATGCATGGATGCCATGAGTAAATATTAAAACAGAATCGTCTTCTTCTGTGCTGTATTGTTCTATGATTCCGTAGATTGAGTGCATAGTGCAACTCCAGTGTACAATAAGTGATTATTGAGTTCAGAGGTAGGGGCACCAATCAAGTAAGCTTGTTTTGTCCTGGTCACTGTTGTTAGTCTACCCATCCAGGTGAATGATCAACAATTCATCACACTCCTCACTTGAGCCTTGCTGATGATGGAAAGGCTTAGAAGGTCAGCAGGTGAGCCACCCATTGCTGAGTCCCCAGCCTCAGACCTCCTACTGCTGATTATTCAAGTATGTCCAAAATGTAAGTGACTTCATTGTCTTCTGCAGTTCCTCGAATGACTAAAATTCCCATTGTGAGATTGGCCTGGAGGTCCTCAGAACTTTCAGTTCATGCTGTTGATGTTGGTGTTTGGGAGAACCTCTAGAGATGTCCCATCTCTAGTCCTCCACTGGGTGTTGCGAATTTGGCGTAGGTAGTCCTCAAAGCATGCTGAACCAAATTTCAATGCATGCCTCCACATGCGTTGGTTGATTGCAGTATTTTCAAATCCAGCCTGCAATGCAACAGTTTGTAAAGACTTTTTTATAGGCTTGTTTGCCCTGAAATAGTTAACCCGGCACGGTAGCACAGTAGTTTGCACTATTGCTTCACAGCTTCAGGGTCTCAGGTACGATTTCCAGCTTGGGTCATAGTCTGTGCTGAGTCTGCACGTTCTCCCCGTGTCTCCGTGGGTTTCCTCCGAGTGCTCCGGTTTCCCCCCACAAGTCCCGAAAGACGTGCTTGTTAGGTGAATTGGATATTCTGAATTCTCCCTCAGAAAACCTGAATAGGCGCTGGAATGTGGCGACTGGGGGATTTTCACAGTAACTTCATTGCAGTGTTAATGTAAGCCTACTTGTGACACTAATGAAGATTATTATGAAGATCTACAGGCAGAAGACATGGCCTGCCTATCTAAGCTGAATTTTCTGGAGGGTGGTCTCCCTGCTGTTGAGACCAGTACGATGAAGGACCTAATTGGTTGTGATTTTGTCCTGCCATTGAATTCTCATGGTGGACCTCAGGTGTCTTTAGTAGGTGCATTTCAGAGCTTTAATGTTCTGCTGCCAAGTGTTGATATAGCTAATGGTGACCTTCTGCCTCTGTCCTCCAAGAACCTTAACTAGGTAATGTTGATGCCGTCAAACATGAGGCGGAAATGACAAAATAAACCCAAGTGCAACATATATTTTTTGATTCTGCAAAGCCCAGTTCACAGCTATTAGTAATCTATCTTTCTGCTGATCAATTGTTTTGTTCAAGTCAAAAAGTATGGCAGTGAAGGGTTAAACAGTGCAATAACAAACATAATGACATGCATTTGGACGACAGGCAGGAGATGCACATGACAATATTTGAGGAAATTTCTGAGCAGGTTTGAGAACATTATTCTCATTTATATATTCCATACTGACTTCTAAAGTTAGCCATCTGAGTTGAGAAATGAAACGTTTCACGAATGAAAGAGCTGTTTGAACAGCAGTGAAAAATAACTGACCACATACATAGTGTGGTTATCTGGGTTTGGTGGAAGTCAAATATCAAATGACCAGTTGGAAATGTGAGCAACTGATAAGCTGGACCGGATCTTTATGTGTGTTATGCCAAGTGCAAAGCTGCAAAGTAGATGAATAATTTGTTTGAAGTGGACCTTGCTGAAATAAAAGGCAACAAGGAGGCAATATACCAGCACAACTCAAAGAATAACAAAAATGTCAATTTAACAAGTCTCTGAAAAGGACAGATTTAATTGTTTAAGGCAGGCCCCTTAAACAGATTTGGGATACCATGTAATTTACTTAAAGGATTAATGTTAGAAACTTTCTAGTTTTCTAGATTAAATTGGATGAAAGCTAAGAGTAAGAAAGATATGGGGCACGATTCTCCGGCCTCGTTACGCTCTCGCTCAAGTGAAATGAGGCCGGTGAATAGCGGGAGAAGCAGAAAATGAGAACCACGCCCGGGTGGGGAGAAGGTTTGCGATGGATCCCGCCCGCTCCCCTAGGCGAAATCGGGATCTCAACGTAGCATTGCCAGAAACCAATTATCACCACTTAAACCCCATTTCCATACAATTAGCGGGAGCCACCCACTATCCTCCAGCCTCCCGTCATTCAGCATCTCCCCAGCAAGTGGTTACACTGGCGCCGATTAGTACTCCTTTTGAAAAGCGGAAGGGCTTCTTTGGGGAGCCGAGGTGGTGAGTAGCCATCTTTGCTCACTGAGGAAGAATAGACCCTCGGCTGGGATGGGGGACCCTTGACAGGGGTGGGCCACCATGGGAGGGTGTGGGGGGAGGAAACCATAAGACATAGGAGCAGAATTAGGCCACTCGGCCCACCAAGTCTTCTCCGTCATTCAATCATGGCTGATATTCTTCTCATCCCCATTCTCCTACCTTCTCCCCACCCGGGGGGCAACCTCTTGCGGCACCTGTTCAATGCATGCCAACCCCTGGTTCGTGTGTACCCATTCTGGGGGCAACCCTTGTCCCTGCTTGTTTGCCCCAACAACCACCCATAGCCCCCGCCAACTGCCGAGGCCTCTGGCCATGCAGCTGAAGGCTATCGCTAATAGGGAATTGGCAATCATGGTTAAGTGAACACTTCACACAACGCAAGTGGTTTCCCATGGGTGGTCGGGCCATGTAGCATGTGGGAGTCATTACCTAGCATCCCAATTAGACCGTAATGCCTGGACACTGTGCCGGAACACTGCGGTAGGCAACACCACACACGCAGCAGCCAACTTCCGAATGCCCAGAGGATGGGACACAGCTTCAGGGACATGTCCACGGCCAGAGGGGGGGTGAGTGCCATGAGGAGGGAACCAGTGCCCGGTCCAGGTGATGCTATGAGAAGATGTCTGGGTTACAGAGTCTGGGGTCCGGTGAGGGGGGCCCGGGTGTGCATGGGCAGGGCATTCCGGGTGAGGGGAGATCAATGGGGGAATGAAGGGTCTCGGGGTGGGAGCCACCGCTGTTTGTCAGTCTAACACCCTCTCTCAATGCCTTACAGGTATTGAATGTGGTGGTAGGGATGTTGGATGCAGAAGTTGTCCTAGTGGTGCTGCTGCTAGGCCGGGTGGCCAGACGCCGGACATGGCGGCAGCAGAAGCATCAGAGATGCTCAAGCCGGCGGTCCATGTGCCAGCACCGCCCCAAAACCCTGAGCACCTGGCCACCCATCAGACCAGGGAGGGACCCAGAAGGGGAGTCCCACGACAGCCCAGGGTGCACAGGCTCCGCAGGTCATTTTAACAGATGACAGACAGCATGTGCCGCAGGAGGCTCCACCTCAACAAGGAGACGGTGCGGCAGCTGTGCCATGTCCACACTAACTTGGTGTCACATGGAGGAGGAGAACACCTGCTCTGGGTGGCAGCAAATGTCACGCAGCCCTGAACCTTTATGCCTCAGGATCATTCCAGGGCTTGAGCGGGGGCCTCTGTGACATCTCGCAGGCCACAGTCCACAGGTACATCCAACAGATCAGTTTTGCCCGGGCCAAATGTGTCGGACATGGACCAAGCCTAACAAGAACCCTGGCAGCAGGTTTCTCCGCCATCACCGGGTTGCCCCAGGTCCAGGGGACAATAGGTGACATGCATATCGCCCTGTGCTGACGAGCACCGCTGTAACCCCCAGGTGGCTCTGGAACATGGTTGCCTGTGAGTGGGCATGCATGGGATGCCCTATGTCCGACACAGTCGCCCCCATTGCCTCCACCGTGGACACCACCTGTGCGGTTTTGGCCTGGGTGGTACGCATGACCAGCACCACTCCCTGCTCCTGTACGCGGATGGACACCTCCACCTGCGTCTGCAGGTTCTGGAAACCGGCTGTCATCCCCTCCTCTAGTTCCTGGGTCTCTGTCTGCACCTGCACTATGGGTGGGAAAGATCTTCCAGGAGCCCGGGGCCCGTCGCGGCGGCAGCAGTTTGCTGGGGCTGGGCTGCCCTCCGACCGTCCGGCCCCTTGGCTGTTCCTACCTCCACCTGCTGTACCGGAGCGGCTGTGTGGTGCCCACCAGTGAGTGTCCCAGAAGCCTCTCTACTAACTTGCCCAACTGAGGAGATAGTTTCCGAGATGTGTTGGGTGAGAGGGGTGTGGGGTGTGGGGGGTTCGGGTGGGCACACATTTGTCAAAAGGACGTGCAACCAAGCAGGGGGTTTCACTTTTATGGCGCATTTTTCATTTCATTTCATTTTCAACTACCGGGTGAGTCCATGGAAGACTTCTGGAGGGCCCTAATCCCACTAGTCCGGTACTGTGACTGCCAGGACGTTACAGTTAAGGAACACCCAGACCTCCTTATGTAACTGGAATTGGGTCAGATATCACACGTCAGCGGCTCCTAGAAGGGGCCACGTGCGACCTCGCAGAGACTAAAATGCTAGCGCTCTCCATGACGGTCGCCCTGTGCAACGTCCAGTCCCACGCCCCAAATTGCGCGGCCCACCCCTCCTCCGCTTCATGGACCTCACAGGCAGCCGCCCCAGCGGGGGCACTGCCCACCCAATACGCCTGCGTGAAATGCCAGCCAGCAAATCCCGGGGGGCCCCGATGCTACTTTTGCGGCCAGTAAAAGCACCCCGCCAATGCTGCCCGGCCTGCGCTGCCCTACCCGCTACCCGCGGGAAGAAGGGCCACTTTGCAGCGGTGTGCCAGGCCCGCTCAGTGGCCGCGAGCGCCCCCACCCCCCCAGTCACGGACAATGGGTGCCGCCATCTCCTCCTCCCCCCCCAGATCATGTACGATCAGTGGGCGCCGCCATCTTCCCCTCAGCGCAACACGTGCGTTTCATGGGCGCTGCCATCTTGCTCCACCCCCGAAACGTGCGTTCCATGGGTGCCGCCATTTTGTAACTCCCATGATCTCCGGGCGCCGCCATCTTGTCTACCCCTCAGCACATGGACACCACCAGCGTTCCAAGATCTGAACTCAACGGCCGCCCCATTACCTGACGACCAACCAAGGCTCGCCTCCATGCCACTCGACCAGTCTCCCCCGCACAACCTGACCAATGCATCCACTAGCGTGAAAGTCGACGGCCATGTGACCTCTTGCCTGCTGGACTCTGGGAGCACCGAGAGCTTTATACACCCAGATACGGTAAGGCGCTGCTCCCTCCCGATACACCCCGCCAATCAAAACATCTCCCTGGCCTCCGGGTCTCATTGTGTAGCAATCCAGGGGTACTGTACGGTCACGCTCACGGTCTAGGGCGTAGTATTCCACGGCTTCCGCCTCTACGTTCTCCCTAACCTCTGCGCTGCACTTATCCTCGGCCTAGATTTCCAGTGCAACCTCCAGAGCCTAACCCTTAAATTCGGCGGGCCCCTACCACCCCTCACTGTGTGCGGCCTCGCGACCCTAAAGGTCGACCCACCTTCCCTCTTTGCTAATCTAACTCCAGATTGCAAATCCGTTGCCACCAGGAGCAGATGGTACAGCACCCAGGATAAGACCTTCATCGGGTCCGAAGTCCAGCGGTTGCTTCGGGAAGGCATCATTGAGGCCAGCAACAGCCCCTGGAGAGCTCAAGTGGTAGTGGTTAAATCTGGGAATACCGAATGGTCGTGGACTACAGCCAGACCATCAACAGGTACTCGCAGCTCGACGGGTACCCCCTCCCACGCATATCTGACATGGTTAACCAGATTGCACAGTACCGGGTCTTCTCAACGGTGGACCTGAAATCCGCCTACCACCAGCTCCCCATCCGTAAATCGGACTGTCCATACACCGCCTTCGAGGTAGACGGCCGTCTATATCACTTCCTTAGGGTCCCCTTCGGCGTCACTAACGAGGTCTCGGTCTTCCAAAGGGAGATGGGCCAATTGGTCGACCAGTACAGTTTGCGGGCCACGTTTCCGTACCTAGACAATGTGACCATCTACGGCCATGATCAGCAGGACTATGACGCCAACCTTGCTAAATTTCTCCGCACAGCTACTTTCCTAAACCTCACTTACAACAAGGAGAAGTGTGTGTTCAGCACGAACCGCTTAGCCATCCTCAGCTATGTGGTTCAGAACGGAGTTCTGGGGCTCGATCCCGACCGCCTGCGCCCCCTGATGGAGTTCTGCCTCCACCACTGCCCAAGGCCCTCAAACACTGCCTGGGGTTCTTTTCATATTACGCGCTGTGGGTCCCAAACTATGCGGACAAGGCCCGCCCACACATAGAGTCCACCCAGTTTCCCCTGACGCCGAGGCCCAACAGCCCTTCGCCCGGATCAGAGCTGATATTGCCAAGGCAATGCATGCTGTAGATGAAACCCTGTCCTTCCAAGTAGAAAGCAGCGCATCAGACATCGCCCTTGCCGCCATCCTCAATCAGGCAGGCAGGCCCGTGGCATTCTTTTTCTGCACCCTTCATGCCTCTGAAATTCGGCACATATCCGTTGAAAAAGAGGCCCAAGCTATCGTTGAAGCTGTGCGGCATTGGAGGCATTACCTGGCCGGCAGGAGATTCACTCTCCTCACTGACCAACGATCGGTAGCCTTTATGTTCAACAACACATAGCGGGGGGCAAGATCAAAAATGATAAAATCTTGCGGTGGAGAATCGAGCTCTCCACCTATAATTACGAGATTAGGTATCGCCCTGGCAAACTCAACGAGCCCCCAGATGCCCTATCCCGAGGTACATGTGCCAGCGCACAGGTAGACCGACTCCGGACCTTGCACGACAGCCTTTGTCACCCAGGGGTCACACGGTTGTACCACTTCATTAAGGCACAAAATTTGCCCTACTCCCTCGAGGAAGTAAGGACAATCACCAGGGACTGCCAGGTCTGAGCGGAGTGTAAACTGCACTTCTACTGGCTGGACCGCGCGCGCCTGGTGAAGGCCTCCCGCCCCTTTGAACGCCTCAGCATGGACTTCATAGGCCCCCTCCCCTCCACCGATCATCACACATATTTCCTCAATGTGATCGATGAATACTCCCGTTTCTCCTTCTCCATCCCTTGCTCCGACATGATGTCTGCCACCGTCATTAAAGCCCTCAATTCTATCTTCACTCTGTTTGGTTTACCCGCCTACATCCACAGTGACAGGGGATCCTCATTCATGAGTGATGAGCTGCATCAGTTCCTGCTCAGCAGGGAGATCGCCTCCAGCAGAACGACAAGCTACAACCCCCGGGGAAACGGACAGGTAGAAAGGGAGAATGGGACAGTATGGAGGGCCGTCCAGCTGGCCCTATGGTCCAGAAATCTCATGGCCTCCCGCTGGCAAGAGGTCCTCCCTGATGCACTCCACTCCATTCGCTCGTTACTCTGCACTGCCACTAACAATACACCACATGAACGTCTTTTTGCCTTCCCCAGGAAGTCCACATCCGGGGTATCGCTCCCAACTTGGCTCACAGCTCCGGTAACCGTGCTTCTCTGTAAACATGCGCGGCTCCACAAGGCGGACCCATTGGTGGAGAAGGTGCACTTGCTCCACGCAAACCCCCAGTACACCTACGTGGCGTTCCCCGATGGCCGCCAGGTTACTGTCTCCCTCAGGGACCTGGCACCAGCAGGTTCCATCCCCACACCACCCCCGTCGCCCCCAGCGCCACCCTCCCCTCCCCCGTCGCTCACAACACCCCCCCCCCCCCCCCCCCCCAGGACCGTCCATCCTCCCACTGCCCATGCCTCCGTTGATGAAGAGGATTATCGCACGGTCCCGGAGTCACCTTCGATCACGTCAGCACCAACATCGCCGGCTCCACTTCGTCGCTCTCAAAGGACCATCAAGGCCCCGGACCGGCTGAACCTCTGACCGGTCCACTGGATGCCAAGATAAAATTTGATTTGCTCTGTAAATATTAAAATCATGATTGTATATAGTTATCCACCACCCCTGCCGGACTCAATTTTAACAGGGGGTGAATGTGGTAAACCACTGTTGTACTTACATGAGAGGATGTACGGTAGAACCTGCACTACAGATTCGCCTGTGGCCCCTGCCTGCTGGCTCCGCCCAGGAGGCGGGGTATAAATATGCGTGTCCTCCAGCTCGCAGCCATTTCGCCAGGTGCTGTGGGAGGCCACACATCTGATACCAATAAAGCCTCAGTTTGGATTCAACTTTCATCTTTAGTCAAATTGATCGTGCCTCAAATCCCAATGGCTATTCCAGCGTGATTTCCATCACAATCATAAAATCCCTACAGGCCACCCTTTATTTGGAGCATTGGGGGGAATCTTGACATCCAGGATGTGCAAGACCTGAAAGATGCCTGCAATTTTTAAAGGATGCCCTGATCTCCAGACGACACCACAGCACAACCCCCGGCCCCCAACTCACCAGCAAAGACTCATCTGCAGAGATCCCCCTCCCCCTCGCAGGCATCAGGCCCACTCCATCACTGGTACCAGCGCCTGCCCCCTGTAAGTGACTGACACCCTGCCTGAAGGCACTTCCTGTTCAGACCCGCCCCTTCATGCTCCTCCTCCATGCCAGAGGGCAGTGCCAGCAAACTCCCTTGCCCAGTCCCTGAGCACCCGAGGGCTCCAATGGCTTCCTAGACCCGGGCGTGGTCATCACATCTGGTCTCTGTTGATGGAGTCTAGAAGTGATTCCTGCTGGGCAGCGGGGGGCACTGAACCCCGAGAGGCAGGTGACTCTGACTAAAACCACAAATGCAGATTTGAATGAGTTTAAATACTCATGCTCAGCGAGGGTGTGAAGCAGATTGTGTCTGGTGCCATGGGCCAGACGCATCGTGCTCCATTCGGCACCTGGCGCGAACCCCATTTAGGGGCTCTCACACTATTTATCGAGAATAGCTGGAGGTGCAGTGGGCAGTCCAAAGATGTGCAGGTTAGGTGGAATGGCCGCGATAAATTGCCCTTAGTGTCCAAAATTGCCCTTAGTGTTGTGTGGGGTTACTGGGTTATGGGGATAGGGTGGAGGTGTTGACCTTGGGTAGGGTGCTCTTTCCAAGAGCCGGTGCAGACTCGATGGGCTGAATGGCCTCCTTCTGCACTGTAAATTCTATGATAAAACGAGGGGAAGAACCATCCCTTATATCTCTTTGCATTTGATTAGTTGAGGCATTGCTATGGCGAATGCAACAGGGAGCCTTTGTCCTCCAGCCTATGTTTATTCACAAAAGGCTCAAGGTCTGGCCATATTTCTGTTACCTGCAGAGAACAGAGGCTGGATTCTCTGTTCCTGAGACTAAGGGCGCAATTATATAGAAAAACTTTGAAGTGTGTTAACAAGCGGGAATTGCCGAGAGTTTCCTGGTGCCCGGCCCAGCGAGGCTGGCAACGCCGTTCAACGTGAATTGGTCCACTTAACGAGGCCTCATGGGCTTATCGGCCTAAATGCCGTCTCGCAAGCTGATTTGTCAGTACCATGCTCGCCAAGGACAGGGCGGTCATCAACATGGAGGCTGGCGGATGCAGAAGTGGTGATGAAGCACCGGGCTCCACCCGGAGGACCTGTCAAACGTGAGATGTTATTGCCTTACTGACTGACCCATCCCTCCCACTGACCACATGTCCATTCTCCTGCTGGTCCACCAGCCAATGGCACCGTCCATCCTGGGCGGCCACTCTCCGAGGATGCAACTGTTATTGTCACGGCACAGCTCAGGTGGGAATGTTAGTGGACCGCCTTTGTGGGCACAATCTGGTGAGCACCACACCTCTGATGATGCAGATCTGGTGGAGGCAGGAACCCCCAGGCGAGACAGCAGTTGGATGTCTGCTGGATCCCAGGACCCAGCTGGGTCCCAGCCTGATGCTGAGTGTCTGGAACAGGGTTACCCGGAGCTGATGGAGATGACAGGGAGTGGCTGGGGCATTCAGAGACTGATGTCAGCGTCACTCCACTGGATCCATAGCAACGTGGAGGAGTCCCAGAGGCGACAGGCGCAGGAGATGGTGCCGGCAATGCATGTCACCGAGGTCAACACTGCTAGGGTGGCGACCGCAGTGGAGAGCCTGTTGCACAATGCTGGCACCATTCGTGAAAGTGTCCAAGGTGGTGTTGCGCAGTCGGTGAAGGCCATGGCCGAGGTTCTGGGCAGAATGTCTGCCTCGCTGGGGCCTGTCATCCAGTGCCAGGCCGACCTTGATGAGATTCTACGGGATATGTCTAACTCTCAGATGGGAGTGGCTGAGGCGCTGTGGAGCCTGACCCAGTCGCAGGTGGGCATTGTTGAGGGGCTGCAGAGCATGGCCCAGTCACTGAGGAACAATCTCTGAGAGGGGGCCCTCTTCAAACATGTCAGGAATCGTCGACTGTGCAAGGATGAAGGCATCATGCACACTGCCTATCACATGTAGACATGCATGATGCGCATCTGATGGTCACAGATAAATAAGTGAGCCAGCTACAGTGCAGACTTTGTTTGCACTGAGTGCTGAATTTGGGTGCATTTGAGTGCAATAGTGAGAGTTTGGTGACTGAGGAATAATAAGGGTTCATTTTTATCTAAAGTATAGTCTTTCTATTATTAAGTTAATTAACTTAAAAGTTGCTGTTTGGTTTAGAAGAAGGTGAATTTTCAATCAGCTTTAAACA
Source organism: Scyliorhinus torazame (assembly GCF_047496885.1). Taxonomy (NCBI): domain Eukaryota; kingdom Metazoa; phylum Chordata; class Chondrichthyes; order Carcharhiniformes; family Scyliorhinidae; genus Scyliorhinus; species Scyliorhinus torazame. The sequence goes on from NC_092709.1 coordinate 232,649,288, forward strand.
AAGGTTCTACTTGTAGCAACTTGCAGCTGGAGCTTGTTAATTAGTTAATTGGATTAGGCCAGTTTTCAGAGGCTAGATTCACAGTATAAAAGTGAGCCAGCTACAGTGCAGACTTTGCTTGCACTGAGTGCTGAATTTGGGCGCATTTGAGTGCTATAGTGAGAGTTTGGTGACTGAGGGAGTGCTGAATTTGGGTGCATTTGAGTGCTATTGTGAGAGTTTGGTGACTGAGTGAGTGCTAAATTTGGGTGCATTTGAGTGCTATAGTGAGAGTTTGGTGACTGAGGGAGTTAGGGAATGAAGTCATTTGGGTCATTTCATTTCCTACATTTCCTCAAAGAGCGTGAAGGGAGTCGGGACTTTACAGAGAGTGCAGCTGACTGGGAGCAGAGTCGGAGGGCGGAGTTTCAGTTGGTCCACAGTGCAGCTATATTTTGTAAGGTAAGAGGGGATGGAGGCTAGGGCAGTTGCATGCTCCTCCTGTAGGATATGGGTGGTGAGGGATACCACCGCTGACTATACCTGCGGGAAGTGCACCCAACTTCAGCTCCTCAGAGACGGTGTTAGGGAACAGGAGCTCAAGCTGGATGAACTTCAGATCATCCGGGAGGCAGAGGGGGTAATAGACAAGGGTTACAGGAGGTAACCACACCCAAGGTACAGGACAAGAGTAGCTGGGTTACAGTTAGGGGAAAGAAAATGAACGGGCAGACAGTGCAGGGATCTCTCGTGGCCGTTCCCCTTCAAAACAAGTATACCATATTGGATGCTGTTGCGGGGGAAGGCCCTAGTGGCCAGGTCTCTGGCACTGAGTCTGGCTCTGGGGCTCAGAAGGGAAGGGGTGGGAATAGAAAAGCAATAGTGATAGGAGACTCAATGGTTAGGGGAATAGATAGGAGATTCTGTGGTTGCGAATGAGACTCCTGGAAGGTATGTTGCCTCCTGGGTGCCAGGGCCAGGGATGTCTCGGATCGTGTCTTCAGGATCCTTAAGGGAGAGGGTGAGCAGCCAGAAGTCGTGGTGCACATTGGTACCAACGACGTAGGTAGGAAAAGGGGTGTGGATGTAATAAACGAGTTTAGGGAGTTAGGCTGGAAGTTAAAAGCCAGGACTGACAGAGTTGTCATCTCTGGTTTGTTGCCGGTGCCACGTGATAGTGAGGCTTGGAATAGGGAGAGAGTGCAGTTGAACACGTGGCTGCAGGAATGGTGTAGGAGGGAGGGCTTCAGGTATTTGGATAATTGGAGCGCATTCTCGGGAAGGTGCGACCTCTACAAGCAGGACGGGTTGCATCCGGACCAGAGGGGCACCAATATCCTGGGAGGGAGGTTTTCTAGTACTCTTTGGGAGGGTTTAAACTAATTTGGCAGGGGAATATTTGTAGTCCAGCAACTAAGGTAGCCGATGTTCAGGGCATCAAAGCGTGTAGTGAGGCAGTGGGGAAGGGAACACTGACAAAGGAGAGTACTTGCAGGCACGGAGATAGATTGAAGTGTGTCTGCTTCAACGCAAGAAGCATCAGGAATCAGGTGGGTGAACTTAAGGCATGGATCGGTACTTTTGGACTACGATGTGGTGGCCATCACGGAAACTTGGATAGAAGAGGGGCAGAAATGGTTGTTGGAGGTTCCTGGTTACAGATGTTTCAATAAGATTAGGGAGGGTGGTAAAAGAGGTGGGGGGGGGGGGTTGCATTGTTAATTAGAGATAGTATAACAGCTGCAGAAAGGCAGTTCGAGGAGGATCTGCCTACTGAGGTAGTATGGGTTGTTGCTCGTTTTTAGCCTTAGTTTAATTGCACTTATTCTGTCACCTTTGCTCTTGAGTCGCCAGGTATCTTTCTGATACCGCCACGTGGTTCAAATCCGAGTAATGATTCATAATCCAACACACTGCTTAGTAAGAGTTAAATCAACGCTCATTTATTATATACAGCAATTAATACCTATACATTAATTCTACTTCTAAACTACTTCCTACAACAGGCCAATACTTAACTTTGGAAATGGCCCACTAGGTCAGGGAAACAAATGGCCTTTCGTATGGGTTCTGAGCCTGCGGGATTCAAAAGCTGGTACAGGTCGATAGTCAGGAGTGTCTATCTTGTAGCCAACGTTGGAGTAAGACTTATGTTCTCTTGCAGAAGGGTCTTGAAGGGTGTGGAGAGGAGAAGAAGGGTCGATTTGAACTTGGCCCCTATTCATATAGTCCCCAGGGCTTCCCGCCTTTCGGGGCGGATCTTGTACCTGGTTCCAAGTGATTAGACTTGGTCCCAATCACTTGGTTCGATATTCTCCAATGCTGGAGCGATTCCTTGATCGAGGGGTGGTCGTTTACCTTTCTTTGTGTCAGCTCCTGCTGGCGCCGAAAGATCTGGGTCGGCTTTGTGTTACTAATTTGTAGCAATTGTTCCCGGGGATGGCTGATTAAAATGCAGATGGCTGGGGTGTTGTGATGTTGATGGCTGCAGGTATCGGTTTCGTCTGGCTTCTCCAGAGGCGAATACACTGTTTTACCTGCAGCTGTCTGTTTGAGTCCTGTTGGCTGATTTTCCCATCAGCCTCTTCTGTTCGCCATTTTAAATCGGGGTTTGGCCATTCTAATCGGGAGTCAGCCATTTTACATGGCTACAGGGTTGAAGTCAGAAATAGGAAAGGAACAGCCACCTTGTTGGGAGTTTTCTATAGGCCCCTCAATAGCAGCAGAGATGTGGAGGAACAGATTGGGAAACAGATTTTGGAAAGGTGCAGAAGTCACAGGGTAGTAGTCATGGGTGACTTCAACTTCCCAAATATTGAGTGGAAACTCTTTAGGTCAAATAGTTTGGATGGGATGGTGTTTATGCAGTGTGTCCAGGAAGCTTTTCTAACACAGTATGTAGATTGACCGACCAGAGGGGAGGCCATATTGGATTTGGTACTTGGTAATGAACCAGGGCAAGTGATAGATTTGTTAGTGGCGGAGCATTTTGGAGATAGTGACCACAATTCTGTGACTTTCACTTTCATAATGGAGAGGGATAGGTGCGTGCAACAGGGCAAGGTTTACAATTGGGGGAAGGGTAAATACGATGCTGTCAGACAAGAACTGAAGTGCATAAGTTGGGAACGTAGGCTGTCAGGGAAGGACACAATTGAAATGTGGAACTTGTCCAAGGAACAGAGAGTGGTGGTGGATGGCAAATATTCAGCCTGGATCCCAGTTACCAGTGGCGTACCGCAGGGATCAGTTCTGGGTCCTCTGCTCTTTGTGATTTTCATATATGGCTTGGATGAGGGAGTTGAAGGGTGGGTCAGTAAATTTGCAGACGATACGAAGATTGGTGGAGTTGTGGATAGTAAGGAGGGCTGTTGTCGGCTGCAAAGAGACATAGATAGGATGCAGAGCTGGGCTTAGAAGTGGCAGATGGAGTTTAACCCTGAAAAGTGTGAGGTTGTCCATTTTGGAAGGACAAATATGAATGCGGAATACAGGGTTAACGGTAGAGTTCTTGGCAATGTGGAGGAGCAGAGAGATCTTGGGGTCTATGTTCATACATCTTTGAAAGTTGCCACTCAAGTGGATAGAGCTGTGAAGAAGGCCTATGGTGTGCTCGCGTTCATTAACAGAGGGATTGAATTTAAGAGCCGTGAGGTGATGATGCAGCTGTACAAAACTTTGGTCAGGCCACATTTGGAGTACTGTGTACAGTTCTGGTCGCCTCATTTTAGGAAGGATGTGGAAGCTTTGGAAAAGGTGCAAAGAAGATTTACCAGGATGTTGCCTGGAATGGAGAGTAGGTCTTACGAGGAAAGGTTGAGGGTGCTAGGCCTTTTCTCATTAGAACGGAGAAGGATGAGGGGCGACTTGATAGAGGTTTATAAGATGATCAGGGGAATAGATAGAGTAGACAGTCAGAGACTTTTTCCCCGGGTGGAACAAACCATTACAAGGGGACATAAATTTAAGGTGAAAGGTGGAAGATATAGGAGGGATATCAGAGGTAGGTTCTTTACCCAGAGAGTAGTGGGGGCATGGAATGCACTGCCTGTGGAAGTAGTTGAGTCGGAAACATTAGGGACTTTCAAGCAGCTATTGGATTGGTACATGGATGACGGTTAAATGATATAGTGTAGATTTATTTGTTCTCAAGGGCAGCACGGTAGCATTGTGGATAGCACAATTGCTTCACAGCTCCAGGGTCCCAGGTTCGATTCCGGCTTGGGTCACTGTCTGTGCGGAGTCTGCACGTCCTCCCCGTGTCTGCGTGGGTTTCCTCCGGGTGCTCCGGTTTCCTCCCACAATCCAAAGATGTGTGGGTTAGGTGAATTGGCCAATGATAAATTGCCCTTAATGTCCAAATTGCCCTTGGTGTTGGGTGAAGGTGTTGAGTTTGGGTAGGGTGCTCTTTCCAAGAGCCGGTGCAGACTCAAAGGGCCGAATGGCCTCCTTCTGCACTGTAAATTCAATGATAATCTATGATTAATGTAGGACAAAGGTTCGGCACAACATCGTGGGCCGAAGGGCCTGTTCTGTGCTGTATTTTCTATGTTCTATGTTCTATGTTCTATACTACGTGTCCTTGATATGTGTGTCCCTGTCAGGCAGGGAAGAGATAGTCGAGTGAGGGAACCATGGTTGACAAGAGAGGTTGAATGTCTTGTTAAGAGGAAGAAGGAGACTTATGTAAGGCTGAGGAAACAAGGTTCAGACAGGGCGCTGGAGGGATAAAAGATAGCCAGGAGGGAACTGAAGAAAGGGATTAGGAGAGCTAAGAGGGGGCATGAAAAATATTTGCGGGTAGGATCAAGGAAAACCCCAAGGCCTTTTACACATATGTGAGAAATATGTGAATGACTAGGCAGCCCACAGTCGCGTTTCTTGTGTCCGACCTCCTCTTCTCTCTCCCTCATCAGCCATGACGTGCTGTCGGGCATGCGGCCCAAGGGAGGTGGAGAATCGAGGAGGCCCCGGAGAATACCAGGTCAGGCCCGCTAATGTTAAGCAAATGTTATTTACTGTACCTGCTTTTTCGAACACATTGGCGCCGCGATGCGACAGAAAATTGTGATTTGTCATCAAATCGGTGCCAGCCGCACTTTCAACGTCGGACCCGTTTCTCCGCCCAATCACGTTTCACGATTTCGGAGAATCCCAGCCCAGGTCTCTCCATCACAGCATATGTAGCTGAAGATTTTTGTCTTGAACTCATCACGTCAAATTTTGGCATTAACTAGTTAGTTTTCAAGTTTAGATATATAAACCACCTGCAATCTTTATTTATATTAAATAGTTTAACTATTCAAGCTATAAATTTAATGTAATAGTAATGTCTCCCTTGTACTAGTGTAAACTACTGGCTCCTTTCAGAGAGCTGAAAACTCACCACAACCTCCTTGCCTATTTAGTGCCTTTGAACACTCGTCAGATACTTGAGGTTGAATAAAGAAATAAAACGGCACCTTCGACCCGCTCTGCATCAAATATTTAAGTTGCCACTTGTCGCACTCAAGCCTCGGCAGGTCCACTCTGTGCTCTACTACGTGGGAGGTGTTGTAACAAGAATTTAATGTGTTACAGAAGCAGTTTGTGGTCCCAAGAGTAAGTGCATGGTTTGTTGAATAAAACAACCAAATGAAACAATTCGAGAGGTAAGGAGAACATAAAACTAAAAGAAAAGGCATACAAAAATGCAACAAATAGCAGAAATCTTAAAGTAAACACCGAATATGCTGGAAACACTCAGCAGATCCGGCACCGCCTTTGGAGGGAGAAACAGAGTAAACATTTCAGATTGGAGGTATTTTGAGAGAACTGAAAAATGTTGGAGAAATAAGATTTAAGGCAAGTGCAGAAAGAGAGATGGGAAGTGTGGAGATGAGAATGGGTGGCATGGTAGCACAGTGGTTAGCACTGTTGCTTCACAGTGCCAGGGTACCTGATGCGATTCCCGGCTTGGGCCACTGTGTGGGTTTCCTCCGGGCGCTCCGGTTTCCTTCCACAAGTCCCGAAAGACGTGCTGTTAGGTAATTTGGACATTCTGAATTCTCCCTCTGTGTACCTGAACAGGCGCCGGAGTGTGGCGACTAGGGGCTTTTCACAGTAACTTCATTGCAGTGTTAATGTAAACCTACTTGTGACAATAAAGATTCTTCTTATTATTATTAAAGGGCAAATGGAAGTTTTTTGGCGGCGTGGAAGGGAAGAAAAATTGAATGACAAAAGAAATGATGGTGCCAGGCAAATAGGGATGATACTGGGGCAAGGAAATAAACAAAAGGTGAGTGCAGAGTAGGTGTGAATGGGAAAATACTGAATTCTTGCCAACAGTTTCTGTATTAATATTCATTTATTTTCTTCCACACTGATGAATCAGCGCTCAGTTTCGGAAAATCACTCAGTCTAGTCTTCAAGAGACATTTCTCTTGTCTGTAAAGCCCAATCTAAAACACATCATTTGAGCAACGAGAAATCTATGCAGCAATTACAAGTAGCCCAACCACCACTGACCACGAGCAGTGGCTGAAAGGGAAATGGAGAATCCGCACGAGCAAATGATAAAATCCAGACTTTAGCTCAACAGCGGGGTTGGCGTGTAGGGGTGGGGTTCTCCACGGCCACCCACTAAAATCGGGAATCCCAATCAGGCGGGGAATCCTGCTCCAGCCTGGAAAACGGGTGGCAGACCTGTCCCCAGTCTCCAGTCCCGCCCTATCTGGTGGGAACATGCAAACAGGTCATATTCACCCGAATGCGATGGGGCTGGATGCCAGAATCTCCGTCTACCCTGTTATGCTCTGATTGAGCAGTAGTGAAAAGCTGCAGATTATCTCAGTAAACCATCATGTAAAGGAGGTGAAAATTAAGATTGAAGAGAGGACATCCATTGAAAAGCTGCAAAGAAAAGTAGATGAATGTAACACCACCAAAACTGAGTCAAATTAGAGATGAGACCATCAAAGGTGAGGAGTTTTCGACCCTTTCTCAGCAAGTGACCCAGTGTTGGTTTGATAAGATACTATAAGCACAACCAGCAACAATGGTCTATCAGAGATTACGGCATGATTTAATGGGGAAAATTCTTAGTGTCATTTCCGGTGCCACTTCCTGGGTGTTTTTCCGGCGAGATCACGGCCCGTATTTAATGGCAATTAGTGCCGAAAATGAGCCCCCATGAGCTTCCTCGCCGTATGGCTGTCCTGCCAGCTGATTTGACAGACTGGTGCCCAATAGTTCCCCGCTAACAAGGGGGAGCTGTTTTTAAACACTCCCTCACAACTCACTCCTGGTCTGCACATGAGCATGGCACCACACAGGCCTGCTCGACGCTTCGGGGATACCGACCTGGCCATGCTTCTGGACACTGTGGAGGCGAGACAGGACACCCTGTTCCCCCCAGGGGGTGTGAATGCTGCCTGGGAGGCAGCGGCAGTGGCAATGGCAGCGGCAGTCAGTTCGGGCAGGGTGACCAGGAGGACCACCGAACAGTGCAGGAAGAAGACCAACAACCTCCACTGGGCCACAAGGGTAAGTTAACACCGGCCCCCTGGCACCAGCTCAGCCTGCCATCCGCCTGACCTCCACACACCCCGCGCCCCCCCCCCCCCAAACAGGTCAGCTGCTGGCAATTCGCATCCTCTCCACATCCGATCACTGTGCTCGTGACTGAGCACACACTGGCATCCACCAACACGCCATGTCCAGGTGTTGTACCCACATATGCCACCTGCCATAGACGCCCCCCCCCTCGATGCACAGCTCGCAATGCCCCCTCTCTGTCCCCACAGGTGGTTAGCCCAGAATAAGTGCAAACGGGCCCAGATGGACGGTGGAGTTCCAGATATCAGAGTCCTGACCCCTAATAAGGAACCGGCTCTGGGGATTGCGGGATTGGCCAAGGAGGGAGCAGTCACCAACAGTGAGGTTAGCCTGCGCCGCAGACGTAAGGATCCACTGCCTCTTCAGCCAGATGACCTACCTCGAGTAAGTTGTTCATGTCAGGCGAAATGATCTTACCCCCCCACTGACCACATGTTCCTTCTCTTGCAGGAACTCCATCTGATGGAGCCGGGCCATCTGGAGTTGCCCCTTCCTTGCCACCTGAGAGATCACCTCCAAGGAGACCACCATTAAGGCATCACAGCTGTCATCCCCACCCTCCACCAGTGCAGAGACACACACCTCGGCGGGTGACATGAGTGGACAGGTTCTGAGTCACAATCTGGTGAGCACCGCACAGTTGCTGATAAACATCAGGTGGAGGCAGGAACATCCAAGCGAGACAGCAGTCAGAGGTCTGCTGGATCCCAGGACTCAGCTGAGTCCCAGTTAGATGCCAAGCCTCTGAGCAAGGTTATTCCGGAGATGATGCAGATGCTGGAGCACAGCCGTGAGATTAAGGAGGGGATGTCAGTGAGACTCCGGTGAGTGAGGAGTCCCAAAGGCTATGGGCGCAGGAGATGGCGCTGGCAATGTGTGGCACCTAGGCTAGCACTGCAAGGGGGGTAACCACAGTGGAAAGCTTGGAGCATGACATCCGAGCCTTGAGTGGTGTTGTCCAAGACATGGTTCAGTCAGTGACGGCTTGGCTTAGGGCCTCCACACTGTGCTCCGGAGGATCAGTGACATTGCCCAGACGCAGGTGGATATTGCCGAGGCACTGGAGAGCATGTCCCAGTCACTGAGGGATGTGCCCCAGACACCGGTGGACATAGCCGAGGCACTGCAGAGCATGACCCTGTCACAGAGGAGCGTGGCCCTGACACCAGTGGACATTGCTGGGGTACTGTAGAGCATGGCCCAGTCACGGAGGAGCGTGTCCCAGACACCAGTGGACATTGCTGGGGTACTGTAGAGCATGGCCCAGTCACGGAGGAGCGTGGCCCAGACACCAGTGAACATTGCCGAGACACTGCAGAGCATGGCCCAGTCACGGAGGAGCATCACTGAGGGCGTCAACACCATAGTGCAGACAATGGGGAGCCACCAGGGCTGGCAGAGCCATTTGTTGAAAAGGTCTCTGGAGCTCAGTCCAGCTGCCCCTCCATCCCATAGAGAACCCCCGGGCCCAACGCGGAAGGGAGTTCTCAAAGCTGACCTGATGCCTTCCATCAGGGAGACAACTGCGATCTCTACCTCTCTCAAATCCCCCCTCCTGACACCAGCGCGTCTGTAAGTCAGCGGTCAGAAGAGGGTGGCATGGTGATGCCAGTGGCATCAGTCAGTCAGCCAGGGCTCTCCGGCTCCAGGTCCACCAAGATCATCAAAGGCCATAGGGTGCGAGAAACAGCAAGCTGCCCCACCTCTGATGTGCATCCTTGGGACACACTTAGACATGATGGCAGAGCATGGAAGGTTAAGAACATTGAGGATCACTGAGTAGGCACTGGGGGCGCGGGGAGGAGGGGGGGCATATCTGTAGCTAGGGACAATAGAAGTTTCAAATATTTACCATCAAACATCTAACATCTGATAGAATTTACAGTGCAGAAGGAGGCCATTCGGCCCATCGAGTCAGCACCGGCTCTTGGAAAGAGTACCCCACTTAAGCCCACACCTCCATCCTATCCCCATAAACCCATAACACAGTAATCCCACCCAACACTCAGGGCAATTTTGGACACTAAGGGCAATTTATCATGGCCAATCCATCTAACCTGCACATCTTTGGACTGTGGGAGGAAACCGGAGCACCCGGAAGAAACCCACGCACACACGGGGAGGATGTGCAGACTCCGCACAGACAGTGACCCAAGCCGGAATCGAATCTGGGACCCTGGAGCTGTAAAGCAATTGTGCTATCCACAATGATACCGTGCTGCCCGATACATGTGAAGGTTGGCACAGTGGTTAGCACTGCTGCCTCACAGCAGCAGAGACCTGGGTTCAATTCCTGCCTTGGATGACTGTGCGGAGTCTGCACGTTCTCCCCGTGTCTGCGTGCGTTTCCTCCGGGTACTCCGGTTTCCTCCCACAGTCTAAAGATGTGCAGGTTAGGTGGATTGGCCATGATAAATTGCTATAGTGTCCAAAGGTATGTATGTTAGGTGGGGTTACGGGGATAGGGCGGGGAAGTGGGTATAGGTTGGGTGCTCTTTTAGGAGCGGCACGGTAGCACAGTGGTTAGCACTTCTGCCTGATAGGGCAAGGCACCTGGGTTCAATTCTGGCCTTGGGTAACTGTATGTGTGGAGTTTGTACATTCTCCCTGTGTCTGCATGAGTTTCCTCCGGCTGCTCCGGTTTCCTCCTACAGTCCAAAGATGTGCAGGTTAGGTGGATTGGCCATGCTGAAAATTGTCCCTTAGTGTCCAGGGATGTGCAGGTTAGGTGGGGTTACGGGCATGGGACAGGGGAGTGGACATGCCTAGAGTGCTCATTTGAAGGGTGCAGAATTGATGGGCTGAATGGCCTCCTTCTGCACTGTAGGGATTCTATGAGTCTAAGTCTCTGTCATGTTAATCTTCACAGCGGGCCTGCCTGCAACCCTATCCCCTGTGACTTTCTGCTCCCCCCAGGCACAATGGTCCAAAATCAAGAGGCCCTAGTGCAAACCCCATTCAGAGGATGATGTGAGTGAGCTATCAGCAGAAAGACAGGAGTCAGACTTTGGCATAAACTGAGGAGCACCAGAGCTTACCTCTCAGCAAATTATCATCATTCTCCTGCCTTGTATATTGACCCTGCTGACAGTGCCGACACAGGCCCATCACCCTGGGGTGATGTTACTCAGACTCTGAGAGGGTGCAACAGGATAGTCAGGGAGAGGCGAGGTGATGGACAAAGCCTCGTCCTATGAAAATCAGGCGAGAATGAGAGCCGCCCAGGCCCTCCAGGCATGTCCCCTTGCCACCGGCCATCCTCCTTCCTCCAGTTGCTCGCACGGGTCCTCCTTTGGCTCGTCCTCCAGCTCTTCCTGGTCCGGCCCCTCCTCGTCCTCCTCAGATGAGGCTTTATGTCTCTCCTTCTCCAGCATGTCACCCTGCTATTGTGCCAAATTGTGGAGGGCACAGCAGACCACCACAAAGCGGGAGACCCTCTGGGTGTGTGCTGCAATGCATGACCAGAGTGGTCCAGGCATCGCAACCACATTTTCAGCAGTCCGATGCGTCGTTCAATGACAACCCGGGTGGCAACATGTGCCTCGTTATATCCGGTCTCTGCTTCGGTCTCCTGTCTCTGCACTGGCTTCATCAGCCAGAACCTCAGCAGATATCCCTTATCCACCTTTTGGGGTGGTCCTTGAAGATGCTGGGGATCTCCGAGTGTCTCAGGATGTAGCTGTCATGCAGGCTCCCTGGGAAGCGTGCACACACACGCATGATCCGGAAGTGTTGGTCGCTCATGAGTTGAACATTCAGGGAGTGGAACCCCTTGCTGTTAATGAAGAGCACTCCCTAATGCCCCGATGTATGCAGGGCGACATGCGTGCAGGGCGACATGCGTGCCATCCATTACCTCCTAGACCTGCGTCTTCCCAGCGATGGTGGAGAATCTTCTGCCCGGGCATCTTGATGGGCTTGGACTAGCTCAAGTTTGATATAGTCAACTGCTTGGGTATGCAGGACATCTGTGACCTCGCGGCTGCACTTCCGGGTAGCTTTGGAAATGCCGCACAAGCCCCTGCCTTAACCCTGGAATGATCTCATTGGCATAAACTTTCAGGGTTGCGCTGACCTTCACGGGCACTAGGCACGGGCATCTTCCTCCTCCTCCACAGGGTGCCAAATCTGCGAGAGCTTGACACAGGTGCCACACCCTCTCCTTGTTGCCAAGGGGCCTCCTGCGGCACATGCTGTTCGTCATCTCCTCATATGACCAATAACACCTGTACACCTTGGGCCATCGCTGACCTCTCCCTCTGGCTCCCTCCTTGGCTTGATGGGCAGTTGGGTCTGCAGGGTATGTGGCGGCACCCTGCATATGGGTTGCTGACACGAGCCTGTGTCGATGCTGCTGCCACCTTCTCCGGTGTCTGGCTGCCTGGGCTGTCACTAGCACTGTGAGGGCTGCCGCTGCAGGGTCCATCCATCCATTGTGGTATCTGTAAGGAATTGGAGGAAGAGACAGACCGACAATCAGTTAGGGCTACCACCCCGGGATCATCATATCCCCGAGCCTCCCCCACCTTTATGTTTCCGCCTTCTCTCTGAGTGCCATCCACTGAGTCAGTTGTGCTGGAGAACCCTGCTCTGCACACTCACTCCTGGCCACAGCAGGAGACCCCAGACCCCTGCCGGGAACAGTAGGCAAATCATGCTCCGGTGCCCTCACCGATCTACACACTCACCATCTGGTTGTGGGGATGTCCCCAGTGCTGATGCCCAGCTCTTGAGTGTTTGATTGTTGTCTGCTGCCTCTGTGATGCTGTCACCTCTAGTGTTCAGGCAAGGTGTTCAGGCCTTACAGTTTGATTAGGAATGCTGGGCAATAACACTTGTCTGAGACATGGTACCTGTACCCATGAGAATACATTTGGGAGCTGTGAAGTACTCACATAACTAACAACGTCAATTCCTTATGAACAATAGCCTTCAGTGGTGCAGCTAGAGGCTGCTCACAGCCAAAGGAAGTTGACGTGACCTTCAGCATAGAACCAAGAACAGCACGTGTCTTAGAAGCGTTTGGCAGGACAGAGCAGCAGTTTAGTTGCTTCTACTATCGGTATACACAATATTGGAAGATGGCTTGTAGCACATACGCTAAGCCTCTTATCCACCCAGCCCAGGGGCGCACCCGAACTATGAGGCCAAGCCCCCGACCAGGTCCCCCCTCACCCCCACCCTTGAGGTCCTATCCCCACTGGGGGCACCCCCCTCGAGCACCCGGAGAGCAGCTCCAGTGCCCCTGGGCTGTATGCCGAGAATGGAAATCACTACTCAACTCCTCAGATCCCCTCAGCAGCCATTGCGTTGCGCCACATTCACATTTTTAACAAGGAGTGCTAAATCTCTCGTTGGGGAGCTGGTTAGCTCCCGGGAGGCCATTAAATTGGACTTCCATCTTGCTAATGAGATGGCGATTGGTCTTAATTGCTGTCAATGATATCCTTGCCACATTTGGGTGGAATCCAGAACCTGACACCAGGAGCGGGCAGCTTATACAGTGACCCAATTCATGCCTGCGCCGATCCCAATCCTGGCCTCTCTCACTATTTAACAGGCATGCCCATATCCTCACGGGCGCAACACGGTGTTTAAGTCGTGCCCTGTACCTCACTGGAGGATGGTGTTCTGCTAGCCGGGTCCAGAATAATCAAACACAAATAATGCAGAAAGCGCTTCCCCAAAAGATACATGAAGGCAACACGTGAATGAAGAAGAATAAGCTCTGGGCTAGATCAATGGTGTACTCGATAAGCATTTAGAAAGATATTGAAAATATGGGGCGGGATTCTCTAACCCCCTGCAGGGTTGGAGAATCGCCGGATGGCGGCGTGTATACCGCCCCCGCTGGCTGTCGAATTCTTCGGCGCCGGGGTTTTGGCGGGGGCAGGAATCGCGCCGGTTGGCAACTGCTGGCACCCCCCCGGCGATTCGCCGGGCCGAGTGGCCACCCGTTTTCGGCAGGTCCCACCGGCGTAAATCACAACAGGTCCTTACCGGCGGGACTTGGCTCCCCGGGCGGCCTGCAGAGTCCTCGGGGGGCACACGGGGGGATTTGGCCCGGGGCGGGGGGGCACCGATCCACGGGCAGGCCTGTGCCGTGGGGGCACTCTTTCCCTCCGCACCGGCCACTGTCAACTTCCGCCATGGCTGGTACGGAGAAGAACCCCCCTGCGCATGCGCTGGGATGACGCCAGCACACACTGGCGCTCCCGCGCATGCGCCAATGCGCACCGGCCGGCGGAGACCCTTCGGCACCGGTTGGCATGGCGCCACGTTCTTCCACTCCAGCTGGCGTGGCACCAAACACTCCAACGCCGGCCTAGCTCCTGAAGGTGCGGAGGATTCCGTACCTTCGGGGCGGCCTGATGCCGGAGTGGTTCACTCCACTCCTCGCCGCCGGAATGGCCCGCCCTGCCGGTCCGCGGAGAATCCCGCCTATGGTGTTTGTGTGCAATGTATGCCAGACAAAGGGAAACACACAGCAGAAAGAGATGATAACTCTTACTTAGACCATGGGATAGAGTGGACGCTAATTTACTCACACGTAACTGAGAATGGTATCAGATCGTTGTAGTGATCTCTATATGTGCATGTACACAAGGGGTTAATGTGTAATCAGTAGCACCACACGATCACTAGGGGGCCGGACGAACAGGGGTATCAAAAGCAACCACATTGAGTCTCGCTCTCTCTTGGGTGCACTGTGATCAGGGCAATAGCAGACTAGTTCAGGTGGCTAGTGGAGTTGCGTATAGTTACCGTAGTTAGATCTTGTTAACCTTGTCACTCGTGTTAAAGTAATTATTGTTATAGTTACTCAATAAACCTTTTGTTATTACTGGACAAGTTCGAGTCTTCATCAAAATTCAGAATACCTCATCATTAACCAAGGATTGAGTAACACATGTTACCTACCACACAGGTAACAAAACAATCGTCACGGACTACCACGCAGTTTCCTTTTATCCAAAAGATGAAAGACTTGGGAACCACAACAACCATCTCAGCGATATGAGGTCTGTTGCTGAGCAAAGAATTCCTGAAAGATTGATATGTGACAATGGTCACACTAAATTGTCCCTTAATTGGGAAAGAAAAATAATTGGGTACTCTAAATTTTGAAAAAAGTTTCAATGTCAAAGTGCCCAAAATGTTTTGGGAGGTATCCGATGTGTTGCAAAGTGTCCCAAGGTGGTTTCTGAGAATACTAAACGCTTTCCCGTTTGTGGAGGCATTATTCTACATAGATGGGGTAAAACCTGTTACAATTTCCATTGTGTCTCCTGTAGTTGGTCAGAGCTATGGAAACCCCTCTGCATAATCTTCACAGCTAGTTTTGCCACGATCCAAGGCTCGTTTGTTTCCTTCTTAGATGCTCTGGTAGTGCTGTACATTCCAATGTCTGGTTTGCATCCATTTTGCTTGAATATAACCTTTAAAATAATACAGTCTTTAAAATGTCTGATTTTCCACTTGAAATTGGCCATGCTGTATCAGGTTTAATATAATGTCTGTGTATCCTATGGAGTTCATCCAAATAATGGATTTGCTACATCTTACAGATCCAGATTTATTAATTCCAGATTTATTATTTGAACTTAAATTCCACCAGCTGCTGTGGTGGAATTTGAACCCCCATCTGCAGAGCAAGTCCTTTATGCTACTGCGTACCCCAAGAGACATGAAAAGTAAATATCTGTGACCATGTTTAGGGTGGTGGCAGCGGAGAGGTGGCAGGAGTTGGGGGGTGGAGGGAGGGGAGGAGGGGAGTTGGAGGATTCGAGAGAGTCAGTCAGGGATATACTAGAACAGTGACTGTTTAATCAATGTTTGATTCTTTCCCTACCTTTTCTTTGAGGAAGCACTCTGCCTCCTCTGGACAACCTATGGCAGCACGGTAGCACAAGTGGCTAGCACTGTGGCTTCACAGCGCCAGGGTCCCAGTTTCGATTCCCTGCTGGGTCACTGTCTGTGCGGAGTCTGCACACTCTCCCCGTGTCTGGGTGGGTGATGTCCCATCAATGGCCACGAGATGAAAATGGTGAAACAATCGAGGCTTTATTGCACTCGATGTTGAGCCTCCTGCAGCTGGAACCAGAATGGAAGCTGTGCAGGAGAGCATACACTTTTATATGCCGCCTGCTGGGAGGAGCCAGCAGGCTGGGATTACTGTGTTAACTGTAATACAGGGGCAGTACCGTAATACACGTAGTGTGTGACCAGTGATGTTTACCACATTCACCCCCTGTTTAAAAAAATGTCCAGCGGGGGTGAAAAACAACATTACAGATTGAGTCTGTCGGGGGCTCTGACCCTCCGCTGCGATCGCCTCGGTCCTGGTTGTGGTGTGGGCGCCGATGTGGCCACCTGCGACTCCAGAAGTGTGTTGTCCTCTCCATCGTCACCCCGTAGTGGATCCAGTGAGGGGACGGATGCTGCTGGGATGGGGGCTGCGGTGAGGGTCGCTGGTGGGAGGGTGAACGGCGCAGTGGCGGGGAGGCAACTGGAGGGGGAGGGGACGGTACCAGGTCAGGGGTGGTGGTGGCCAGGTCCCGCAGGGAGACTGTGTCCTGTTGCCCGTCGTGGTGTGCCACGTAGGCGTATTGTGGATTCGCCTGGAGGAGGAGGACTTTTTCGACAAGGGGATCCGATTTATGACTCCTCGCATACTTCCGGAGGAGGACGAGCCCAGGAACTGTCAGCCAGGGTTGGGAGCGAGACCCCGGAGGTGGACTTCCTAGGTGGACTTCACTAGTAGTAGTGCACAGGAGCGACCGGATGGAGTACAGAGCATCGGGGAGGACCTCCTGCCAGCGGGAGGCCGGGAGATTCCTAGACCGAAGAGCCAGCAGGACGGCCTTCCAGACCGTTGAGTTCTCCCTCTCCACCTGCCCGTTTCCCCAGGGGTTGTAGCTGGTTCATAGAATCATAGTTTTCCTGCTCGAGGCGATGCCCTTGCTGAGCAGGAACTGACACAGCTCATCACTCATAAAGGAGGATCCCCGATCGCTATGGATGTAGGTGGGGAAACCGAACAAGGCGAAGATGCTGTGCAGGGCATTGATGACTCTGGCAGACGTCATGTCGGGGCATGGGATGGCGAATGGGAAACGGGAGTACTCATCAATTATCTTGGGAAAGTACACATTGCGGTCAGTGGAGGGGAGGGGTCCTTTGAAGTCCATGCTGAAGCGCTCAAAGGGGCGGGAGGCCTTCACCAGATGCCCTCTGTCTGGCCGGTAGAAGTGTGGCCTGCACTCGGCGCAGACTTGGCAGTCCCTGGTCACGGTCCTGACCTCCACGATGGAGTAGGGCAGGTTGCGGGCTTTGATAAAATGGAAGAAACGGGTGACCCCCGGGTGGCAGAGGTCATTGTGGAGAGCCTGGAGTCGGTCCAC
Source organism: Scyliorhinus torazame (assembly GCF_047496885.1). Taxonomy (NCBI): domain Eukaryota; kingdom Metazoa; phylum Chordata; class Chondrichthyes; order Carcharhiniformes; family Scyliorhinidae; genus Scyliorhinus; species Scyliorhinus torazame. The sequence continues at coordinate 232,666,270 of NC_092709.1, forward strand.
TTGTGCGCTGGCACATGTACCGGGGGATAGGGCATCTGGGGGCTCATTGAGCTTCCCCGGGAGATACAAGATCTCGTAGTTATAGGTGGAGAGCTCGATCCTCCACCTCAAGATCTTGTCGTTCTTGATCTTGCCCTGCTGTGTATTGCTAAACATGAAGGCAACCAACCATTGGTCAGTGAGGAGAGTGAATCTCCTGCCGGCCAGGTAATGCCTCCAGTGTCGCACAGCTTCCACAATGGCTTGGGCCTCCTTTTCGACAGAGGAGTGCCGAATTTCGGAGGCATGGAGGGTGGGGGAAAAGAAAGCCACAGGTCTGCCCACCTGGTTGAGGGTGGCAGCCAGAGCCACGTCCGATGCATCACTCTCCACCTGAAAGGGGAGGATCTTGTCGACCGCGTGCATCGTGGCTTTGGCAATGTCAGCCTTGGTGTGGTTGAAGGTCAGGCGGGCCTTAGCCGTCAGGGGAAAAACTGTGGACTTTATGAGTGGGCGGGCCTTGTCCGCATAATTAGGGTCCCACAGGGCGTAGTAGGAGAAGCACCCCAGGCATCGTTTCAGGGCCTTGGAGTAGTGGGGGAGGAGGAGTTCCAGGAGGGGGGTGCATGCAGTCGGGGTTGGGCCCTAGGACTCCATTTTCCACAATGTAGCCAAGAATGGCAAAGCGGGTGGTGCGGAAAACGCATTTCTCCTTATTGTAGGTTAGTTTAAGGAGTTTGGCGGTATGGAGGAACTTCTGGAGGTTCGAGTCGTGGTCCTGCTGGGCATGGCCGCAGATGGTGACATTATCTAGGTACGGGAATGTGGCCCGCAGCCCGTATTGGTCAACCATTCGGTCCACCTCTTGCTGGAAGACCGAGACCCCATTGGTGACGCCAAAGGGAACTCTAAGGAAGTGATAGAGGCGGCCATTTGCTTTGAAGGCAGTGTATTGGCAGTCCTCCGGGCGGATAGGGAGCTGGTGGTATGCGGAGTTCAAGTCAACTGTGGAAAAGACTCGATACTGCGCAATCTGATTGACCATGTCAGATATTCGTGAGAGGAGTTACGCATCAAGCTGCGTGTACTGGTTGATGGTCTGACTGTAGTCGATGACGATCCGGTGTTTCTCCCCAGTCTTAACTACCACCACTTGAGCTTTCCAGGGGCTGTTACTGGCCTCAATGACCCGCTCCCGCAGAAGCCGTTGGACTTCCGACCCGATGAAGGTCCTGTCCTGTGCACTGTACGGTCTGCTCCTCGTGGCAATGGGCTTACAGTCCGGGGTGAGGTTTGCGAAAAGTGAGGGCGGATCGACCTTAAGGGTCGTGAGGCCACAGACGGTGAGGGGGTCCAGGGGTCCACTGAATTTCAGAGTAAGGCTTTGGAGGTGGCACTGAAAATCGAGGTCTAGTAACAGCGCAGTGCAGAGGTGGGGAAGGACGTAGGGTCTGAAGTTGCTGTACTCTACGCCCTGTGATGCGACCATCAATTCACACGAGACAGAGAATTGAAGTGAACAGTGACTTTAATCAACTAGAACAGTGCCTGCCTGCGACTGCTCTGCACTGAGATCCGCCTACAGGACTGCTGCTCTATATACCTCCCCTCAAAGGGGTGGAGCCAGGGGCAGAGCCCACAAGGACATCAAAATGATACAAGCGGTGTAATACAGTACAATTGTCCACAGGTGGAGCCTGGCGCCCTGATTGTGCGCTGCGATCGCCTGAGCTCTGATTTCACAGCGGGCATGGGTTCTTTGGGCGTGACTGGTCAAGGGTGACCGCACCAAGTTGCGGGTAGCCGGCATGGTCAGAGGTGGTGGGGTGATCCCAAGATGGCTGCCCCCGTCGATCGCACGTGTCGGGCAGCGTTGAAGATGGCGGCCAAGATGGCGGCCCCCATGAGTCGCACGTATTGTGTAGAGTCGAAGATGGCTGCCCCCACGGACAACACGAGGCGGGTGACGCGTCCGAAGGAGAATCCCGCCCAGTATCTGTTGGGCCTGTATTTTGGACCAATATATTATGATCACAGGTAATTTATTGGTTTTAATTATTGTTCAATGTAAACTGTTGAAAGGATGAATTTCCCATTTGTTGAAACCAAACTTTTATGCAAAATGACGAACTTGAGATTTAAAAAGGGGCAGGATTCTCCGTTTGCAGACTTCGATAGCGCAAAACGCAATTGATCGGAGAATAGGTTCCGACACTAAAAGTGCAACGGGTGCCAATTTGACGCCAAATTGCGATTCTCTGTCACCTCGACAGCGGCGTCAATGCGTACCGGAACACACGTAGAGTAAACACCATTTGCATATTATTAGCGGGTCTGACCCGGTATTCTCCGGGGCCTCCGTGATCCTCCTCCTTTGACGTCTCGACGGTTCACTTGTGCTTTTAAAAATCATGAAACCGGCATGGTGGCTGCTGAGGGAGAGAGAGGAGCTAGGACATGGAGAGGAGCGACTGGGACCTGCTGGGCCGGACACTGGCCGGGCTGGCTAGGGTTTGGGGGTCCCTGTCAAGGTCGGGAGAGGGATGGGTGATAGGGGGAACAGGCCAAGTGGCTGGGGTAACCCCTCACGTGACTGGGGGGGGGGGGTGCCGAGGCATGAACCACCATTACGGAGATCATCTTGCTGCGCACCCACTGACCACCCACCTTGGCCCCTGTTTCTGCAGAGTGACACCGGATGTATGGGTGCCCTCACCTCCCCCCAAACTTGCACCCCACCCTTACACACCCCCACACCCGGCTGCCACCCGCCAGCGGCACACCCAGGGCAACACCCACACTGGCCCCTGTGGGGGCCGCGGTGCATACCCTTGGTGGGGACAGTGTCAGCCTACGTTACCGCTGACATCAGGGATGCGTGCCAGAGGCCCTCATGGTGCTGGCCACCGACGGGGCCAGGGGTGCGGAGATGGAGGGGGGTGGGAAGGGGCATGTGGGGGCAGAGCCACTGGTGCCAACCGGGGCCACCAAGAAGCCCTTTAGACCAGGTTGGCCACGGGGGATACATGCTAACATGTCGGCCTCTCACCCCCTGCAGACAATGGACATTGGAATTCAACCAACAATAGTACCCTTCCGGCTAGTCGCCACAGTCCTGGGGGTGCACTGCAGCTGTACGAGCCGGAGCTGCTCGAGGAGGAAGCAGCAGCAGTGGCGCATGCAGCAGCATGCATGCCGCAGAGGGACAGCTGACAGGCACTCAGGATGGAGAGCGAACTGCGCAACAGGCCGAGGAGGAGGAGGTGCCAAGGTGCTGCCGCATGAGGCTTTGAATGTACCGGCACCGCCTGTCATTCGAAGGCCTGCCAGACCGGGAATGCCATCGATGACTCCGACTGAGCAGAGAGACAGTGCAACATATCTGACAGACTTTCTGGCCCTAACACCACGCCTAGGTTGTTCCCCAGACAGCAAGAGTGGAAGCAGCCTGCCATGACTCCTGCCCTACGACTTGGGTCCCTGTTGGCATGCATCTGCTCGGGCAACCCGGCTTAGATGGGCCCGACCGCTGTTCAGGTGTCCCGGGTGGCGTGGTGCCGCCCTGTTCTGCCCACTGCCCACCAGATGCACCACGGACAGGAGGGGGGAGTCCGAGGTGCTGTGGTATCACCTGAGGGTGTCACCGGCACGGGCCCCCTCACCTCCTCCACCCTTGGTGTGCCCAATGGACCCCGGGCTACCCCATTGGATGGGGGTGTGAGCAGACCATCCCCTGATTTGATTTATTGTCACATGTACCGAAGTACAGTGAAAAGTATTTTTCTGCGGCCGAGGGAACGTACACAGTATGTACATAGTAGACAGAGTACATTGACAAATGGTACATTGACAAACAGTGATTGGTTACAGTGTGGAACAAGGGGCCAAACAAAGCAAATACATGAGCAAGAGCAGCATAGGGTGTCGTGAATAGTATTCTTACAGATCAGTCCGAGGGGGAGTCGTTGAGGAGTCTAGTAGCTGTGGGGAAGATACTGTTCTGCTGTCTGGATATGCGGGTCTTCAGACTTCTGTGCCTTCTGCCTGATGGAAGGGTCTGGAAGAAGGCAATGCCTGGGTGAGAGGCATTGTCTCTGATAATGCTGTCTGCCGTCCTGAGGCAGCGGGAGGTGTAGACAGAATCAATGTGGGGGTGGCACGCTTGAGTGATGCGTTGGGCTGAGTTCACCACACTGTGCAGTTTCTTGCGATCTTGGACTGAGCAGTTGCCATACCAAGCTGGTATAAGGCCCCCCCGCCACATGGCGCCACTGCCCATCCTAGAGGCCCGCTCTGGTCTCGGCCAGGGTCTGCACGCTCGCGGCCATGGAGCACAGGGAGTGGACCAACTCCGTCTGAGACTGCACCACATCACGCTGCGACTGTGCCACCACTCTGTGGGTCTGTGCCACATCAGCCAGTGATTGGGCCACCGCCCTCTGGGTCTGGGCCACCTCCCTCTGGGACTGGGCCACCCCACCCAATGTCTGCCCCATGCTGGCCAGCGTCTGGGCAATGCCGCAGGCGTTCCGAGCCTTGGTGTGCTGTGACTGGCCATGCTGAGGATGCTGCTGCACTGTCCAGGTGGCTCTGGCACATGGCTGCCTGTGAGAGGACAATCCTGTCCTGGGCCTCGGCCCCCGCCTGCAGAGAATGTCCCAAGCTTTGGACACGCTGATCCATAGTCATAACTGTCGCCCCGAGTGTCTCCATCGCGTACGCTAACCGTGCAATGTCAACCTGGGTGGCACTCATACCCGGCACCACCCTCTGCTCCTGCACAAGGATGGACTCCTCCACCTGTGCCTGCAGGTGCTGGATGCACGCCATCATCCCCTCTTATAGTCCCTGGATCTCTGACTGCAAATGTATTGTACCTGGGACTGGATGTTCCATAAACCCGGGACCCGTTTGGGTGGCAGCTGGTTCCTGGGGATGGTCTGCCCTCTGACCGTCCGGCCTCTCGACTGCTCATACATCCACCTGCTGTACCGGATGAGCTGTGTGGCGCGCACCAGATAGTGCCCCAGGAGCCTCTACACTAATGTGTCCAACCGAGGTGTTAGTCTCTGGGATCGTGAAGGGTGTAGGAGACAGCTGTGATGGAATGTCCGTGTCCTCCTCCGACCCGAGATCCGGGGTCTCCTGAGTCTCGGGCGGAGGGCTCGTGATCGGGCTGCTCTCCCTGTCAGTGCTGGGCCGTCTGCGAGGCACCAGCTCTGGCACTGACTGGGGGCGGGGAACTCCGGATGGACCGGCCCCATCTCCGGCAGGTCCTGTAAGACCCAAGACGACATGTATGGTTTGACAGCGGGCCGGTGGGGTGGTCAGGTTGAGGGGGTGAGGGGGGTGTGGGGGGTGTGGGGTGAGGGGTGTGTGGGGGGTGGGGGTGGGGTTGAGAGGGTTGGGGAGATGTGAGGTGAGGGGGTTGGGGGCGTGGATTGAGGGGGTGTGGGGTGAGAGGGATGGGGGTGTGTGGGTTGAGGGTGGTGGCAGTGTGTGGGGTGAGGGGGTAGGGGATATTGGGTGAGGAGGTGGGGGATATGGAGTGAGGGGGTTGGGGTGTGTGGAGTGGGGGGGGTGTTGAGGGGTGGTAGTGAGTGGGGTGAGAGGGTGTGGGTGTGTGGGTTGAGGTGTGGGGGTGTGGGGTGTGGGGTGAGGGGGCTGGGGAGGTGCGGTGAGGTGTGTGGGGGGGGCCACACATGTGTCCTGGGGATCAGCAACTAAGCAGGGTCTCATTTGCTCGCCTGCCGCTGAACTCTGCTTTGGTGATCTCCCTTTCCTCCAGGCCGCCGACCATGTCCACTGCCCTCTGCTTGGGCATGGTGAGGGGTGCAGGTCTGGTGGTCCCCATCCGGTCTTCTCCCACTCCTGGATGTTGTGCGTGGCTTTCTCCTGGCCCGGGGGGGGGGACACAAACAGCACGACCGTTAGACGTTCTGACACGTTCAGCCCAGGGGTTGGGTAGATGGTGGCCTTAGTGGCCAGGCCACCCGGCCACGGTGGCTGGCGTGGATGCTGGCATGTGGGGCAGGGTGGGGGTTCGGCTATCCCCGGGGGTGGAGGTGCCAGGTTACGGATATGTGGGGGGTGGCAGGTTTAGTGCCGGGGCGCAGCGCTGCCTACTCACCCTGGCCGCCCTGAGGAGATTGTGGAGTTTCTTCTGCATTACATGCCAGTCGGGCGATGTTGCCCATGGCGCTGACCGCTTCTGCCACCTCCGCCCAGGCACGGCGGACAGCGAACGGCGGAGCCTGGCGGCCTTCCTCCCAGGCTGGGGTATAGGGTCATCCGCCTCTCCCCGTAACCCCATGGGGGTTACTAGATTACGGGGATAGGGTAGATACGTGGGCTTGAGTTGGGTGCTCTTTGTAAGGGCCGGTGCAGACTCGATGGGATGAATGGCCTCCTTCTGCACTGTAAATTCTATGAATTCTATGATCCTCCACAGCGTCCATGAGGGTGTCCAGCTCTGTGTCCCTGAACCGTGGCACTGATCTCCTTCCAGCCATCTTATTTAAGTGCAGCTGCGGTGTGTGAGCCTCACGTGCGTCAATCACGGACCCAGTGAATCCAGCACCATTTTGCATGGAATTGATTGTGTTCCACGTGATGACGGTGCTAGCACATTTAAAGTAGCTGAATCGGTGCAGCTGTTGCGCTGATTTTTCTGTCGTAAAACACCATGGATCCCACGCCTTGGTGTTTAACTGGAGGTGATGACGGAGAGGAAGGATTTATTTCTAAGAGGTAGTTGTGCAAATAAATGGGAGTTGAGTTTATGTGTGTAGTTAAAGATAATTAGACTATGGTTAGCTTATTTGTTCACACTGTCAGATTCTCCCTTGAAACCAGTCACTTGCCCACCCACTCATTCATTCTGACACAAAACAAGGCTTATTTTGCGGAAGGTCATTCTTAAAAAGAAACATGAATAAATTGATTGCCATCTGTTCCTCTTGCTAATTACAAATGACCCTGCTATCATCTCCTTGATTTTCACACTTGCCCCAATGACACAGATTGCAATCCATTTAAATACATATAGATATATGGGTCACCTTCGTTAAAGTAGACCTTCTAAACCAAAATTACTTGTTGTCAATGAACACTTGTCAGACAGGGGGGAACTAGCTATAAAGAGTAAGGCCTGGAAATTAATGGGTCGAATGGACGAAGTTTCAAAAAGCATGGGCTGGATTCTCCGTTCCTGCGTCGAAGTGCCGATGCCAACGGATGATCTGCGGTGTTTCATGAAGGAACAATTGGCACCACACCCGCACCAATTCCGCTACTGGTGAGGGGCTAGCACCGGCGCCGCCTGAATGCGTGAAAAATGGTGAGAGAATCGCCGGGTCCGTGCTGGCCATGCAAAGGGCTGTCAAGCTGCAGCCATGTGTAAGCCAACCCCCCTCCCCCACACATGCAATCATGCCGGAATAGGTGTCGCCGGTTGTGCTGGACTGTACCCATCCACCCCAACCCCACAGCCCACCGCCTGGCCACCCCCCACTACTCCCCCCAGCCAGCGACATGGCTCTCGGCAGAGTCTGGCGGAGCTGGACAATGAACGCATGCCCTCTTTCTCTTTTTGCAGCCGCCACGCCAGGCTCATGGCCGCTGAGACCACACGTAGCCCGCGCCGTCGGGAACTCGGCCATCGGAGGTGGAGCATCACGGGCGGCCCAATAATGATATTCAAAAGGGGCTACGACTGTACGCGGCGCACGTCTCGATGACGCCGATTTGGAGGGGGGGGAGCATCACGACCCAGTGTCAAACCGCTGCCTGCCACAATTTTGGCGTCGGGAACCAGTCTCCTCCCGATCACCGTTCCCAATTTCAGCATCAGACAATGGAGAATCCCGCCCCTGGTCTTTTAGCCCTAACAGATTCGCCATGAGGGAATCAACCTTATTGACAAGTGTGGCTACCAGAGCAGACTGCATTCGGATAGGCCCAAGCCACCACCTGGGGGTGGGTGCCTAAATCATGCGGTGGGGGATTGGGGTGAGGTGGGAGACCCAATTCACGGTCTCAAAGTGGATGGGAAATGTTTGATCCTGAGGGGTTGCCTAATCTCTGATTTGAGAGTGGGGGTCTAGGTGTTTTTCTATGAGGGAGCTTTTTCTGGGGTGCATACTTCATCTGGCTCACAAGCAGTGGCATGGAGGAACCTGTCTTCCCCTGAATTTATCCTCACCTCATTTCACATTTGAGGTTTCCAGCTACATATTGCAAAGCCTGAAAAGCAGTTTAAATTCCAGGCTGCTGGTATCATTGACAACCTCCCTCCTGCGATTTGGTTGGTTGCCTCTCTGTGTCTCATCTCCATAAACTATGGCAATCAATGGGCTGGATTCTCTGATTCTGGGGCTATGTCCCCATGCCGTTGTGGGAATGGTGGCATTTTACTCTGGAAAAACTGGCGCGAAACGGCCACCGATTCCCCATTTTGCTGGGGGCTAGCAGGACGGCAGCGTAGAGCACCCGGCTCTAGCTGCCGATACACCCCGGAGACTTGTTGGGTCCGTGGCACGGCATGCACACGGCCTCCTTTTGCACTGTAGGGATTCTATGATTCTATGATTCCAGTCTCATGGGAGACCACAGATGGTGCTCCCCAGGATGAACCTGCGCCATCAGCTGGAGGACATGTGAGAGAATGGACATGTGGTCAGTGGGAGAGATGGGTCAGTCAGTAAGGCACTAACAGCTCATGTTTCAGAGGTCCCCCGGGTGCGGCCTGGTGGCTCCTCACCTCTGCGACGTCCACCAGCATCTGTGTTGTGACCGCCCTGCTCTCAGGTCACCTCCAGAGCTCACTCCTCGATGATGGTGAGGATCCTGATGTCTGGCACACCACTGCCAGTCTGCTCCCTCTCCTGGCAATTGTGGGAGAGCTTTTCCTGAGGCGACACTGAGAGGGCATTTTTAGCCCCATGCATGGTTCACAGTGGTGGGGGGAGGGTATGAGTGAAGGGATTGGGGTGTTAAAGGGAGGAGGGGGTGGAGAAAAGTTTGGGGTGATTAAAGAGGGAGGGGCTGAACGTTCCCATGAGGGCGGAAAGGTCTCGGGGGTGGGGATGTTGGTGTCTACCCACTGTAGGTCATTGACCTTCTTCCTGCACTGGAGGCCACTGCTCCTGATCACACCCCTCGAGCTCACAGCTGCCACTACCTCATCCCAGGCAGCACTGGATGCCCTGTGTCTGACCCTACTGGACCTTTGGGAGAATAGGACATCTTGACTGGCCTCCACTGCGTCTAGCTGCCCCTGGAGGGTAGCACAGTGGTAGCACTGTTGCTTCACAGCACAAGGGTCTCAGGTTCAATTCCAGGCTTGGGTCACTGTCTGTGTGGAGTCTGCACGTTCTCCCCGTGTCTGCGTGGGTTTTCTCCGGGTGCTCCGGTTTCCTACCACAAGTCCTGAAAGACATGCTATTAGGTAATTTGGAAATTCTGATTCTCCCTCTGTGTACCCAAACAGGCGCTGGTATGTGGCGACTAGGGGCTTTTTACAGTAACTTCATTGCAGTGCTAATGTAAGCCTACTTGTGACAATAAAGATTATTAAAAAATTATTGAGGTCAGCGTTCTCGAATCTTGGGGCTGGGGTCCCTGATGCCATTGTTGTAAACTGTCTGGGGTTGGCTTAGCTGGTGCAGCTTAAATGCTGTTCAACCTTGTTAGTGGGGGGCTGGTGAGCGCGGTGCCAGCGAACCAGCTGGCAAACCTTCATTTACAGCAAAAAGCCCGTGAGGCCTGGTTAAATGGACCAAATAACATTGACTAGCTTTTCCGACCTCGCGGGGCCGAGCGCCAGGAAGCTCGCGGCAATCCCCGCTCGCTACAACACTGAGAAATCTTTCTGTGACTCGCGCCTTAGTTGCCTGAGAGTCTGTGTTTGAACAGTTGTATGCAGTCTTCATTGTATTGTGGCAATAAGGAGGATCTTCATCAGCTTTAAAGAAATAGTTGAAAGGTAGCTTGAACTTTGGGTGACTCTTTAAATAAAACCTAGGCATTGATTTGATTGATGAACCATGGCGGAATTCTCCGACCCCCCGCCGGGTCGGAGAATCGCCGGCGTGCCGTGCCATGCTGCCCCTATGCCGGGACGCGATTCTCCGACCCCGGGGGTGCCTCCGTAGTGGCCTGGCCCGCGATTGGGGCCCACCGATCAGCGAGCCGGCCTCTATGCACCCCCCCCCCCCCCCCCCCCCCCCCCGGCCTCCTTTCCTCTGCGCCGGCTCCTGTAGCCCTGCACCATTTGGCGTCGGGGCTGGTGCGGGGAAGAAGGCCACTGCGCATGCGCTAGTTGGCGCTGGCCCATGTGCGGCCCCCGCGGCGCCGGGTTCAGGCAGGGATCGGCAGCTGGAGTGGCGTGGGCCGCTCCAGCGCCGTGCTACCCTACTGTGGGCCGCAGAATGGGGTCCTGGAATGGGCGCCGACATCGGAGTAAAACACTCGCGTTTTTACGCCGCGTCGGCACTTAGCCGCCCGATGGGAGAATCCCGCCCCATATTTCCCGGGCAGAGCATTTGTATTAGAGGGAAATATTTATTTTAGGTTTGACATTATGGTGGGAAGTGTTTTTAATATTTGCTCTTAATAGTTTTAGTATTGCGGAAATAGGTTGAAGTATGCTTATGTGAATGTTTACAAGATTAGGGGTGGCATGGTGGTGCAGTGGTTAGCACCGCTGCCTCCAGCACTAAGGACCCGGGTTTAATCCCAGCCCCGGGTCACTGTCTGTCTGAAGTTTGCACATTCTCCCCAGTCTGCGTGGGTTTCAGCGCCACAACCCAAAGATGTGCAGGTTATGTGGATTGGCCATGCTAAATTGCCCCTGAATTGAACAAAAAACAACTGTGTACTCTAATTTATTTTTTAAAATGCTTACAACAGATGCAATTTTGACAAGAGGATGTGACATTTTTGTAACTGCTGTCTATTCAAAGGGAATGTAAACTCTGCGGGGCCGAGGGCGTAAGAGATGGATATTTGTTTCAGTCAACATGACTCTAGTTACAGAGGAGGGGTGACACCAGATGACTTGCATCCTAAGCCAATGGAAGAGGTGAATGTGGACGTGTTCCAATTGAGGGATTCCTGAATAACGAGAAGTGGGGAGAAAAGTTAGTAATTTGGAGTTTTTGTTGGCACAGGGTTCTGTGGTATGATTCTTTTGCAATACAGTTCAGTATTTCTTCAGAGACAAAGAGAAAGACAACGCCTGTGCTGCAACGCCCAAGGAATCCTAGGAATTTGAGGGATATGGAACTTCCATGTGTCTTCATTGTTTTTTATTAAATTTATGTAACATCTTGCTTAATAAATCTCGCTTGATTCATAAATACTAGTTATTCATATCCTGTTCGGTCAAACGCAGCCAAGCATCCTTGTGTGCGAAGTTAAGAATTTGGAACTTAGAGATTTTAATGAGAAGGGTTTGATACCTCAACCCAAAAATCTTACAAACAGCATAAATCAAACTTTGGACACAATTTCTACTTTTGTCAAAAACCTTTATTAACCCACGAAGCAATAGTACATATTTACAACACCACTTGCTCAGTAAGAGTAGCATGCAGGAGCTCGTCGCTGGTGGTCCGTCCGCGAATAAATTCTTCTACATGACATCCTGTGACTGACCAAGTCACACTTCCTGTCTGGGAGCAACAAGGTTTTTGATAATTCTGATGTCATACTCCTTTTTCACTCGGTCTCTCAGCAGATAAGGTAGTGTCTTAAATCGAGTCATCCAATTGGATTTTGATCCCACGCTGACGATGTGACGACCACCTGCATGTGGTCAAAGCGTGCTCTCAGCAGCGGGTATCTCCAGGTACCTGCCAGTGATGGATATGATTTCTGTATCTTGATAAGATAGGAAGAAAGCCATTCACACATACCTGAGAGACTATTGTCCAGATTTGTTTCTGTATTCAGGTTGTCTGGTGGTTAGCCACAGTCCCACTGACAGGACCTGACATGTCTGTGTCTGTCTCCAGGCTTAAAAAAAAATATACCAGATAAACCCCAGCTTTGATGACTTTGATCAGAAATCTTCACTCTTTGTCTGATGTCCCATCCATACTCCAGCATCCGAGGTGGGTGGTGACATTCATCAGTTTACCAATATTAGCGAAGTAATGTTTAAGTGTGAAGAGAGAACACAGTAATTGCACTCTTCCCCGTTATCAGCAACTTATGGAGTGACTAAACTTAGGCTATGTATGTTTATGCCATTCCCCTGCATTCCCCTGGGTGCGGTTCAGCCACCATGTGGTGCCTGGTGAGGAGCAGGGCACAGCCGGTGAATCGCAGGTGAGGCCCTATTACAGGCCACGGTTTAGAGAACCCCAAAGTGTAACATGGAGTTCACCTGACCCACAACGTTTAATAGATTTTGGTTATGGGGAGCGCAAAGGCCCACTCTACAAGTGTGATGCAACAGAGATCTAAAGTACTTTCAAAACAAAACAATGTTTATTCCATGTATCCAGTTAACAGTTTAGAAACACACAGTAAACATCTTAGCAAATATCAACTCAAATACTTCCTCCAAAGAATACAGTACTCTATAAGTAACCCTTAATCTTTCCTAGCAACATTCATAAGACAAATACCCTCTTTAACAAATACATCAGGTTTAAATTCTCTACTGAGAGCAGTTATCACTTTTAAATTAGCAAGTGATCTGAAGACATGCTTTTCATGCAGAGAGAGATCAAAATTATACCTTGTTTGGCTGGATGCAGCTTCAAATCTGAAAACTAAACTAAACACACACTGTAGCTGCCAGCTCAAAAACGAAAGTAAAAGCAGACAGAGAGCCCAGCTCCATCCACACTCTGACATCACTGCAGCTATTTGATAAACACCAATTTCTTAAAGGTACTCTCACATGACAGCCCAAATCCGGGTCCCAAGCCAATTGTGGGTCACCCGCCTCGCGGCACTATGCATGGCCTGGATCACGCACTCACTGGGTGTGATCCAGATAATGAAATATCTTATTTAAGTATGCTAATGCCGCATTCACCTGGCACCCTGGAGTCACCGGCCACACCGGCAAGGCCTCAACTTGGCGCCGATTAGTATTAGTACTGGTCTCCACAGCGGAGACCAAGTGAAGCCCCCCCCCCAGGTGGATGGGGATAGGGAAGTACCCTGGCACTCCCCCTGACAATGCCAACTAGGTACCCTGGCAGTGCCAGCCTCGATGCATGGGTACCTGGTTGGCACTGTGCAGGGCACTAACGAGGTGCCAGGGTGCCCAGGTACCTGGAACTGCCAAGGGTTGGGGTCTGAGAGGCACCATGCCCATAAAAGGGGAGGTGAGGGGGATATGAAAGGTGGGGGATAAAGTGAGGGTACGTGGGAGACTCATAAAAGGTGAGGGGTTGCCTGGAAGGGCTGTATGGGTAGCCTGAAAAGGGGGCCCTCAGCGACCTAATAGCAAGTTGCCCTCACTTGGGGGATGGGCTTAATGCCTATTGTGAATGGTTTGGCATTGCCCATGGTTGGGGACGTGGGGGGGTCGAGATCGAGGCGTCCTTTCTCTACGGAGCATGTCTCCCCTGCGAGTACAGCTCCCCACTACTGAAAACATTTCTAAGTGTGAACTGGACCAGGAAGAAACTCCCCAAGGCCCAAAGAGGCCAAAAAAATTACTAAATTACAAAAATTTAGTAATTTAGCAGGCAGGAATCACAACGCCAAACACGCCCAAAATGACACTTTGAAAGTTTTGTCTGAAACGCACCCACTGTAATGCCTTGGATTTTATGTCAGTTTAGTCTGCCAATGCTTTCATGAATGGAAACATTTTCTCCCTAGCTACTTTGTCTAGACCCCTCATAACTTTGAATACCTCTATCAAGCCTCCTCTCAATCTTCTCCACTTCAAGGAACATGGTCCCAACTTCTCCAATCTAGCTATGTAATTGAAGTTCCTCATCCCTGATGTCGTGAATCCTTTCTACACCCTTTCTAATGCCTTCACATCTTTTCTAAAGCGCGATGCCAGAACTGGATGCAATATGCCTGTTGAGAGTGAACCAATATTTTATGCAGTTTTAACAGATCCTTCTTTCTTTGTTTTTATTCGTTCATGGGATGTGGGCATTTATTTCCCATCTCTCAGGGCAATTAAGATTCTACCACATTGCTGTGGATCTGGAGTCACACGTAGGCCAGACTAGGTAAGGATGGCAGATTTCCTTCCCTAAAGGACATTAGTGAACAAGATGGGCTTTTACGACAATTAGGTTTTTACTTCCGTTTTTAAAAATTGAATTTGAAATTTGCCAACTGCCCTGATGGGATTTGAACTCGGGTCCCCAGAGCATTGCCCTATGTCTTTGGATTACTGGTCCAGTGACAATACCACTATACCACTGCTTCCCCTGAACAACTATGCCACTGCCTCTCCTATTCTATCCAATGCCTCTATTAATAAAGGCTAAGATACTGTATATTAACTGTGATCTCAACATGTCTTGCCACATTGAATGATTAATGCACTTAGACACCCAGGTCTCTCGGCTCCTGCATCCCTTTTAGAATTTTACTCTTTATTTTACATTGTCTCTCCATCTTCTTCCTATCAAAATGAATCACTTTACCCTTCTGCCATATGAAACTTCATTTGCCACCTGTCCGACCATTCCATCAACTTGCCTATATCCCTTTGAAGTTCTAAACTATCCTCCTCATAGTTCCCAATGCTCCCAAGTTTCCTATCATTTGCAAATTTTGAAATTATGTCCGGTACACCCTGTATACCAAGGTCCATGTCATTAATGCGCATCAGGAAGAGAAAGGGTCCCAACATTTACCCTTGAGGAACTCCGATACAAACCTTCCACTGAAAAGGTATCTATTAACCAATTTTGCCTCCATGTTGCTACTGTTCATTTTATTCCTGAACTATAACGTTTCTCCAAGTCTGTTGTGCAGCTCTGTATTGAATGCCTTTTGGAAGTCCATGTACACAACAACAACAGCATTCCCCTCATTAACCCTCTCTGTCACATCTTTGAAAAACTTCAGGAACTTATAGACCACCCGGAGTGTAGCCCACTTTGTGATGGTCCACAATCTGGCACAGTAGCGGGGCGGCGTTCTGGAGGTAGAGGATGAGAAACATGTGGCTGCCTCTGAGGAGGAGGAAGAGGATGATGAGGAGGCGCTGGGTCGGCAGGGGCAGGAGGATTAACCCGGGGATAAACCGGGGGACCAACCAGAGGCTTCAGGTCAGGCGGCAGCGGTGAGGCTGTGGCAAGTCCGGAAGGGCAAAGGAGGCCCTCATACTCACCCGCTTCTCATAGGGCGTGGCCTGGTCCATCATTGCTAACTTCCCCAATCCCCTCCCCTCCCCCTAATTTCCCACCCTCCCAAACCAGAGTTTTGTGACTGCATCGGCAACGTTAGCAGGTCACTGTCGAGGGCAGGGGTGTGATGATAATCCACACAGAGCTGAGCATTGGTGCTCCTCAATCTATGTCATACTCTGACTCCTGCTTATCTGCTGAGTGCTCGCTCACACCCATCACCTGCACGTGGTGTGTCTGGGGAGGGGTGGGCGTGGGGGAGGGGGGCAGGGGGGGGGACTGCCTGGAAAGATTGGCCAAGGGTTTGGAGGTAGGACCACATCTTGAAAGAAAGGGAGAGAGGCGTCATACTGGTTTGCTGAAGCGTTTTAAATGTTTCACAGGTGTCCAACAATGCCCCACTCAGCCCTCCACCACCCACTCTGCCCTCCACCCAGCGCCCCCTCCTCCCGCTCAGTGCCCTTGGATCATAGGGGCAGCTAGTTTGAGCTTGGCTGTCCCTGCATCATGTGCCTCTGCCAGCCCTGGCGGCTCCCTGATGTCTGCATGATGCCCACAGCAATGCTCCTCAGTGACTAGGGCATGCTCTGCTGCACCTCGGCAATGTCCACCTGTGACTGGGACAATCTCCGCAGCACCTTGGCCATTCCGATCTGAGACCCAGACATGTCCCGCAGAACCTCATAATGGTCAGCCTGGTACTGGGTGACATCTCCCAGCGAGTCGGACATTCTGCCGAGACCCTCAGCCATGGCTGTCATGACTACACAATGCCTTGGTCAACTCCATTATTCTGCTGATGTCGTGCATCGGGCTCTCCACTGCGGTCGCCACCCTAGCAGTGTTGTCGGCGACATCTCCTGCGCCTGTAGTCTCTGGGACTCCGCTAATCAGCAATGGACCTGCTGGAATTTCACTGACATCTCCCACTGAATGTCCCGGCCACTCCCTAACGTCTCCATCAGGCCCGGGATAGCCTGGTCCATAGGCTTAGCATCTGGCTGGGACCCAGCTGGGTCCTGGGATCCAGCAGACCTCCAACTGCTGTCATCCTGGGGGTTCCTGCCTCCACCTGATGCACATCAGCAACTGTGTGATGCTCACTAGATTGTGGCCCAGAAGCCTGACCACTAACATTGCCCACCAAGGTGTGTGTATCTGTGCTGGTGGATGGTGAACATGACAGTTGTGACTCATCGATTGTGGAATCCTTGGAGCTCTCCTCCGAGGTGGTCTCATGGAACACAGGGGAGGGGGCCACCATGAATGGGCAGGCACCATCGGCTGCAGGACCTGTGGGAAAGGACATGTGGTCAGGGGGGCAGGTCGGTCACTCTGTATGGCATTAACAACACGTTTGATAGGTCCTCTGAGTGAGGCCTGGTGGTTCCACACCTCTGCGGTGTGAGCCAACCTCCGCATTCATGACTGTTCTGTTCTGGGCCACCCCTGTCACGTCCAGGGCCTGTTCCTTGAAGGTCATGAGGATTTTTATGCCCGGCACCCCTCTGCCAGTCTGGGCCCTCTCCCGGCGATTGTGGGAGAAATTCTCCTGTGGAGACACAGAGAAGGCACTGTCAGAAACACTTGTAGTTCACAGTAGTGAGGGAGGGGGGGGGGGGGGGGGTGAAGGAAGGGTTTGGGTGGGTTGAAGGGAGAGGGGGGGGGGTGAAAGGAGGGTGTGAAGGGAGGGTTGGGGGGCACATGAGAGGTTGACTGGGATGCTCGCGTGGGGCGGAAAGGTCTCGGGGAAGCTGCCCTGTGGTTGACCCTCCGGGACCCACTGAGGTACAGGACATCTTTACTGGCCACGACCGCATTGAGGAGCCTCCCCAGATCTGCATCTCCAAACCTTGGGGCCGGTCGTCTCAGCGCCATGGCTGTGAGCTGAGTGGGGCTGGCTGTGCAAGTGCTGTTTAAGTGCTGCTCGACCTTGTTAGCGAGGCTGGCGAGCGCGGTGCCAGTAAATCGGCTGGTGGGCTTTCATTTGTGGCGAGAAGCCTGTGGGGCCTCGTTAACTGGACCAATTAACGTTGCATTGCGCTACTGGCCTCACGGGGCCGGGCGCCGGGAAGCTCACAGCAGTTACCACTCGCTACCATATTTAGAATCCTTTCCAGAGATTCGTGCCCTATGGCCCTGCATGCTGTGCAAACGTCTTCATTCCCACTGCAGGCAGGTTCCCCAACTGTGCTGGAATCAGATAAAGGGCTGGATTCTCCATTCCTGAGACTAAGGACGGGATTCTCTGCTTGCCGATGCCAAAATCGTATTCGGCGATTGGGCGGAGAATCCCTTTTGATGCTAAAATCGGGGGCGGCGCCTGTATTTGGATGCTCCACCCCCTCCAAAACGGCAAACGGCACCATCAGTGAGTACACCGCACGCCGATGGGACGGCCTCAGGACATCGACTGAAGGCCCTCCCCCGATGGTCCGCCCCCGATGGGCCGCCCCCGATGGGCCGAGTTCCCAACGACGTGGGACACGTTTATGTCAACCTCGCTGGACGGCTGCGGACTGTGTCCAGTGCCGCCACAGTCGGGGGGGAAAGCCATTCCGCTGGCCGGGAGGGCTTCGGCGGAGGCTGGGGGGACTGTTGGGGGTTGGTCCGGGGGTGACGAGGGGGTTTTCAGGGGGGCACTATCTGGCAGGCCGTGTCCCAATGCGGCCGGCGCCATGTTGTACGGTGAGAGCGCTGGAGGTCGTCGCCATGCGCGGCCACGGACCCGGCAATTCTCTGGCCGTTTCTGTCGGGAACGCTGGGGGTTTTACGTGCCGCGGTGCGGGGGTGTCGCCGACTTTTTCATCATAAAACTAGACACTTCCTCCGGACATAGCCTCAAAATCGGAGAATCCAGCCCTAAGTTTTGATTCCGGAGTTCTTCCAAGCAAGATTCTTAGAGTTCTACGACAGCTAAACTGACACTGCACCTGAGCCGATTCAGCGACTGTGGAGGGGCTAGCACCGGCGCCATGTGAAACACAATTGATCCCAATGAGAAACGGTGCCGGATTCACCGGATTCGCGATTGACACTCAGGAGGCTGACAAGCTGCAGCCACATATACACACTTCATTCCCCACACATACCATGCCAGCCAACAAAATGGCAGCAAGATGCGTGACCCCATGATATACGGATGCCAAGCTGGAGACCCAGCTGGACGCGATGGAGGAGAGGCGGGCCACGCTCTCCCCCGGCCCGAAAAGAAGGCGGCCAGTCGCCGCCATCTGCCGTGACTGGGCGCAGGTGGCAGAGGTGGTGAACGCAACCAGCAACACGTCCGGACCGGCCAGCAGTGCCTTAAAAAACTGCACAACCTCCTCAGCGAGGCCAGGGTGAGTAGGCAACACTGTGCCCCTGGAATTAACCACCGTCCCATGCAACCGTAACTTGACTCCCCCCCTCACATCTGGAGGACGGCCGAACCCCCACCCTGCACCACATTCAGTACCCATACCGCCACCATGGCCTGGTGTTCTGGCCACTGAGGCACCAGCTACCCGCTCCCTTGGCTGCATGCTCCGGCTGTCTAACACTGTGCATTTTCCATTTGCCGCCCCCCCCCCCCAAAGAGAAGGCCACCCATAACCACCGGGAGCGGGAGAAGATAGGAGGGGGACCGCCAGACCTGAGCAGAGGGCGGAGGAGAGCGTGGCCCCCCTCTCCTCCATCGCGTTCAGCAGGGTCTCCAGCTTGGCACCCGCAGAGGGCCTGGGGTGTGGTCAGTGGCCTGGAGGAAAGGGAGGCTGCCAGGCTGGAGATCGGCCACAGGCGATGAAGTGAGATCTGCTGAGTGCAGTTCTCTATGTCAACTACCCCCCCCCCCCCACCAACATCACCCCCACATCACACCACCCTCATCCTCATCCCCACCCTCAATCCCACCTGCACCCTCACCTTCATCCTCATCCCCACCACCCCCACTCACCCCTCACCCCCACCCCCCTCTCACCCTCGCCCCCACCACCCCCACTCACCCCTCACCCTCACCCCCACCACCCCCACTCCATCCTCACCCTCACCCCCACCACCCCCACTCCCTCACCCCCAGGCCCGCGTCTAACAATGCGTCTTTTCTGGTGTCTTGCAGGACCTGCTGGTGATGGGCAGGTCCATCTGGTGTCCCCCGCCCCATGTCAGTGCCACAGCCGGAGCCCAGGATGCCGAGCTGTGATGAGGACAGCAGCACGGGTGCGAGCCATGGACCTGAGACCCAAGACACCCCGGAGCTGGAGTCTGAGGATTACACAGATTTCCCATCACAGCTGTCTTCAACACCCTCCATCCTCCCAGAGACACTCACCTCGATTGGGCACTTTAGTGAAGAGGCTCATGGGACACTATCTGGTGCTCACCACACAGCTGATCCGCTACAGCAGGTGGAGGTAGGAAAAGCTGAGAGGGCGGACGGTCAGAGGTCAGGCTGACCCCAGGAACTAGCTGCCGCCCAGACAGGTTTGTGGCTTCTGGAATGGACAGTCCATGTGTAGTCAAGCTGCAGTCACAGAGCCAAGGACTGCATGAGCAGTTGTCGGTGAGCATCCAGCATCTGTGCGCGCAGGTGTCCAACCACGTGCAGGAGCAGGAGGTGGTGCCGGCCATGCGTACTGCCAAGGCCAAGACCGCACGGGTGGCGTCTGTGGTGGAGGCATTGGGGGAGGTGGTTGCGGCTATGGTCAGATATCCAAGGCCTGGGCATTCTGTGCAGGCGCTGGATGAGGCCCAGGGCCGGTTTGCCACCTCACAGGGAGCCATGTGCGAGAACCACCTGGAAATTGCCGTGGCACTTCTGACGGTGGCCCAGTCACAGCGAGCCATGGCTGAGAACATTGGCAGCGTTGCCCAGGTGCTGGCCGACGTGGTATGTGTGGCGCACAAAGACTCCGTGAGACGAATAGAGTGAAGTCGATGAGGCTTTATTAAGCGTGTCTGTTCCCCAGCAGCCCGATAGTAAACTGGCCTGCGGGGGAAGGCACCGGCTTCTTATACTTCGCCTTCAGGGCGGAGCATGAGGTCAACGGCCAACCAGGACCCGGGATCAGTCAGCCAATGACATTAGGGCTTCCAGTCCCACATGACCCCCAATACATACTACCACAGTGTGGACACAGAGGGAGATGGCCCAGTCCCAGAGGGAGAGGGAGCATGCATACCATGGTTAAGATCAGAGCGGGCCTCCGGAGTAGCAGTGCCTGGTGGCGGGGGAGCCTCAAGGCTTACTCTGCTAGCACCCCCATCCCATGGAGTAGCCTGGGGGCCATCGGGCACTATGAGGGAGGAGGAGGGGATGGCGCACATGCAAGTGACTCCCATAGGGGGGGTGCCAGAACACGGCAGCACCTCGGACACCCCCGCTTCTGTCCCTGGCACATCTGGTGGGTAGCGGCTAGAATAGGGTGGCACTATGCCACCTGGGAGACCCGAGCAGCAGCCAGGCCCCTCCAGGCCTGGTCGCCATAGAAGACGGCCGCCAACGAGGACCCAGGTCGCAAGGCAGGAATCACAGCAGGCCGCCTCCACTCCTGCTGTACCGTCTGGGTATCTACCTAGATGGAGCGTTGGGGCCAGTAGGCCAGAGACTACCAGTTAAGTTAGCATGGGTGCAGGGCACAGTTTAGTGATAGGGGCTAGGGCACGTATCTGTTTATATGTTTTCATATTTAACATCTGTTCACACTGTTACAACCTGCCTCGGTGATCTGTCATATGGGTGTGAGGGGTGGGCTGGTCTGGGCTGGCCAGATAGGGCGAGTGGTGGAGGGGAAGAGCAGACGTTGCAGGTGGGCTGGGATCTCCCCTCCCACTGTCCCCACCACTGTCACTCCAGGGATACCGCCTACTCCTGGTGGCTACTGGCTTGCAATCGGTGGTGAGATTTGCGGTGAGATCCGCGAGGCTGCATATGGTGAGTGGGGGCAGGGGGCCCCCGAACCTAAGAGTTAGGCTCCTGAGGTTGCACTGGAAGTCGAGTCCCAAAAGGAGAGGGGCGCAGAGGCCTGGGAGCACATATAGTTGAAAATTAGTATACTCAGCACCCTGTATCGCTAAGGTTGCAGTGGTGCACCCTTGGATTTGTACTGCGTGCGACCCAGAGGCGAGGGAGATAGTTTGTTGCGTCGGGAATATTAGGAACGAGCAGCGTCTTACCAGATCCAGGTGACTAAAGCTCTCTGTGCTCCCGGAGTCGAAAAGGCAAGGTGTCTCGTACCCGTTAACCCGGACGGCCATCATGGATCTCCGGAGGTGCTTGGGTCGCGACTGGTCCAGGGTGACCGTGCTGAGTTGTGGGTAGCCGACGGCGTGATCGGAGGTGCTTGGGTGGCCCCGCGATGGCTGTCCGTGTAGGTCGTACATGTCGAGCGGCGTAGCAGATGGTGGCCAAGATGGCGGCCCCCGTTGGTCGAGCGTGGCGGGTGGCGAGGAAGATGGCGTCCAAGATGGCGGCCCCCATGGATCGCACGTGGTCGGCCGCATGGGGGAGGATGGCCAAGATGGCAGCCCCCATGAGTCGCACGTGTTGTGCGGAGGCGGAGTCGGCAGACACGCTGCCACATTGCGGGGTCTGCAGGCCTGTGAGTCTGTGGATCGCGTCTGTGAGTTTGAGTTCTTTAACCTTTCCAGGCAGACCTTGGCTCAGTGTCCTTTTCGCCCGCAGCTGCTGCAGTTCATGTTGCGGGCCGGGCAGTGCTGACGGGGGTGTTGGGACTGGCTGCAAAAATAGCAGGGTAGCCCCCCCATGATGGGCGGGCGGCCGCGTGGCACAGGCCTGCGGTAGTCTCTGGTCGGGGGCCCACAAGGGGGTCACGTGGTCGACCAAGAACGCAGTAAGGCTCTGAAAAACGACCTCCAGAGAGGTAGCCAGTTTTACCGTGTTGTCCAGGTCCTGGGCCCCTTTATCTCACATAGTTCGATCGGACCCCCGCCACGTAAACGTCTTGGACGGCGAGCTCCATGTGCTGAGTGGCCGGAACGGCCTGGTAGTTACAGTTGCGCGCGAGGGCTTTGAGGTCACGTAGGTAGTCATCTAGCGACTCCTGGGGTGCTGGCAGCGAGTGGTGAAGACGTGCCGCGCGTGGACCTCGTTCACAGGCCGCATGTAGAGGCGTTCGAGTAGTGCGAGGGCCTCTGTATAGGAAGCGGCTTCGTCGAGCTGGACAGAAATGCGATGGCTCACCCATTCATGGAGGAGACTCAGCTTCTGTTCATCAGTGATGGATGGTGTAGACGACGCAGCGAGATAGGCCTTGAAGCATCAAAGCCAATGGAAAAAAATGTCTTTCGCCTCCGCGGCCTGTAGATCGAGTTCCAGTCTGTCAGGTTTGAGGGCTGATTCCATAGTAGTATTTTAAGCTGATTAAATTGATGCGACCATCAATTCACTCGAAGACACGTGGAGAAGTAAACCGTGGTTTTAATCAGCTTAGAACTGTGCCTGCCTGCGACTGGTACAATACTGAAGGTGGCCCCGCAGGTCACCTGCTCTTATACTTCCTCTAAAGGGGAGGAGCCATGGGCGGAGACCGTACATGCCCCAACATATCCCCCTGTGGGTGAAGCCACAACAATGGCCCACAGGTGGAGCCTACAGGGTTAATAACATAACATAACATAATACAGTGCACTGGTGAATTATCCATAATCATACATTCACCACATGACCCATCCATAATAGCTGGCAACTGTACTGTGAAGCCAAAGAAAATGGGGCGGGATTCTCCGATTGCCGACGCCGAAATCGCGTTTGTCGATTGGCCGGAGAATCAGTTTTTAGGCTGAAATTAAGGCAGCGCCGTTTTTCGGATGTTCCGCCCTCTCAAAAACAGAGTACTCAAGGAGTACGCCGCACACGGTTGGGACAGCCTCAGGACGTCACCTGAGGCCCTCCCCCGATGCTCCTTCCCCGATGGGCCGACTTCCCGATGGCGTCGGTTGCGTGTCCTCTCCATTTTTGAGACCTTATGTGGCGGCTGCGGACTGTGTCCAGGACCGCCACAGTCGGGGGGTGGGGGGGGGGGGGGGGGCATTCCGCTGGTAGGGGAACTTCAGCGGGGGCTGGGGGGACTGGTCGGGGGGTAGTACTGGGGTGGCGAGGGGTGTTACAGGGGGGGGCACTATCTGGCAGGCCAGGTCCGCATGCGGCTGGCGCATGTTGTACAGCTCGGCTGCCGCAGGCTGCTGCCATGCGCATGTGCAGTCACGGACCCGGCCATGCTGCGTCCTTATCTGCAGGTAAAGGCTTTACGTGCCACGGCTGCTACCGGGCGGAGCATCGGTGCGGGGATGTCGCCGACGTTTTAGTCCAGATGCTTCCTCCAGACATAGCCACAAAATCAGAGAATGCAGCCCTGGATTGGGGTTGAGATTTGCAGCACTGTCGCAGCAGGGTCTGTGCTATAAAACACGGCTAGCTCTTCGACATTCCATTCACTTTGGCATGAACGTAAAACTCCACCAGCGGGAGGAGGTGTAAAATTCAGTTCTTGGATTTGTTCTCAACTTCATTGGTGACAGTATCATAGAATCCCCGCAAAAGGAGGTTATTCAGCCTATTGAGTCTCAACAAGAGGCTAGGTCCACTCCCCTGCCCACCCCGCTCTATCCTCATAACCCCACCAAATTTGTGCATCCCTGGACAGAAAGGGGAAATTTTGCATGGCCAATACATCTAACCTGCACATCATTGGACTAAATGGAAGAGGCAGGATTCTCCCTGTGGATTCCTACAGTCAGGCTAAAAGGTGGGTCAGGAGACATCACAGCGTGGGAAAGAGCGTCCATTGTAATCCTCCCTGGGGCAGCCAATTAATGGCTAGGTGGCAGGATTGCCATCCAAAAAAGGAAAGTGTGTGGGCTCCCAAAGCTGGCGGGCCCATTAGAGGCCTTCCATTTGAAAGGGCCTACAGGCTGTAATGGAAAGTAAGTAAGGGCAATGGAGGCACCTTCTCCCCAAATTTTTAAAATTTAAATTCAAAAATGGCTTTTGCAGCCAGGCCATATTTTGGAGGAGAGGTTGGGGAAAGGGAAGAGAGGGGAGTTGCATGAAGCTTGTGGCTGCTGCACCACCCAGGAAGGCAAAGTGGACCTCTAAACCTGCCTGGAGTGCTGGCCCCTGGATTTCCTCCCAGGAGGCCGAGAGGCTGACTGGAAAATTCCAGTTGCTTGCCTTTAGTTGACTTTAATGGGCCATTAACATTAATTGGCTACACATCATGTCCAGGTGAGTAATCCTGTCAACCCCTCATACTGCCTCCACAAAAATGACTTGAGAGTGGGATGGGACTCGGGAACCAGCTCACAGGTCGACAGCAGTGTCATAGAATTTACAGTGCAGAAGGAGGCCATTCGGCCCATCGAGTCTGCACCGGTTCTTTGAAAGAGCACCCTACCCCAGCCCACACCTCCACCCTATCCCCATAACCCAGTAACGCCACCCAACACTAAGGGCAATTTTGAACACTAAGGGCAATTTAGCATGGCCGATCCACCTGACCTGCACATCTGTGGACTGTGAGAGGAAACCGGAGCACCCGGAGGAAACCCACGTATACATGGGGAGAACGTGCAGACTCCGCACAGACAGTGACCCAAGCCGGGAATCAAACCTGGGACCCTGGAGCTGTGAAGCAATTGTGCTAACCACCATGCTACCGTGCTGCTATATTTAACATCTGCCCGCCTCTGCTCCCAGCCCCAATGGGTCCTCAAAATCAAGCCCAAGGCTGCTATTGTTGATGGTGCACTGATATAAAAGGGCCATTAGAAAGAGCTGTACCCTTGTTATTGTATAGCTAATGAAAATTTCAATAATAATTCAAACTTTGTAATCAGCGATGAAGGGGTAGTGCTCGCTGCTGACTTCAAGTAAAGCTGTCCAGAAAGATCATTCTCTTATCAATTTTGCCTTTCCTGATATTAATTTCATTTTCTGGTGCCAGCTATTGGGCATCTCCAGCATCCAATAATAATTATGTCACGAAGCAGGGTAAGTAACCAATTGCAATGAAGAATTCTCTCAGACTGCAAACCAGGAAGTAACAAATAGATTTTATCATTCACATTTTATTATGTTACAACAAGTAAAATACAGATGATTAAAATAGAAGCTGAAATAGTATAAACAAACTGGGATAAAATACCTTCCAAATATATGAATTTTAGCATGGAATATTGAACAAACATAAAATGTTTTTTTCAGAGACAGAAAGGTTGTTCAGTGATAATCTTTACTCAATACATCATTTATAACCCAGTTACACCTCATTCAACAAGATGCCACTTTTTCAAGTGTTTTTAAACACTTGAATAATAGGCAAAATGTGGAAAGGCACTTAAGTTCCGTTTGGTTTTTATCTGTGAGGACTTCAACTTTATGAAGGAGCAGGGAATTACTGACAACAGCTTCTGGATTGCATTATTTAACTCCACCCTTGCTGTTGGCAGAAGTTGGATTGGATTGGATTTGTTTATTGTCACGTGTACCAAGGTACAGTGAAAAGTATTTTTCTGTGAGCAGCTCAAACAGGTCATTAAGTACATGAAAAGAAAAGAAAAAGAAAATACATAATAGGGCAACACAAGGTCCGCATATACATAGATACATAGACACCAACATCGGGTGAAGTGTACAGGAATGTAGTATTAATAGGGTCAGTCCATAAGAGGAGTTTAGGAGTCTGGTAATAGCGAGGAAGAAGCTGTTTTTGAAACTTTTCATGCGTGTTCTCAAACGTTTGCATTCTGTTGCTGTCACATTCACAGGGTAATGACGATGAATGCTGACAATTTTATTATCATCGTAGCGGTAAAATCTGGGTCAGTACGATGAATGGAATTTATACTAAATAGATAGAAGTGCTGTAGTAAAACAATGGTCAGATGAATAACTAGCCCCGCATGGATGATTTCTTATTGATTTCTTTCAGTTGTCAGAAATCTTTCCCCTTGGTTCTAGACTGGGCCAAGTGTCAAATCTCTGATGTCAAATCTCTGATTAGAAAACAGTCGCCCTCTCTTTCTCTCTCTCTCTGCAAACCAGTTTTATCAGGATCTCAGTTTGGAAAGACAACTTTGATACAAAATATCTGATAGAGTACAATGTTCTTTTCCATTTCCTTTATTGGCCTGAGCCTAAATTACCAGCCCATTGTTTTCTTTCAAGCAGCAGTTTCAATGTTCCATTGCTTTGTGCATCATAATCTGAGTTCATTATTTTTCACATTGGGTTCACATTATTTCTGTATTAACAATTAGTTGGACAATCCCTCTCCAATTTTCAATGTCGAAGAAACACCAATGCAATCTTACTTTTCAATGGGATTGACACGGCGTAAGTGATTACTCGCTTGGAATAATGTAAGTATCATCATGTTCATCATTTATATGGCCTGCATAGTTACAGTACACAGCCGATTCATTCATTGAGGGGCTATTTTCATAAACAGCCTCATTAGAATCCACAGGCTGTTGATCTTCATCTGATATGTATACATAATTCATCACATTTTCTTCAATTTGGTTAACGGGACCAATCATAACATTCTCATAAGGATGAGTTGGATCTTGTAAGTTATCAACTTGATACTTTGGAATGGTGTTTCCAGTCGAAAGCTGCATCTCAAGGGTTGGTTGAAGATTGCAGGAGTATTGTGGCTGAACATCTTGTTGTGTCACATCCAGATTAGGGGAATTTTCTCTGGACTTTTTCAACATTCTTGGGAAATTAAAACCTTTTGATCTAACACATACAAAGTACCAGATTAAAAGTCCAACAATGCCAAACACCAACAGTAAAGAGATAACAATTGAAATAATAATCGCAGCGTCCCCAGAGGTTGGTCCGAAGGTAGTCCCAGAAGTTGGTTCAGTGGTAGTTACAGTTAATATAACATACGTAATATCCTTGAAGACAAAAAAGACTACGAGCGGTACATCTCTTGGGATATGCATCTAAAATACAAAAGAAAAAGATTCTGAGATGTAGATGTCACATTTGATCTTTTGATACACTTGTACCTTTTATTTGGTGAGTACAGTGGACTTCAAAGCAGACAACTACCAGATCTACTCAGTAATACATGTGGATAACACATCCTTTAGATTTGCTTCTACCCTACATGGCTAGGTTAAAATTGAAAACAGGATGACAGTAAGCAGGTGCATAAAGCAAAACAATGTGTTGGGTATCTCAGGGTTGAAATATTCAAGCGTGGAGCTCAGACACTAGAGTGAAAAACCCTAGTGCGGCAATTTTAACCCTATCTGCAAATTGGACACTGGGTGGGGATGAAAAATTGATCAGGTGACTTACCTGCTGACATTGTACACTGATGTCATTATTATCTGTTTTAATGTGCCAGTTGGAGCAGGCAGCAAGGACACTAACCTGCAGCCAATGGGGACTGTCATAATATGCACCATGCACATCATGATGTAAAAGCAGGCAGTGACAGACACCCAGGTGGGCCAATCAACATACAGAACAGAACACAATCAATCACCAGACAGAACACCAGAGGGGGGCTTCCAACTATAAAACACACGCGGCATCAGCACTCTGCCTCTTTCCACTGGTGACACCTGTAGTGACAGTCAGGGTGTACAAATTATTCAACACCTTCCACACATGGATCAGAGCTAGCCTGGTCTAGATAGTTAGATGTTAGTTTACTTAGAGTAGTAGAGAGTCAACCCACAGGCAGCTGGTGCTTCATTACTGAAGTTCAATAAATCTTATTGAACCAACACCTACGTTTGGTGTATGCTTTATCGTTTATCTGCATCGTGTTGCAGTCCGTGTTACCCCAGGGTGAATAACACGACATGATACCAGGCGTGGCTACTGCTTCTAAGTAATTTACCTTCGAAAATTCTCTGACGACCAGCAACTGCCTTCCAGCGGCATGGAAAAGATCCAGACACCACCACAGCTCCAGATCTCTGGAAATCTTGGCGCCAACTGGCGGGTCTTCAAGCAGAAATTCAGTCTATACATTGAAGCCTCGAAAGTGCGTCCGATGCCTGAAAAATCGCGCTGCTACTGTCGACTGCGGGGGACCAGGCCATCCAAATCTTCAATTCACTCACTTTTGCCGACGGTGAGGACAAGACCAAGTTCCAGACCGTCTTAGCCAAATTCGACAGTGAGGTCAAAATGAACAAAAGCTTTGAGCATTATGTCTTCTAGCAGAGCCTTCAGGGTAAGGATGAGACTTTCCAGTCTTTTCTCACTCATCTGTGCATTCTAGCGCAATCCTGCAACTACGGAGACACCGCTGACTCCCTCATCAGGGATCAGATTGTGTTTGGCGCCCACTCCGATGCCCTGCGGGAGCAGCTCCTAAAAAAAAAATATGACCCTGATAGTAGCCATCGAGACGTGCAAAGTCCATGAACAGGCGGAAAGCCGCTATTCCCGCCTTAAGGACCAACTTGCCTCCCACGAGGCTGAGAGTGTACAGGCCATCGCCCGAATGCGGCGCCTGAGTGTTGACGAAGGCAGCCATTTTGCGCGCTTTTCCAGGGGTCCCATGCATGCACACCACGGTCGGGAGAATGAAGCGGCCGAAGACCGCACTGCGCATGTGCGACGATGCACGGAGCGTCATGACGTCAACGTGATGACGCGCCTCAACTGCGGCACCGCCCATTTAAAGCAGCAATGCCCTGCAAGAGGCAGCCGATGTGTCAACTGCAAGAAGCTTGGCCATTATGTGGCCTTGTGCAGGCCTGCACCTCCAATAGGGGGCCAGCGGTCCCAGCTCCAACGCAGACGCGTTCGAAGTGTGCAGCAAGGGCTGCTGGATTTGGAACCTGATCCCGCCATGGATCCAGAGAATGACTGCTCAGAGTCCCCATATCGAGTGGGCATCATCAACATGCATGACAAGGCCTCCTCGCATTCAGCAACACACACACCCACCCTCAATGTGGATTCTGCGGACGGGTGGCGTGCCACAGTACAAGTCAACGATTGTAGCATCCGGTTCAAGCTGGACACCGGTGCTTTGGCCAATCTAATACCCCAAGCAGATCTTGCTCGTATCCAAAGGCAGCCGACAATTCTTCCACCGGCCTGCCAGCTGCTTGACTACAATGGAAATGCCATCACTGCGTTAGGGTCCTGTCACCTGCATGTATCCAACAAGGCCATCAAGGCCACTTTGTGGTTTGAAATCGTCGAGCCCAGCAAGGCTTCTCTGCTTGGTGCCCATGCATGCAAGCTACTCCATCTCGCTCGTCCAGCGCGTACATGCCATGTCCTCTGCCAACACCACTCTTCAGGCCGACATTGATGAGCTACTATTGCAATACCCGGATGTGTTCAGTGGGATGGCACGTTGCCCTACCGCCATAAAATTTTGCTCAGGCCTGATGCCACGCCTGTAATCCATGCGCCACGCCGGGTGCCGGCTCCTCTAAAGGACCATCTAAAGGCGCAGCTGCAGGAGCTCCAAGATCAGAGTATACTATCCAAGGTAACGGAACCAACTGACTGGGTCAGCTCGATGGTCTGTGTCAAGAAGCCCTCTGGAGAACTGCGCATTTGTATCGATCCCAAGGATCTAAACCGTAACATTATGAGGGAACACTACCCGATCCTGAAGCGGGAGGAACTGACAAGTGAGATGGAACATGCCAAATTCTTTACAAAGCTGGATGCATCGCGTGGCTTCTGGCAGATACAACTGGATGAGTCCAGCAGGAAGCTGTGCACGTTTAATAAACCTTTCAGAAGGTATTTCTACAACTGCATGCCGTTTGGTATTGTTTCGGCCTCTGAAATCTTTCATCGAATAATGGAACAAATGGTGGAGGGCATTGAGGGTGTGCGGGTTTATGTTGATGACTTCATCATCTGGTCCATGACCCCGGAGGAACATATTTCTCGTCTGCAACATACATGCCAACGGCCTGAAGTTAAACAAAACCAAATGCTCCTTTGACCAACTCCGGACCGTCAACATGGACTTTTCTTTCCCTAACACTGAACATCATTGCACTAATTGTATATAGTTTCACGTCACCCCCGCCGGACTCATTTTTAACAGTGGGTGAGTGGTGAACCACTGTAATAGGAGATGTAAGGTTGGACCTGCACTACAGGTTCGCCGGTAGCTCCTGCCGGCTGGCTCCGCCCACGGAGAACTGTATAAATATGCATGACCTCCAGTGCCCTGCCATTTCGCCAGCTGCAGCAGGAGGCCACGCATCTGACTGTAATAAAGCCACAGTTGTACCCAACTTTAGTCTTTGTGCAATTGATCGTGCATCAATGACATTAACAGTGAGAGAGGAGCAGTGGGGACATTCGCAGTGAGAGAGGAGCAGTGGGGAAATTCGCAGTGAGAGAGGAGCAGTGGGGACATTCGCAGTGAGAGAGGAGCAGTGGGGACATTCGCAGTGAGAGAGGAGCAGTGGGGACTTTCACAGTGAGAGAGGAGCAGTGGGGACATTCGCAGTGAGAGAGGAGCAGTGGGGACATTCGCAGTGAGAGAGGAGCAGTGGGGACATTCACAGTGAGAGAGGAGCAGTGGGGACATTCGCAGTGAGAGTGCAGCATGGGGAAATTCACAGTGAGAGAGGAGCAGTGGGGACATTCGCAGTGATGTGGAGATGCCGGCGTTGGACTGGGGTGAGCACAGTAAGAAGTCTTACAACACCAGGTTAGAGTCCAGAGGTTTGTTTCGATGTCACTAGCTTTCGGAGCGCTGCGCCTTCCTCAGGTGAATGAAGAGGTATGTTCCAGAAACATATATATAGACAGATTCAAAGATACCAGACAATGCTTGGAATATGAGCATTAGCAGATGATTAAATCTTTACAGATCCAGAGATGGGGTAAACCCAGGTTAAAGAGGTGTGAATTTTGTCAAGCCAGGACAGTTGGTAGGATTTCGCAGGCCAGATGGTGGGGGATGAATGTAATGTGACATGAATCCTAGGTCCCGGTTGAGGCCGCATTCATGTGTGCGGAACTTGGCTATAAGTTTCTGCTCGGTGATTCTGCGTTGTCGCGCGTCCTGAAGGCCGCCTTGGAGAACGCTTACCCGGAGATCAGAGGCTGAATGCCCTTGACTGCTGAAGTGTTCCCCGACTGGAAGGGAAAATTCCTGCCTGGTGATTATCGCGCGATGTCCGTTCATTCGTTGTCGCAGTGTCTGCATGGTCTCGCCAATGTACCACGCTTCGAGACATCCTTTCCTGCAACGTATGAGGTAGACAACGTTGGTCGAGTCGCACGAGTATGTACCGCGTACCTGGTGGGTGGTGTTCTCACGTGTTCTGGTAGTATCCATGTCAATGATCCAGCACGTCTTGCAGAGATTGCCATGGCAGGGTTGTGTGGTGTCATGGTCACTATTCTGAAGGCTGGGTAGTTTGCTGCAAACAATGGTTTGTTTGAGGTTGCGCGGTTGTTTGAAGGCAAGTAGTGGGGGTGTGGGGATGACCTTGGCAAGATGTTCATCTTCATCGATGACGTGTTGAAGGCTGTGAAGAAGATGTCGTAGTTTCTCCGCTCCGGGGAAGTACTGGACGACGAAGGGTATTCTGTCGGTTTGTCTTCTGAGTTTCCCATGTTTGTCTTCTGAGTAGGTTGGTGCGTTTTTTTGCTGTGGCGCGTTGGAACTGTCGATCGATGAGTCGAGTGCCATATCCCGTTCGTACGAGGGCATCTTTCAACGTCTGTACATGTTTGTTACGCTCCTCCTCGTCTGAGCAGATCCTGTGTATACGGAGCGCTTGTCCATAGGGGATGGCTTCTTTAATGTGTTTAGGGTGGAAGCTGGAGAAGTGGAGCATCATGAGGTTATCCGTGGGTTTGCGGTAAAGTGAAGTGCTGAGGTGACCGTCCTTGATGGAGACGAGTGTGGCCAAGAATGCAACTGATTTTGGAGAGTAGTCCATGGTGAGTCTGATGGTTGGATGGAACGTATTAATGTCATCGTGTAGTCGTTTCAGTGATTCTTCGCCGTGGGTCCAAAGGAAAAAAATGTCATCGATGTATCTGGTGTATAACGTTGGTTGAAGGTCCTGTGCGGTGAGTAGGTCTTGTTCAAACTTGTGCATGAAGATGTTGGCGTATTGGGGTGCTACTTTGGTCCCCATGGCTGTTCCATGCGTCTGGATGAAGAACTTGTTGTCGAAGGTGAAGACGTTGTGATCCAGAATGAAGCGGATGAGTTGCAGAATTGCGTCTGGAGATTGGCAGTTGTCGGTGTTGAGTACTGAGGCTGTTGCAGCAATGCCGTCGTCATGGGGGATGCTGGTGTAGAGTGCCGAGACGTCCATTGTGACGAGGAATGTTCCTGGTTCAACTGGTCCATGGGTGCTGAGTTTCTGTAGGAAGTCCGTTGTGTCGCGACAGAAGCTGGGCGTACCTTGTACGATGGGTTTCAAGATACATCTTGAAACCCATCGTACAAGGTACGCCCAGCTTCTGTCGCGACACGGCGGACTTCCTACAGAAACTCAGCGTCCAACAAAGCTTCCTTGCTCGGTGCTCAGGCCGCAAAATCCTGAATCTTGTGCCGTGGGTTCACTCCATGTCGCCCGCTGAGGCATCAGCCTCGCCAGATGCCAACTTTCAAACCCAATTAGATGACATCATAGCACGATACCACAGTGTCTTCGAGGGTATGGGCACACTCCCCTACACACATAAGATAATTCTGAAACCGAATGCCACACCCGTGGTTCATGCACCGTGTTGGGTGCTGGCACCCCTTAAGGACCACCTCAAGCAGCAGCTGCAAGACCTCCAGGACCAGGGTGTCATTTCTAAGGCCACGGAACCCACGGACTGGGTTAGCTCCATGGTTTGTGTCAAAAAACCGTCAGGGGAACTTCGCATTTGTATCGACCCCAATGATTTGAATCGTAACATCATGAGGGAACACTACCCCATCCCTAAGCGAGAAGACCTCACGAGCGAAATGGCTCACACCAAGTTATTTACGAAGCTGGATGCCTCCAAGGGGTTTTGGCAGATACAGCTAGACGCATCCAGTCGAATGCTCTGCACTTTTAACACCCCATTTGGTCGCTACTGTTACAACCGGATGCCCTTTGGCATCATCTCCGCCTCGGAGGTGTTCCACTGAATAATGGAGCAAATGATGGAGGGCATCGAGGGGGTACGAGTGTACGTCGATGACATCATTGTCTGCTCCACAACTCCTCAGGAACACATAGAACATAGAACATAGAACAATACAGCGCAGTACAGGCCCTTCGGCCCACGATGTTGCACCGAAACAAAAGCCATCTAACCTACACTATGCCATTATCATCCATATGTTTATCCAATAAACTTTTAAATGCCCTCAATGTTGGCGAGTTCACTACTGTAGCAGGTAGGGCATTCCACGGCCTCACTACTCTTTGCGTAAAGAACATCGAGCGCCTCAAGCGAGTGTTCCACAGGATCCAGGCGCATGGCCTCCGACTCAACAGAGCCAAGTGCTCGTTCGGTCAAGCAGAAATAAAGTTCCTCGGTGATCATATTTCGCAGTTCGGTGTGCAGCCAGACGCAGTTAAGGTGTCGGCGATCAATGCTATGAAGACACCGGAGGACAAGAAGGCGGTCCTCCGCTTCCTAGGGATGGTCAATTTCCTTGGGAAGTTTATCCCCAACCTTGCATCTCACACCACAGCTCTCCGCAATCTTGTAAAAAAAAACACCGACTTCAAGTGGCTCCCCGCTCATGAGCGAGAGTGGCGTGAGCTCAGGGCGAAACTCCCCAAGGCCCCGGTCCTGGCGCTTTTCGACTCCGCCAAGGAGACGAAGATCTACACCGCCGCGAGCCAGGCTGGCATTGGGGCGGTACTCCTCTAGCGCGACGAATCCTCCTCCTGGGCCCCAGTCGCATATGCCTCTAGAGCCATGGCACCTACTGAGCAGCGATATGCTCAAATCGAGAAAGGGGTGCCTGGGCCTCCTCACGGGGATTGACAAATTCCATGATTATGTGTATGGACTCCCCAAGCTAACGGTCGAAACGGACCACAGGCCACTGGTTCACATCATACAGAAGGACCTCAACGATATGAGGCCACACCTACAGCGTATCCTCCTCAAACTCCGACGCTATGATTTCGACCTGTTCTTCACCCCAGGCAAGGAGCTCATTGTGGCCAATGCACTCTCTCGCTCCATCACCACGCTGTGCGAGCAGTCGGACTTCGTCTGCCAGATCGACGCCCATGTTGAGTTCTGCGCATCCAACCTTCCGGCCACTGACGAAAAGGTCGTGCAGATTCGTCAAGAGACGGCCAGGGATCCTTTACTCCGTCGGGTCATGTGCCATCTCACAGAGGGTTGGCAGAAGGGCCAGTGCCCACAGTTCTACAATATAAAAGATGACCTGGCAGTGGTCGATGGCATACTAATGAAACTGGACAGGGTAGTAATACCACAGAGCATGCGAGAGCTCGTCCTCGGCCAACTCCACGAGGGTCACCTGGGGGTGGAAAATGTCGCCGGCGAGCCCGAGGGGTAGTATATTGGCCTGGCATCAATGACGACATTGCCAACACTGTCCTAAATTGCCCAATGTGCCAACAGTTCCAGCCGGCTCAGCCGAAAGAGACTTTGCAGCCGCATGAACTGGTGTCGTCCCCATGGACCAAGGTTGGCATTGATCTCTTCCATGCAAAAGGCCAGGACTACGTCCTCCTCGTGGACTATTTTTCAAATTACCCCGAGGTGGTCAGACTGCATGACCTCACATCAGCAACAGTCATCAGGGCGTGCAAAGAGACCTTTGCCCATCATGGCATTCCACTTACGGTCATGACAGATAATGGCCCGTGCTTCTTCAGTCAGGAGTGGACGGATTTTGCCCGACGGTACAATGTCACGCACGTCACTTCAAGCCCCCACTACCCCCAGTCAAATGGGAAAGCAGAAAAGGGGGGACACATTGTAAAACAACTGTTGTGTAAAGCTGCTGATTCAGTTCAGATTTTAACCTGGCACTGCTAGCCTACAGGGCGACTCCTTTGTCTGCTGGCCTGTCCCCAGCACAGCTGCTAATGAACCGCACACTACGGATGACGGTGCCAGCTATCCACGTCCCGGACCTTGACAATTTTCCGGTCCTGCAAAGAATGCAACTGTCTCGGGCCCAATGAAAGTCGGTGTAAGATGCCCACGCCACAGATCTCCCTGCTCTGGTCCCTGCTGAACGAGTTTGTGTTCAGCTACCTGACGGTGGCTGGTCTGCCACGGCTGTGGTGGTCCCCAGATCATTTCTCGTTCGCATGCACAATGGCTATTTTCTTCGCCGTAATCGGGGGGCACTGTGGCTGCTTCCACGCTCGCCACCTGAACATGATGTCCCGCCTCGCCCATGATTCCTCAGGTCACCCCTTCCAAGAGGTCACCGATCTGCCATTTCTTTTGCCACCGTCTACATTGGACGCAGCTCCGCCCATTCCAGTGCAGGCGGCCCTTGACCCACCCTTGAGGCAGTCAACCAAAATTCGTCGCCCGCCACAGAGACTGAATTTATAGACTGAATGTTTCATTGCCTTGTGCTTCGTTTACACATCTGTACATATTGTTTCTTCCTAATTTGCTGTATGCACTCTATCTGCACTAGACACCTTCCCATGTAAATACGTTCACGTATTTTGTATATAGTTCAGCTCCTACTCATGTAAATACGCTCACATACTTTGTACATAGTCAGGCTCATACACACACCTACTATTTATTGACACATACACACATTTTTTTGAAAAGGGGAGATGTCATAATATACACACAAGTATATGATGGTGCACAGACAGACAGTGAGTGACACAAAGGATGACCAATGAACATACAGAACACAGCAGCCAATCACCAGACAGGACACGGCCACTATATAACCAGGGGGCACTAGTTTTCCCGTTCTCTGGGGATGCAGCCTCTGAGACAGTCAGAGCCTGTGAGCAACAACAAGAACATCCACCATGTCGTAGTAAGATAGTCTGGTCAGGTTAGCCTCAGGTCTCCAGTCAACTCAGCATAGTGTCAACCCACAGTTCAAGCATGTTTAGTAGTTAAGAGTTTAATAAAATAGACATGCATCTCCTCAAGTGTTGAAAGCCTGCCTCTCTCTCTGCTACAGTAAACGCAGTCCTCGCAGACCCAGCTTATCCAACACATCAGATGCCTGGGGTTTTTCTCCTACTATGCCCAGTGGGTCCCTAATTATGCGGACAAGGCCCACCCACTCATTCAGTCCACAGTTTTTCCCCTGACAGCTGAGGCCCGCCAGGCCTTCAACCGTATCAAGGCAGACATCGCCAAGGCCACGATGCACGCGGTCGACGTGTCCCTCCCCTTCCAGGTGGAGAGCGATGCATCAGACGTAGCTCTGACCGCCACCCTCAACCAGGCAGGCAGGCCAATGGCCTTCTTTTCCCCCACCCTCCATGCCTCCGAAATTCGGCACTCCTCTGTCGAAAAGGAGGCCCAAACCATTGTGGAAGCTGTGCGGCATTGGAGGCATTACCTGGCCAGCAGGAGATTTACTCTCCTCACTGACCAACGGTTGGTTGCCTTCATGTTTAATAACACACAGCGGGGCAAGATCAAAAACAACAAGATCTAGAGGTAGAGGATCGAGCTCTCCACCTATAACTATGAGATCTTGTGTCGCCCGGGGAAGCTCAGGGGCTGGTTTAACTCACTGGGCTAAATCGCTAGCTTTTAAAGCAGACCAAGGCAGGCCAGCAGCACGGTTCAATTCCTGTACCAGCCTCCCTGAACAGGCGCCGGAATGTGGCAACTAGGGGCTTTTCACAGTAACTTCATTGAAGCCTACTTGTGACAATGAGTGATTTTCATTTCATTTTTAAAAATTTAAATGAGCCCCCTGATGCAATATTCTGCGGTACATGTGCCAGTACACAAGTGGACCGACTCTGGGCTCTCCACTATGACCTCTGCCACCCGGGGGTCACACGGTTCTTCCATTTCATCAAGGCCCGCAACCTGCTCTACTCCATTGAGAAGGTCAGGACCGTCACCAGAGACCGGCAAGTCTGCGCGGAGTGCAAGCCGCACTTCTACCGGCCAGATTGAGCGCACCTGGTGAAGGCCTCCCGCCCCTTTGAACGCCTCAGCATAGACTTCAAAGGGCCCCTCCCCTCCACCGACCGCAACACGTACTTTCTGAACGTGATTGATGAGTACTCCCGGTTCCCTTTCGCCATCCCATGCCCCGATATGACTTCTACCACGGTAATTAAAGCCCTCCACAGCATCTTCACTCTGTTCGGTTTCCCCACCTACATCCACAGCGATCTTTCATGAGTGATGAGCTGCGTCAATTCCTGCTCAGCAAGGGCATTGCTTCGAGCAGGACGACCAGCTACAACCCCAGGGGAAATGGGCAGGTGGAGAGGGAGAACGGGATGGTCTGGAAGGCTGTCCTGCTGGCCCTGTGGTCTAAAAATCTCCTGGGCTCCCGCTGGCAGGAGGTCCTCTCCGAAGCACTCCACTCCATCCGATCACTCCTCTGCACCACGACTAACGAGACCCCTCAGGAACATATATTTGCCTTCCCCAGGATGTCCACCTCCGGGGTCTCACTCCCAACATGGCTGACAGTTCCTGGACCATGTGTGGTCCCATAGGTTGGACGCCTTGGTCGAAAAAGTCCACCTCCTACATGCGAACCCACAATACGCCTACGTGGCACACCCCGACGGGCGCCAGGACAGTTTCCCCCCGGGACCTGGCACCTGCTGGATCCCCACCCACGACCCCTACCTGACACCGCCCCCCCCACCCCTGGTTGCCTCATTCACCCCTGCGCCACTCACCTTCCCTCCAGCAAACCTCACCGCAGCCCCCGCCCCAGTAGGATCCGTCCTCTCACTGGTTCCATTCAGGGGTGGCGAAGACGAGGAAAACACACTCCCGGAGTCGCAGGTGACCAAGTCGGCTCCCACATCACCACCAGGACTGAGGCGATCGCAGAGGAGGGTCAAGGCCCCCGACAGACTTAACTTGTAATGTTTTCCACCAGCCCCGCCGGACTCTTTTTTAACAGGGGGTGAATGTGGTAGTCATCACTAGTAGTATATTACATGTATTACGGCACTGCCCGTATAGTAGAGGTACATGGGTAAATCCCTGCCTGCTGGCTCTGCCCAGTAGGCGGCGTATAAATGTGCGTGCTCAAAAGGTGCTGCAGCCATTCTGGTTCCAGCTACAGGAGGCACCACAACTTGCTCAATAAAGCCTTGAATATTACACGAGTCTCGTCTTTGTGGCGATTGATAGTGCATCAAAGACCAAACTAGTTGACTGTCTCGGGTGCACCTCCCGGGTCCAGATCCCCCCGTGCCTCCCCGAGAACCCCAGAGGCCGCCCGGGCAGCCAGGACCCGCCAGTAAGTACTTAATCTAATTTACGCCGGCGGGACTGGCCGAAAACGGACGGCCACCCGGTCCATCGCGGGCCGGAGAATCGCCTGGGGGGCTGCTGCTAGCGGCCACCAACCGGTGCAGCGCGATTCCCGCCCCAGCCAAATCGCCGGCAGGGGGTCAGAGAATCCCGCCCCTGAATTATGTACAGCAGGAATCTCAAAACTCTGGAGATGTACCACGAGCACTGCCTCCGCAAGTTCCATTGGCAGGATAGGCACTACCAGTGTCAGTGTTCGCCCTCATGCCAATATCCCCAGCATTGAAGTGTTGACCACAATCGATCAGCTCTGCTGAGTGGGCAACCTTGCCTGCATGCTGGACATGAGACTCCTAAAACAAGCACTCTGCTCAGAGCTTCAACATGGCAAGTGGGCCCAGGCTGGTGGAGGATATGCTCCAAGGACACCCTCAAAAACCCCTTGAAAAAGTGCAACATCCTGGGAATCCCTGGCCCAAGACCCTCTGAAGTGAAGAAAAAGCATCCGGGAAGGAGCTGAACACCTCAAGTTTCATTGCTGAGAACAAGTTGAAGCTAAGTGTTGACAGCGAAAGAAACATGTGGCAACCTGGGCATCCACCCACCCTCCTACCCACCCGTTCCTCCAACCACCATTTGCCCCACCTGTGACAGAGACTGCAGGTAGCGCATTGTACTCCTCGGTCACCCGAGATCTCATTTTTAGCATGGAAGCAAGTGATCCTGGACTGCGAAGGACTGCGTAAGAACAAAAAATGGGCGAGAGAAATTGGTTGTGGGAGCCCCCCTTTCTGGGCATTATGAGGTGCCCATGTAGATCCAAAACAGCAACTGAAGCATATTTGTGACACATGCACTGGGCAGTCTCTTGATGCAGACAGTAGTGTGCATACAGTGAACGACTGCCAGAGATCTACATAGAAGGCAGACTGTGGTATCAATCGGGATGCAACATCGATTTGACCCCAGGAATACGATTCGGCAGTTTACTATACAGCATGTCTTAACAACCCTGTCTTAAACTGTACAGCTGAACGTGCATTCAGCAGCAGGAAGGAGAAGCCCACGCCCCAACCACCAGTGCTATTTAAAGGGATAAATTACCACTTAAGGGTTAGTTGTCGGTTGATCTCTTCTGGCTGTTGCTACAATTATACACATTTTTGGGGCTTCCCATAATTGTTTCACCTTTCAAAAGTCTAGAGATTGCAGATTGGCAGGTGCTGAAGGACTATTGTTGACTTCAAGGACCTGCATAAATCACACTCCCAGATCCGTGTGCAGTAGTAGGCATTCTCTTTGGAAAGGGAGAAGGGTTCTCAGCAGGAGGCCATACCTATCCCGTGTGTCTCTATCCCCCAATCTGTTTTCTTAGTAGGTTAAAAACATCAATCAAATGACCACTTATGCTAAATTCTATGGAATACAACCCTAATTTGTATAAACCATCCTCAGAATCTGAACCTTGGAGTCCAGAGCTGAATTATCATCTCCAAATGGAGGTGTGAATTGAGTTGTAAAACACTGAACTTAAGTTGTTTTTGTCACAAATAAAGTTTCCGGCGCCCTCCTGACCCAACACCGTTTCTGAATGGCCTTTTGGCAGGTCAAGAAGGCTTTGGGTGCCAAACATATGTGGACATGTTCCGAGGCTGGAATTCTCATTGCGAAGACCACAGGAGATTTGTATTTCTTCCTGCCCACTAGTTCCATGCTTTGGTGAGGGTCCTATAAGGCCTAAAACAAGTACCTACTTGGAGAGTTCATGACCAATGGGGGAACCTGCTAAAGAGATAAGAACATCTTGAAAACTGTAAAATGTTTAGACACCTTCAAACAAAAGATGCTGTACTGTAACGTAGATGTGTTTTCATACAGTGATTCATCATAGTTATTTGTTCTGAAAAGGTAAGATAATCTTTACATTGACTTATATTGTGTAATTGTTGTCCTGCATTTCAGTAATTCTCCAATTGTGAAAAGTGTCGTAATGCATGAAAACATGTAGCAAAAAAGCCTGTCAGTCTCTGCTGTCATGTTTTGTGTGGTAATTCAAATATTTTTAAAGCTCTGGCGGTTTTAAAAAAACTATACTTTTAAAAGTTGAAAGAAAATCTCTGCACTTGCTTTTCTCTATTGATCTTTGGGCACTCTGCTTTGTAATGGAAATTGGATACCACTCTGTTCTGTCAGTTTCAGGAAATGTAGCTGGAAGCTTTTTGTTATGACAGCTGTAGTCATTATGAATGCTTGACTGGGTTTCAAAATTCTATGTCTATGTCTATGTCTAAAACTACTGACTTCAGCTCAGCAGGTGGTTTACTGATCCAAGAATGATTGCATAGATACATAAAAGATTTTTTCACACTAGAATAGTGTTTTTTCAGTATCAATGATAATAATGTGTTTGAATTCAAATTGTTATTAGATTGTTAGATGTTTAATTTTTCTCTATTATTTTAAAATAAGACCCATTTTTATTTCATGGCTCCTGAGCATTGTAGGAAATTAATACTGGGTGAGAGGTTATGATGGATACATGGTGGTCATGGAGGTAGCTTGTGGTAGCATGGGACATCTGAGGAAGCATGGGGTAACATGGGGATTAGGAGGCATGGAGCTGACATGGGGTGGATGGTGGGGCTGATGGGTAATGGAGATGAAGTGCAGTGGATGGTGGGGCTAATGGGCCATGGAGATGACATGGACATTCTGAGTGGGCATAGGGTGCCAGAGAGTGGATGGGAGTAACAGGGCATGGAGGTGGCATGAGCTGTCAGGCATGAAGGTATTATTCCTAAGCTTTGGTGGCGAAAAATGCTCCCAATATGCCAGGTGTGATTTAATTATGGATTTGTATAGTTGAAACGTGACCTATACTGCCATATATTCCAGTCCTCGAGATACATCAATGCAGCATTCCATTAGTCATTTTGATTACTTTCTACACCTAGGCAAGACATTTTAATGACCCATGTACCTGGATCCCAAATGTCTATTTGCTCCTCCACTGTGCCTAACTTTTCAGTTTTTAGAAAGTCTCCCATTCTATCCTATTAGGTCCAAAGTGACTTATCTCACATTCATCTATATTGAAATCCATTTGCCACAGTTTTGCTTCTTCACTCAGACTATCAATATCTCTTTGTAATGCCATCTACATGGATATCAATGCCACCTTATCCTGGTGTCATTGGCTTGTTTAAACATATGACTTTCTACCTGAATCATTGAGGCCTCAATATTTTGGGAATCCACAAGTCACACGCTGCCAATTATCCATACTGCTGGTCAGGATGATTTAGCACAGTGGGTTAAACAGCTGGCTTGTAATGCAGAACAAGATCAGCAGCGGGGGTTCAATTCCCATACCGGCCTCCCCGAACAGGCGCCGGAATGTGGCGACGAAAGGGCTTTTCACAGTTACTTAATTGAAGCCTACTTTTGACAATAAGCTATTATTATTATTACTCTCTGCCACCTTTCACTCAGCCAATTTCCTAAACGAGTCAATCATTTCCCCACAATTCATGAGCTTCAACTTTAGCTAACAGTGGAATACCTTTTATTGTGGTATATCCCAGAGTTAACGTGCAGCACCATAAAGTGACATGTGTGCAGTTAATGTCGCCCTGGACCACAAGTAAGTATCCAATTGTTATGAAGCTACGTTCTCACTCCACTTGCTACTCTCTGACATGAAAGAATTAAATGTAGTTAGCTTTCCTTGAATAGAGAACCTCAGTCCTTTTCTTATGCAAAAGTGGACTGCAAACATTGGGATGTTGCAAATATCTCTATTTCCACTCTGAAAGGAGCTGGATGCAAGTAGGTTCATAGTCACGGTCACCTTCACAACCATTGACTCTGAGGCTGTATTTGTGGTTGTAGCAGGTGGCAGGTTTCAGTGTGAATCTCCTTACCGAAGCACAAGGTCTGACACATAGTTCCTTGCTGAGGTTCAGGCAAGAAAATTGCTCGCTGAGCTATCGAGATGAATATATCCTCCAGCTCCAAACATTTCTCCTCTTCCACCTCCCTCCTCTAGCAGCATGTTCTGCTCTGGTTACCTCCTGTTCATTCTCTGAGTCCTGGTGTAGTCCAAGGGGAATGTCTACTAATGGAACCGTGCCTGGGAGCAACTGGTTCATACAGAAGCCTTTATGTCATCAAACTCCGAACAGACCTTCACAATTTGAAGCAATTATCTAAAGCACTAGACATTTGCAGAATCGAAACAAGAACCGGAAGAAATCAACCAGCAACTAACCTGTAAATTATTGATCATTCCTTTAAATAGTGTTGGTGCTATTGGCGGATCTTTCTGCAATTGAATGCATATTGAGTTGTAGGGTGATTAAGAGAGGGTGTTAGCTGGAGTGTTGGATTCCAAATAGTATGGCTGGCATTAAATAGCGGGAGCTGAGAGTCAGAGTGGAGATTTAAAAAGAGCGGGAGCTGAGAGTCAGAGCAGAGATTTAATAAGAGCGGGAGCTGAGAGTCAGAGTGGAGATTTACAATGAGCGGGAGCTGAGAGTAAGAGTGGAGATTTAAAAAGAGTGGGAGCTGAGAGTTCAGGCAAAGATTTAAAAAGAGTGGGAGCTGAGAGTTCAGGCAAAGATTTAAAAAGAGCGGGAGCTGAGTGTCAGAGTGGATATTTAAAAAGAGCGGGAGCTGAGAGTCAGTGGAGATTTAAAAAGAGCGGGAGCTGAGAGTCAGAGCGGAGATTTAAAAAGAGCAGGAGCTGACAGTCAGAGCGGAGATTTAAAAAGAGTGGGAGCTGAGAGTCAGAGTGGATATTTAAAAAGAGCGGGAGCTGAGAGTTCAGGCAAAGATTTAAAAGGAGTGGGAGCTGACAGTCAGAGTGCATATTTAAAAAGAGCGGGAGCTGACAGTCAGAGCGGAGATTTAAAAAGAGTGAGAGCTGAGAGTCAGAGTGGAGATTTAAAAACAGCGGGAGCTGAGAGTTCAGGCAAAGATTTAAAAAGAGCGGGAGCTGAGAGTCAGAGAGTGGAGATTGAAAAATAGCGGGAGCTGAGAGTCAGAGGGGAGATTTAAAAAGAGCGGGAGCTGAGAGTCACTGCAGAGATTTCATAAGAGCGAGAGCTGAGAGTCAGACCGGAGATTTAAAAAGAGCGGGCGCTGAGAGTCAGAGTGGAGATTTAAAAAGAGTGGGAGTTGAGAGTTCAGGCAAAGATTTAAGAAGAGCAGGAGCTGAGAGTTCAGGCAAAGATTTAAAAAGAGCGGGAGCTGAGAGTCAGAGTGGATATTTAAAAAGAGAGGGCGCTGAGAGTCAGAGTGGAGATTAAAAAAGAGTGGGAGCTGAGAGATCAGGCAAAGATTTAAAAAGAGCGGGAGCTGACAGTCAGAGCGGAGATTTAAAAAGAGTGGGAGCTGAAAGTCAGAGTGGATATTTAAAAAGAGCGGGAGCTGAGAGTCAGATTGGATATTTAAAAAGAGCGCGAGCTGAGAG
The DNA here is from genome assembly GCF_047496885.1 of Scyliorhinus torazame. Classification (NCBI taxonomy): domain Eukaryota; kingdom Metazoa; phylum Chordata; class Chondrichthyes; order Carcharhiniformes; family Scyliorhinidae; genus Scyliorhinus; species Scyliorhinus torazame. The sequence continues at coordinate 232,710,476 of NC_092709.1, forward strand.
TCAGAGTGGATATTTAAAAAGAGCAGGAGCAGAGAGTCAGTGGAGATTTAAAAAGCGGGAGCTCAGAGTCAGAGCTGAGATTTAAAAAGACCGGGAGCTGAGACTCTGAGTGGATATTTAAAAAGAGCGGAGTTGAGAGTCAGAGAGGAGATTTAAAAAGAGCGGGAGCTGAGAGTCAGGGTGGAGATTTAAAAAGATTGGGAGCTGAGAGTCAGAGTCCATGTTTAAAAAGAGCGGGAGCTGAGAGTCAGAGTGGATAATTAAAAAGAGCGGGAGCTGAGAGTCGGAGTGGAGATTTAAAAAGAGTGGGAGCTGAGAGTTCAGGCAAAGATTTAAAAAGAGTGGGAGCTGAGAGTTCAGGCAAAGTTTTGTAAGAGCGGGAGCTGAGAGTCAGAGCAGAGATTTAAAAAGAGTGGGATCTGAGAGTCAGAGTGCAGATTTTAAAAGAGCGGGAGCTGAGAGTCAAGAGTGGATATTTAAAAAGAGCGGGAGCTGAGAGTCAGAGTAGAGATTTAAAAAGAGCGGGAGCTGAGAGACAGAGCAGAGATTTAAAAAGAGCGGGAACTGAGAGTCTGAGTAGAGATTTAAAAAGAGTTGGAGCTGGGAGTCAGAGGGGATATTTAAAAAGAGTGGGAGCTGAGAGTCAGTGGAGATTTAAAAAGTGGGAGCTGAGAGTCAGAGCGGAGATTTAATAAGAGCGGGAGCTGACAGTCAGAGCGGAGATTTAAAAAGAGTGGGAGCTGAGAGTCGATATTTAAAAAGAGCCGGAGCTGAGAGTCAGAGTGGATATTTAAAAAGAGCGGGAGCTGAGAGTCAGTGGAGATTTAAAAAGCGGGAGCTGAGTGTCAGAGCTGAGATTTTAAAAGACCGGGTGCTGAGAGTCTTGAGTGGATATATAAAAAGAGCGGAGCAGAGAGTCAGAGTGGAGATTTAAAAAGAGCGGGAGCTGAGAGTCAGGGTGGAGATTTAAAAAGAGTGGGAGCTGAGAGTCAGAGTCGATGTTTAAAAAGAGCGGGAGCTGAGAGTCTGAGTGGATATTTAAAAAGAGCAGGAGCTGAGAGTCGGAGCGGAGATTTAAAAAGAGTGGGAGCTGAGAGTCAGAGTGAGATTTAAAAAGAGCGGGAGCTGAAAATCAGAGTGGAGATTTAAAAAGATCGGGAGCTGAGAGTCAGAGTGGATATTTAAAAAGAGTGGGAGCTGAGAGTCAGTGGTGATTTAAAAAGAGCGGGAGCTGCGAGTCAGAGTGGATATTTAAAAAGAGCGGGAGCTGAGAGTCAGAGTAGAGATTTAAAAAGAGCGGGAGCTGAGAGACAGCGCAGAGATTTAAAAAGAGCGGGAACTGAGAGTCAGAGTAGAGATTTAAAAAGAGTTGGAGCTGAGTGTCAGAGGGGATTTTTAAAAAGAGCGGGAGCTGAGAGTCAGTGGAGATTTCAAAAGTGGGAGCTGAGAGTCAGAGCGGAGATTTAAAAAGAGCGGGAGCTGACAGTCAGAGCGGAGATTTAAAAAGAGTGGGAGCTGAAAGTCAGAGTGGATATTTAAAAAGAGCGGGAGCTGAGAGTCAGAGTGGATATTTAAAAAGAGCGCGAGCTGAGAGTCAGAGTGGATATTTAAAAAGAGCGGGAGCAGAGAGTCAGTGGAGATTTAAAAAGCGGGAGGTCAGATTCAGAGCTGAGATTTAAAAAGACCGGGAGCTGAGAGTCTGAGTGGATATTTAAAAAGAGCGGAGCTGAGAGTCAGAGCGGAGATTTAAAAAGAGCGGGAGCAGAGAGTCAGTGGAGATTTAAAAAGCGGGAGCTCAGAGTCAGAGCTGAGATTTAAAAAGACCGGGAGCTGAGAGTCTGAGTGGATATTTAAAAAGAGCGGAGTTGAGAGTCAGAGTGGAGATTTAAAAAGAGCGGGAGCTGAGAGCCAGGGTGGAGATTTAAAAAGAGTGGGAGCTGAGAGTCAGAGTCGATATTTAAAAAGAGCGGGAGCTGAGAGTCAGAGTGGATATTTAAAAAGAGCAGGAGCTGAGAGTCGGAGTGGAGATTTAAAAAGAGTGGGAGCTGAGAGTTCAGGCAAAGATTTAAAAAGAGCGGGAGCTGAGAGTTCAAGCAAAGTTTTGAAAGAGCGGGAGCTGAGAGTCAGAGCAGAGATTTAAAAAGAGTGGGATCTGAGAGTCAGAGTGGAGATTTAAAAAGAGCGGGAGCTGAAAATCAGAGTGGAGATTTAAAAAGATCGGGAGCTGAGAGTCAGAGTGGATATTTAAAAAGAGTGGGAGCTGAGAGTCAGTGGCGATTTAAAAAGAGCGGGAGCTGAGAGTCAGAGTGGAGATTTAAAAAGAGACAGAGCTGAGAGTCAGAGCGGAGATTTAAAAAGAGTGGGAGCAGAGAGTCAGAGTGGATATTTAAAAAGAGTCGGAGCTGAGAGTTCAGGCAAAGAATTAAAAAGAGCGGGAGCTGAGAATCAGAGTGGATATTTAAAAAGAGCGGGAGCTGAGAGTCAGAGAGGATATTTTAAAAGTGTGGGAGATGAGAGTCTGAGTCGAGATTTAAGAAGAGCAGGAGCTGAGAGTCAGAGTGGATATTTAAAAAGTACGGGAGCTGAGAGTCAGAATGGAGATTTAAAAAGAGCGGGAGCTGTGAGTAGGAGTGGATAGTTAAATTGAGCGGGAACTGAGAGTTCAGGCAAAGATTTTAAAAGAGCGGGAGCTGAGAGTTCAGGCAAAGATTGAAAAAGAGAGGGAGCTGAGAGTCAGATCGGAGTTTTAAAAAGAGCGGGAACTGAGAGTCAGAGCAGAGATTTAATAAGAGCGGGAGCTGAGAGTCAGAGCGGAGATTTATAAAGAGCTGGAGCAGAGAGTCAGTGGAGATTTAAAAAGCGGGCGCTCAGAGTCAGAGCTGAGATTTAAAAAGACCGGGAGCTGAGAGTCTGAGTGGATATTTAAAAAGAGCGGAGTTGAGAGTCAGAGTGGAGATTTAAAAAGAGACAGAGCTGAGAGTCAGAACGGAGATTTAAAAAGAGTGGGAGCAGAGAGTCAGAGTGGATATTTAAAAAGAGTCGGAGCTTGGAGTTCAGGCAAAGAATTAAAAAGAGCGGGAGCTGAGAATTAGAGTGGATATTTAAAAAGAGCGGGAGCTGAGAGTCAGAGAGGATATTTTAAAAGTGTGGGAGATGTGAGTCTGAGTCGAGATTTAAGAAGAGCAGGAGCTGAGAGTCAGAGTGGATATTTAAAAAGTACGGGAGCTGAGAGTCAGAATGGAGATGTAAAAAGAGCGGGAGCTGTGAGTAGGAGTGGATATTTACATTGAGCGGGAACTGAGAGTTCAGGCAAAGATTTAAAAAGAGCGGGAGCTGAGAGTTCAGGCAAAGATTGAAAAAGAGAGGGAGCTGAGAGTCAGAGCGGAGTTTTAAAAAGAGCGGGAACTGAGAGTCAGAGCAGAGATTTAATAAGAGCGGGAGCTGAGAGTCAGAGCGGAGATTTAAAAAGAGCGGGAGCAGAGAGTCAGTGGAGATTTAAAAAGCGGGAGCTCAGAGTCAGGGTGGAGATTTAAAAAGAGTGGGAGCTGAGAGTCAGAGTCGATATTTAAAAAGAGCGGGAGCTGAGAGTCAGAGTGGATATTTAAAAAGAGCGGGTGCTGAGAGTCGGAGTGGAGATTTAAAAAGATTGGGAGCTTATAGTTCAGGCAAAGATTTAAAAAGAACGGGAGCTGAGAGTTCAGGCAAAGTTTTGAAAGCGCGGGAGCTGAGAGTCAGAGTGGATATTTAAAAAGAGTGGGAGCTGAGAGTCAGTGGCGATTTAAAAAGAGCGAGAGCTGAGAGTCAGAGTGGAGATTTAAAAAGAGACAGACCTGAGAGTCAGAGCGGAGATTTAAAAAGAGTGGGAGCTGAGAGTCAGAGTGGATATTTAAAAAGAGCCAGAGCTGAGAGTTAAGGCAAAGAATTAAAAAGAGCGGGAGCTGAGAATCAGAGTGGATATTTAAAAAGAGCGGGAGCTGAGAGTCAGAGTGGATATTTAAAAAGAGCGCGAGCTGAGAGTCAGAGTGGATATTTAAAAAGAGCGGGAGCAGAGAGTCAGTGGAGATTTAAAAAGCGGGAGGTCAGAGTCAGAGCTGAGATTTAAAAAGACCGGGAGCTGAGAGTCTGAGTGGATATTTAAAAAGAGCGGAGTTGAGAGTCAGAGTGGAGATTTAAAAAGAGCGGAAGCTGAGAGTCAGGGTGGAGATTTAAAAAGAGCGGGAGCTGAGAGTCGGAGTGGAGATTTAAAAAGAGTGGGAGCTGAGAGTTCAGGCAAAGATTTAAAAAGAGCGGCAGCTGAGAGTTCAGGCAAAGTTTTGAAAGAGCGGGAGCTGAGAGTCAGAGTAGATATTTAAAAAGAGCGTGAGCTGAGTGTCAGAGCAGAGATTTAAAAAGAGTGGGAACTGAGAGTCAGAGTGGAGATGTAAAAAGAGCGGGAGCTGAAAATCAGAGTGGAGATTTAAAAAGATCGGGAGCTGAGAGTCAGAGTGGATATTTAAAAAGAGTGGGAGCTGAGAGTCAGTGGCGATTTAAAAAGAGCGGGAGCTGAGAGTCAGAGTGGAGATTTAAAAAGAGACAGAGCTGAGAGTCAGAGCGGAGATTTAAAAAGAGTGGGAGATGAGAGTTCAGGCAAAGATTGAAAAAGAGAGGGAGCTGAGAGTCAGAGCGGAGTTTTAAAAAGAGCAGGAACTGAGAGTCAGAGCAGAGATTTTATAAGAGCAGGAGCTGAGAGTCAGAGCGGAGATTTAAAAAGAGCGGGAGCTGAGAGTCAGAGTGGAGATTTAGAAAGAGCGGGAGCTGAGAGTCACAATGGATATTTAAAAAATGCGGGAGCTGAGAGTCAGAGTGGAGATTTAAAAAGAGTGGGAGCTGAGAGTTCAGGTAAAAATTTTAAAAAGAGTGGGAGATGAGAGTCAGAGTGGAGATTTAAAAAGAGCGGGAGCTGAGAGTCAGAGCGGAGATTTAAAAAGAGCGGGAGCTGAGAGTCAGAGTGGTGATTTAAAAAGAGCGGGAGCTGAGAGTCCAGGCAAAGATTTAAAAAGAGCGGGAGCTGAGAGTCAGAGTGGATATTTAAAAAGAGACAGAGCTGAGAGTCAGAGCGGAGATTTAAAAAGAGTGGGAGCAGAGTGGATATTTAAAAAGAGCCGGAGCTGAGAGTTCAGACAAAGAATTAAAAAGAGCGGGAGCTGAGAATCAGAGTGGATATTTAAAAAGAGCGGGAGCTGAGAGTCAGAGAGGATATTTTAAAAGTGTGGTAGATGAGAGTCTGAGTCGAGATTTAAGAAGCGCAGGAGCTGAGAGTTAAAGTGGAGATTTAAAAAGTACGGGAGCTGAGAGTCAGAATGGAGATTTAAAAAGAGCGGGAGCTGTGAGTAGGAGTGGATATTTAAAATGAGCGGGAGCTGAGAGTTCAGGCAACGATTTAAAAAGAGAGGGAGCTGAGAGTTCAGGCAAAGATTGAAAAAGAGAGGGAGCTGAGAGTCAGAGCGGAGATTTAAAAAGAGCGGGAGCAGAAAGTCAATGGAGATTTAAAAAGCGGGAGCTCAGAGTCAGAGCTGAGATTTAAAAAGACCGGAAGCGCAGAGTCTGAGTGGATATTTAAAAAGAGCGGAGTTGAGAGTCAGAGTGGAGATTTAAAAAGTGCGGGAGCTGAGAGTCAGAATGGAGATTTAAAAAGAGCGGGAGCTGAGAGTAGGAGTGGATATTTAAAATGAGCGGGAGCTGAGAGTTCAGGCAAAGATTGAAAAAGAGAGGGAGCTGAGAGTCAGAGCGGAGTTTTAAAAAGAGCAGGAACTGAGAGTCAGAGCAGAGATTTTATAAGAGCAGGAGCTGAGAGTCAGAGCGGAGATTTAAAAAGAGCGGGAGCTGAGAGTCAGAGTGGTGATTTAGAAAGAGCGGGAGCTGAGAGTCACAGTGGATATTTAAAAAATGCGGGAGCTGAGAGTCAGAGCGGAGATTTAAAAAGAGCGGGAGCAGAGAGTCAATGGAGATTTAAAAAGCGGGAGCTCAGAGTCAGAGCTGAGATTTAAAAAGACCGGGAGCTGAGAGTCTGAGTGGATATTTAAAAAGAGCGGAGTTGAGAGTCAGAGTGGAGATTTAAAAACAGCGGGAGCTGAGAGTCAGGGTGGAGATTTAAAAAGAGTGGGAGCTGAGAGTCAGAGTCGATATTTAAAAAGAGCGGGAGCTGAGAGTCAGAATGGATATTTAAAAAGAGTGGGAGCTGAGAGTCGGAGTGGAGATTTAAAAAGAGTGGGAGCTGAGAGTTCAGGCAAAGATTTAAAAAGAGCGGGAGCTGAGAGTTCAGGCAAAGTTTTGAAAGAGCGGGAGCTGAGAGTCAGAGCAGAGATTTAAAAAGAGTGGAATCTGAGAGTCAGAGTGGAGATTTAAAAAGAGCGGGAGCTGAAAATCAGAGTGGAGATTTAAAAAGATCGGGAGCTGAGAGTCAGAGTGGATATTTAAAAAGAGTGGGAGCTGAGAGTCAGTGGCGATTTAAGAAGAGAGGGAGCTGAGAGTCAGAGTGGAGATTTAAAAAGAGACAGAGCTGAGAGTCAGAGCGGAGATTTAAAATGAGTGGGAGCTGAGAGTCAGAGTGGATATTTAAAAAGAGCCGGAGCTGAGAGTTCAGGCAAAGAATTAAAAAGAGCGGGAGCTGAGTATCAGAGTGGATATTTAAAAAGAGCGGGAGCTGAGAGTCAGAGAGGATATTTTAAAAGTGTGGGAGATGAGAGTCTGAGTCGAGATTTAAGAAGAGCAGGAGCTGAGATTCAGAGTGGAGATTTAAAAAGTACGGGAGCTGAGAGTCAGAATGGAGATTTAAAATGAGCGGGAGCTGTGAGTAGGAGTGGATATTTAAAATGAGCGGGAACTGAGAGTTCAGGCAAAGATTTAAAAAGAGCGGGAGCTGAGAGTTCAGGCAAAGATTGAAAAAGAGAGGGAGATGAGAGTCAGAGCGGAGTTTTAAAAAGAGCGGGAACTGAGAGTCAGAGCAGAGATTTAATAAGAGCGGGAGCTGAGAGTCAGAGCGGAGATTTAAAAAGAGCGGGAGCAGAGAGTCAGTGGAGATTTAAAAAGCGGGAGCTCAGAGTCAGAGCTGAGATTTAAAAAGACGGGAGCTGAGAGTCTGAGTGGATATTTAAAAAGAGCGGAGTTGAGAGTCAGAGTGGAGATTTAAAAAGAGCGGGAGCTGAGAGTCAGGGTGGAGATTTAAAAAGAGTGGGAGCTGAGAGTCAGAGTCGATATTTAAAAAGAGCGTGAGCTGACAGTCAGAGTGGATATTTAAAAAGAGCGGGTGCTGAGAGTCGGGGCGGAGATTTAAAAAGATTGGTAGCTTATAGTTCAGGCAAAGATTTAAAAAGAGCGGGAGCTGAGAGTTCAGGCAAAGTTTCGAAAGCGCGGGAGCTGAGAGTCAGAGTAGATATTTAAAAAGAGCGTGAGCTGAGAGTCAGAGCAGAGATTTAAAAAGAGTGGGAACTGAGAGTCAGAGTGGAGATTTAAAAAGAGCGGGAGCTGAAAATCAGAGTGGAGTTTTAAAAAGATCGGGAGCTGAGGGTCAGAGTGGATATTTAAAAAGAGTGGGAACTGAGAGTCAGTGGCGATTTAAAAAGAGCGGGAGCTGAGAGTCAGAGTGGAGATTTAAAAAGAGACAGAGCTGAGAGTCAGTGTGGATATTTAAAAAGAGCCAGCGCTGAGAGTTAAAGCAAAGAATTAAAAAGAGCGGGAGCTGAGAATCAGAGTGGATATTTAAAAAGAGCGGGAGCAGAGAGTCAGTGGAGATTTAAAAAGCGGGAGGTCAGCGTCAGAGCTGAGATTTAAAAAGAGTGGGAGCTGAGAGTTCAGGCAAAGATTTAAAAAGAGCGGGAGCTGAGAGTCAGAGTGGATATTTAACAAGAGCGGGAGCAGAGAGTCAGTGGAGATTTAAAAAGCGGGAGGTCAGTGTCAGAGCTGAGATTAAAAAAGACCGGGAGCTGAGAGTCTGAGTGGATATTTAAAAAGAGCGGAGTTGAGAGTCAGAGTGGAGATTTAAAAAGAGCGGGAGCTGAGAGTCAGGGTGGAGATTTAAAAAGAGTGGGAGCTGAGAGTGAGAGTCGACATTTAAAAAGAGCGGGAGCTGAGAGTCAGAATGTATATTTAAAAAGAGCGGGAGCTGAGAGTCGGAGTGGAGATTTAAAAAGAGTGGGAGCTGAGAGTTCAGGCAAAGTTTTGAAAGAGCGGGAGCTGAGAGTCAGAGTAGATATTTAAAAAGAGCGTGAGCTGAGAGTCAGAGCAGAGATTTTAAAAGAGTGGGAACTGAGAGTCAGAGTGGAGATTTAAAAAGAGCGGGAGCAGAAAATCAGATTGGAGATTAAAAAAGAGTGGGAGCTGAGACTCAGTGGCGATTTAAAAAGAGCGGGAGCTGAGAGTCAGAGTGGAGATTTAAAAAGAGACAGAGCTGAGTCAGAGCGGAGATTTAAAAAGAGTGGGAGATGAGAGTCTGAGTCGAGATTTAAGAAGAGCAGGAGCTGAGAGTCAGAGTGGAGATTTAAAAAGCGGGAGCTGAGAGTCAGAGCTGAGATTTAAAAAGACCGGGAGCTGAGAGTCTGAGTGGATATTTAAAAAGAGCGGAGTTGAGAGTCAGAGTGGAGATTTAAAAAGAGCGGGAGCTGAGAGTCAGGGTGGAGATTTAAAAAGAGTGGGAGCTGAGAGTCAGAGTCGATATTTAAAAAGAGCGGGAGCTGAGAGTCAGAGTGGATATTTAAAAAGAGCGGGAGCTGAGAGCCGGAGTGGAGATTTAAAAAGAGTCGGAGCTGAGAGTTCAGGCAAAGAATTAAAAAGAGCGGGAGCTGAGAATCAGAGTGGATATTTAAAAAGAGCGGGAGCTGAGAGTCAGAGAGGATATTTTAAAAGTGTGGGAGATGAGAGTCTGAGTCGAGATTTAAGAAGAGCAGGAGCTGAGAGTCAGAGTGGATATTTAAAAAGAGTGGGAGCTGAGAGTCAGTGGCGATTTAAGAAGAGAGGGAGCTGAGAGTCAGAGTGGAGATTTAAAAAGAGACAGAGCTGAGAGTCAGAGCGGAGATTTAAAATGAGTGGGAGCTGAGAGTCAGAGTGGATATTTAAAAAGAGCCGGAGCTGAGAGTTCAGGCAAAGAATTAAAAAGAGCGGGAGCTGAGTATCAGAGTGGATATTTAAAAAGAGCGGGAGCTGAGAGTCAGAGAGGATATTTTAAAAGTGTGGGAGATGAGAGTCTGAGTCGAGATTTAAGAAGAGCAGGAGCTGAGATTCAGAGTGGAGATTTAAAAAGTACGGGAGCTGAGAGTCAGAATGGAGATTTAAAATGAGCGGGAGCTGTGAGTAGGAGTGGATATTTAAAATGAGCGGGAACTGAGAGTTCAGGCAAAGATTTAAAAAGAGCGGGAGCTGAGAGTTCAGGCAAAGATTGAAAAAGAGAGGGAGATGAGAGTCAGAGCGGAGTTTTAAAAAGAGCGGGAACTGAGAGTCAGAGCAGAGATTTAATAAGAGCGGGAGCTGAGAGTCAGAGCGGAGATTTAAAAAGAGCGGGAGCAGAGAGTCAGTGGAGATTTAAAAAGCGGGAGCTCAGAGTCAGAGCTGAGATTTAAAAAGACGGGAGCTGAGAGTCTGAGTGGATATTTAAAAAGAGCGGAGTTGAGAGTCAGAGTGGAGATTTAAAAAGAGCGGGAGCTGAGAGTCAGGGTGGAGATTTAAAAAGAGTGGGAGCTGAGAGTCAGAGTCGATATTTAAAAAGAGCGTGAGCTGACAGTCAGAGTGGATATTTAAAAAGAGCGGGTGCTGAGAGTCGGGGCGGAGATTTAAAAAGATTGGTAGCTTATAGTTCAGGCAAAGATTTAAAAAGAGCGGGAGCTGAGAGTTCAGGCAAAGTTTCGAAAGCGCGGGAGCTGAGAGTCAGAGTAGATATTTAAAAAGAGCGTGAGCTGAGAGTCAGAGCAGAGATTTAAAAAGAGTGGGAACTGAGAGTCAGAGTGGAGATTTAAAAAGAGCGGGAGCTGAAAATCAGAGTGGAGTTTTAAAAAGATCGGGAGCTGAGGGTCAGAGTGGATATTTAAAAAGAGTGGGAACTGAGAGTCAGTGGCGATTTAAAAAGAGCGGGAGCTGAGAGTCAGAGTGGAGATTTAAAAAGAGACAGAGCTGAGAGTCAGTGTGGATATTTAAAAAGAGCCAGCGCTGAGAGTTAAAGCAAAGAATTAAAAAGAGCGGGAGCTGAGAATCAGAGTGGATATTTAAAAAGAGCGGGAGCAGAGAGTCAGTGGAGATTTAAAAAGCGGGAGGTCAGCGTCAGAGCTGAGATTTAAAAAGAGTGGGAGCTGAGAGTTCAGGCAAAGATTTAAAAAGAGCGGGAGCTGAGAGTCAGAGTGGATATTTAACAAGAGCGGGAGCAGAGAGTCAGTGGAGATTTAAAAAGCGGGAGGTCAGTGTCAGAGCTGAGATTAAAAAAGACCGGGAGCTGAGAGTCTGAGTGGATATTTAAAAAGAGCGGAGTTGAGAGTCAGAGTGGAGATTTAAAAAGAGCGGGAGCTGAGAGTCAGGGTGGAGATTTAAAAAGAGTGGGAGCTGAGAGTGAGAGTCGACATTTAAAAAGAGCGGGAGCTGAGAGTCAGAATGTATATTTAAAAAGAGCGGGAGCTGAGAGTCGGAGTGGAGATTTAAAAAGAGTGGGAGCTGAGAGTTCAGGCAAAGTTTTGAAAGAGCGGGAGCTGAGAGTCAGAGTAGATATTTAAAAAGAGCGTGAGCTGAGAGTCAGAGCAGAGATTTTAAAAGAGTGGGAACTGAGAGTCAGAGTGGAGATTTAAAAAGAGCGGGAGCAGAAAATCAGATTGGAGATTAAAAAAGAGTGGGAGCTGAGACTCAGTGGCGATTTAAAAAGAGCGGGAGCTGAGAGTCAGAGTGGAGATTTAAAAAGAGACAGAGCTGAGTCAGAGCGGAGATTTAAAAAGAGTGGGAGATGAGAGTCTGAGTCGAGATTTAAGAAGAGCAGGAGCTGAGAGTCAGAGTGGAGATTTAAAAAGCGGGAGCTGAGAGTCAGAGCTGAGATTTAAAAAGACCGGGAGCTGAGAGTCTGAGTGGATATTTAAAAAGAGCGGAGTTGAGAGTCAGAGTGGAGATTTAAAAAGAGCGGGAGCTGAGAGTCAGGGTGGAGATTTAAAAAGAGTGGGAGCTGAGAGTCAGAGTCGATATTTAAAAAGAGCGGGAGCTGAGAGTCAGAGTGGATATTTAAAAAGAGCGGGAGCTGAGAGCCGGAGTGGAGATTTAAAAAGAGTCGGAGCTGAGAGTTCAGGCAAAGAATTAAAAAGAGCGGGAGCTGAGAATCAGAGTGGATATTTAAAAAGAGCGGGAGCTGAGAGTCAGAGAGGATATTTTAAAAGTGTGGGAGATGAGAGTCTGAGTCGAGATTTAAGAAGAGCAGGAGCTGAGAGTCAGAGTGGAGATTTAAAAAGTACGGGAGCTGAGAGTCAGAATGGAGATTTAAAACGAGCGGGAGCTGTGAGTAGGAGTGGATATTTAAAATGAGCGGGAACTGAGAGTTCAGGCAAAGATTTAAAAAGAGCGGGAGCTGAGAGTCAGAGCGGAGATTTAAAAAGAGCGGGAGCAGAGAGTCAGTGGAGATTTAAAAAGCGGGTGCTCAGAGTCAGAGCTGAGATTTAAAAAGACCGGGAGCTGAGAGTCTGAGTGGATATTTAAAAAGAGCGGAGTTGAGAGTCAGAGTGGAGATTTAAAAAGAGCGGGAGCTGAGAGTCAGGGTGGAGATTTAAAAAGAGTGGGAGCTGAGAGTCAGAGTCGATATTTAAAAAGAGCGGGAGCTGAGAGTCAGAGTGGATATTTAAAAAGAGCGGGTGCTGAGAGTCGGAGTGGAGATTTAAAAAGATTGGTAGCTTATAGTTCAGACAAAGATTTAAAAAGAGCGGGAGCTGAGAGTTCAGGCAAAGTTTTGAAAGCGCGGGAGCTGAGAGTCAGAGTAGATATTTAAAAAGAGCCAGAGCTGAGAGTTAAAGCAAAGAATTAAAAAGAGCGGGAGCTGAGAATCAGAGTGGGTATTTAAAAAGAGCGGGAGCAGAGAGTCAGTGGAGATTTAAAAAGCGGGAGGTCAGCGTCAGAGCTGAGATTTAAAAAGAGTGGGAGCTGAGAGTTCAGGAAAAGATTTAAAAAGAGCGGGAGCTGAGAGTCTGAGTGGATATTTAAAAAGAGCGGAGTTGAGAGTCAGAGTGGAGATTTAAAAAGAGCGGGAGCTGAGAGTCAGGGTGGAGATTTAAAAAGAGTGGGAGCTGAGAGTGAGAGTCGATATTTAAAAAGAGCGGGAGCTGAGAGTCAGAATGGATATTTAAAAAGAGCGGGAGCTGCGAGTCGGAGTGGAGATTTAAAAAGAGTGGGAGCTGAGAGTTCAGGCAAAGATTTAAAAAGAGCGGGAGCTGAGAGTTCAGGCAAAGTTTTGAAAGAGCGGGAGCTGAGAGTCAGAGCAGAGATTTAAAAAGAGTGGGATCTGAGAGTCAGAGTGGAGATTTAAAAAGAGCGGGAGCTGAAAATCAGAGTGGAGATTTAAAAAGATCGGGAGCTGAGAGTCAGAGTGGATATTTAAAAAGAGTGGGAGCTGAGAGTCAGTGGCGCTTTAAGAAGAGCGGGAGCTGAGAGTCAGAGTGGAGATTTAAAAAGAGACAGAGCTGAGAGTCAGAGCGGAGATTTAAAAAGAGTGGGAGCTGAGAGTCAGAGTCGATATTTAAAAAGAGCCGGAGCTGAGAGTTCAGGCAAAGAATTAAAAAGAGCGGGAGCTGAGAATCAGAGTGGATATTTAAAAAGAGCGGCAGCTGAGAGTCAGAGAGGATATTTTAAAAGTGTGGGAGATGAGAGTCTGAGTCGAGATTTAAGAAGAACAGGAGCTGAGAGTCAGAGTGGAGGTTTAAAAAGTACGGGAGCTGAGAGTCAGAATGGAGATTTAAAACGAGCGGGAGCTGTGAGTAGGAGTGGATATTTAAAATGAGCGGGAACTGAGAGTTCAGGCAAAGATTTAAAAAGAGCGGGAGCTGAGAGTTCAGGCAAAGATTGAAAAAGAGAGGGAGCTGAGAGTCAGAGCGGAGTTTTAAAAAGAGCGGGAATTGAGAGTCAGAGCAGAGATTTAATAAGAGCGGGAGCTGAGAGTCAGAGCGGAGATTTAAAAAGAGTGGAAGCTGAGAGTCAGAGTCGATATTTAAAAAGAGCGGGAGCTGAGAGTCAGAGTGGATATTTAAAAAGAGCGGGTGCTGAGAGTCGGACTGGAGATTTAAAAAGATTGGTAGCTTATAGTTCTGACAAAGATTTAAAAAGAGCGGGAGCTGAGAGTTCAGGCAAAGTTTTGAAAGCGCGGGAGCTGAGAGTCAGAGTAGATATTTAAAAAGAGCGTGAGCTGAGAGTCAGAGCAGAGATTTAAAAAGAGTGGGAACTGAGAGTCAGAGTGGAGATTTAAAAAGAGCGGGAGCTGAAAATCAGAGTGGAGTTTTAAAAAGATCGGGAGCTGAGGGTCAGAGTGGATATTTAAAAAGAGTGGGAACTGAGAGTCAGTGGCGATTTAAAAAGAGCGGGAGCTGAGAGTCAGAGTGGAGATTTAAAAAGAGACAGAGCTGAGAGTCAGTGTGGATATTTAAAAAGAGCCAGCGCTGAGAGTTAAAGCAAAGAATTAAAAAGAGCTGGAGCTGAGAATCAGAGTGGATATTTAAAAAGAGCGGGAGCAGAGAGTTAGTGGAGATTTAAAAAGCGGGAGGTCAGCGTCAGAGCTGAGATTTAAAAAGAGTGGGAACTGAGAGTTCAGGCAAAGATTTAAAAAGAGCGGGAGCTGAGAGTCAGAGTGGATATTTAACAAGAGCGGGAGCAGAGAGTCAGTGGAGATTTAAAAAGCGGGAGGTCAGTGTCAGAGCTGAGATTTAAAAAGACCGGGAGCTGAGAGTCTGAGTGGATATTTAAAAAGAGCGGAGTTGAGAGTCAGAGTGGAGATTTAAAAAGAGCGGGAGCTGAGAGTCAGGGTGGAGATTTAAAAAGAGTGGGAGCTGAGAGTGAGAGTCGACATTTAAAAAGAGCGGGAGCTGAGAGTCAGAATGGATATTAAAAAAGAGCGGGAGCTGAGAGTCGGAGTGGAGATTTAAAAAGAGTGGGAGCTGAGAGTTCAGGCAAAGTTTTGAAAGAGCGGGAGCTGAGAGTCAGAGTAGATATTTAAAAAGAGCGTGAGATGAGAGTCAGAGCAGAGATTTTAAAAGAGTGGGAACTGAGAGTCAGAGTGGAGATTTAAAAAGAGCGGGAGCAGAAAATCAGATTGGAGATTTAAAAAGAGTGGGAGCTGAGACTCAGTGGCGATTTAAAAAGAGCGGGAGCTGAGAGTCAGAGTGGAGATTTAAAAAGAGACAGAGCTGAGTCAGAGCGGAGATTTAAAAAGAGTGGGAGATGAGAGTCTGAGTCGAGATTTAAGAAGAGCAGGAGCTGAGAGTCAGAGTGGAGATTTAAAAAGTGCGGGAGCTGAGAGTCAGAATGGAGATTTAAAAAGAGCGGGAGCTGTGAGTAGGAGTGGATATTTAAAATGAGCGGGAGCTGAGAGTTCAGGCAAAGATTTAAAAAGAGCGGGAGCTGAGAGTCAGTGGAGATTTAAAAAGCGGGAGCTCAGAGTCAGAGCTGAGATTTAAAAAGACCGGGAGCTGAGAGTCTGAGTGGATATTTAAAAAGAGCGGAGTTGAGAGTCAGAGTGGAGATTTAAAAAGAGCGGGAGCTGAGAGTCAGGGTGGAGATTTAAAAAGAGTGGGAGCTGAGAGTCAGAGTCGATATTTAAAAAGAGCGGGAGCTGAGAGTCAGAGTGGATATTTAAAAAGAGCGGGAGCTGAGAGCCGGAGTGGAGATTTAAAAAGAGTCGGAGCTGAGAGTTCAGGCAAAGAATTAAAAAGAGCGGGAGCTGAGAATCAGAGTGGATATTTAAAAAGAGCGGGAGCTGAGAGTCAGAGAGGATATTTTAAAAGTGTGGGAGATGAGAGTCTGAGTCGAGATTTAAGAAGAGCAGGAGCTGAGAGTCAGAGTGGAGATTTAAAAAGTACGGGAGCTGAGAGTCAGAATGGAGATTTAAAACGAGCGGGAGCTGTGAGTAGGAGTGGATATTTAAAATGAGCGGGAACTGAGAGTTCAGGCAAAGATTTAAAAAGAGCGGGAGCTGAGAGTCAGAGCGGAGATTTAAAAAGAGCGGGAGCAGAGAGTCAGTGGAGATTTAAAAAGCGGGTGCTCAGAGTCAGAGCTGAGATTTAAAAAGACCGGGAGCTGAGAGTCTGAGTGGATATTTAAAAAGAGCGGAGTTGAGAGTCAGAGTGGAGATTTAAAAAGAGCGGGAGCTGAGAGTCAGGGTGGAGATTTAAAAAGAGTGGGAGCTGAGAGTCAGAGTCGATATTTAAAAAGAGCGGGAGCTGAGAGTCAGAGTGGATATTTAAAAAGGGCGGGTGCTGAGAGTCGGAGTGGAGATTTAAAAAGATTGGTAGCTTATAGTTCAGACAAAGATTTAAAAAGAGCGGGAGCTGAGAGTTCAGGCAAAGTTTTGAAAGCGCGGGAGCTGAGAGTCAGAGTAGATATTTAAAAAGAGCGTGAGCTGAGAGTCAGAGCAGAGATTTAAAAAGAGTGGGAACTGAGAGTCAGAGTGGAGATTTAAAAAGAGCGGGAGCTGAAAATCAGAGTGGAAATTTAAAAAGATCGGGAGCTGAGGGTCAGAGTGGATATTTAAAAAGAGTGGGAGCTGAGAGTCAGTGGCGATTTAAAAAGAGCGGGAGTTGAGAGTCTGAGTGGAGATTTAAAAAGAGACAGAGCTGAGAGTCAGAGCGGAGATTTAAAACGAGTGGGAGCTGAGAGTCAGAGTGGATATTTAAAAAGAACCAGAGCTGAGAGTTAAAGCAAAGAATTAAAAAGAGCGGGAGCTGAGAATCAGAGTGGGTATTTAAAAAGAGCGGGAGCAGAGAGTCAGTGGAGATTTAAAAAGCGGGAGGTCAGCGTCAGAGCTGAGATTTAAAAAGAGTGGGAGCTGAGAGTTCAGGCAAAGATTTAAAAAGAGCGGGAGATGAGAGTCAGAGTGGATATTTAAAAAGAGCGGGAGCAGAGAGTCAGTGGAGATTTAAAAAGCGGGAGGTCAGTGTCAGAGCTGAGATTTAAAAAGAGTGGGAGCTGAGAGTTCAGGCAAAGATTTAAAAAGAGCGGGAGCTGAGAGTCAGAGTGGATATTTAAAAAGAGGGGGAGCAGAGAGTCAGTGGAGATTTAAAAAGCGGGAGGTCAGTGTCAGAGCTGAGATTTAAAAAGACCGGGAGCTGAGAGTCTGAGTGGATATTTAAAAAGAGCGGAGTTGCGAGTCAGAGTGGAGATTTAAAAAGAGCGGGAGCTGAGAGTCAGGGTGGAGATTTAAAAAGAGTGGGAGCTGAGAGTGAGAGTCGATATTTAAAAAGAGCGGGAGCTGAGAGTCAGAATGGATATTTAAAAAGAGCGGGAGCTGAGAGTCGGAGTGGAGATTTAAAAAGAGTGGGAGCTGAGAGTTCAGGCAAAGATTTAAAAAGAGCGGGAGCTGAGAGTTCAGGCAAAGTTTTGAAAGAGCGGGAGCTGAGAGTCAGAGTAGATACTTAAAAAGAGCGTGAGCTGAGAGTCAGAGCAGAGATTTTAAAAGAGTGGGAACTGAGAGTCAGAGTGGAGATTTAAAAAGAGCGGGAGCTGAAAATCAGAGTGGAGATTTAAAAAGAGTGGGAGCTGAGACTCAGTGGCGATTTAAAAAGAGCGGGAGCTGAGAGTCAGAGTGGAGATTTAAAAAGAGACAGAGCTGAGTCAGAGCGGAGATTTAAAAAGAGTGGGAGATGAGAGTCTGAGTCGAGATTTAAGAAGAGCAGGAGCTGAGAGTCAGAGTGGAGATTTAAAAAGTGCGGGAGCTGAGAGTCAGAATGTAGATTTAAAAAGAGCGGGAGCTGTGAGTAGGAGTGGATATTTAAAATGAGCGGGAGCTGAGAGTTCAGGCAAAGATTTAAAAAGAGCGGGAGCTGAGAGTCAGTGGAGATTTAAAAAGCGGGAGCTCAGAGTCAGAGCTGAGATTTAAAAAGACCGGGAGCTGAGAGTCTGAGTGGATATTTATAAAGAGCGGAGTTGAGAGTCAGAGTGGAGATTTAAAAAGAGCGGGAGCTGAGAGTCAGGGTGGAGATTTAAAAAGAGTGGGAGCTGAGAGTGAGAGTCGATATTTAAAAAGAGCGGGAGCTGAGAGTCAGAATGGATATTTAAAAAGAGCGGGAGCTGCGAGTCAGAGCGGAGATTTAAAAAGAGTGGGAGCTGAGAGTCAGAGTGGATATTTAAAAAGAGCCAGAGCTGAGAGTTAAAGCAAAGAATTAAAAAGAGCGGGAGCTGAGAATCAGAGTGGATATTTAAAAAGAGCGGGAGCAGAGAGTCAGTGGAGATTTAAAAAGCGTGAGGTCAGCGTCAGAGCTGAGATTTAAAAAGAGTGGGAGCTGAGAGTTCAGGCAAAGATTTAAAAAGAGCGGGAGCTGAGAGTTCAGGCAAAGTTTTGAAAGAGCGGGAGCTGAGAGTCAGAGTAGATATTTAAAAAGAGCGTGAGCTGAGAGTCAGAGCAGTGATTTTAAAAGAGTGGGAACTGAGAGTCAGAGTGGAGATTTAAAAAGAGTGGGAGCTGAAAATCAGAGTGGAGATTTAAAAAGATTGGGAGCTGAGAGTCAGAGAGGATATTTTAAAAGTGTGGGAGATGAGAGTCTGAGTCGAGATTTAAGAAGAGCAGGAGCTGAGAGTCACAGTGGAGATTTAAAAAGTACTGGAGCTGAGAGTCAGAATGGAGATTTAAAACGAGCGGGAGCTGTGAGTAGGAGTGGATATTTAAAATGAGCGGGAACTGAGAGTTCAGGCAAAGATTTAAAATGAGCGGGAGCTGAGAGTTCAGGCAAAGATTGAAAAAGAGAGGGAGCTGAGAGTCAGAGCGGAGTTTTAAAAAGAGCGGGAACTGAGAGTCAGAGCAGAGATTTAATAAGAGCGGGAGCTGAGAGTCAGAGCGGAGATTTAAAAAGAGCGGGAGCAGAGAGTCAGTGGAGATTTAAAAAGCGGGAGCTCAGAGTCAGAGCTGAGATTTAAAAAGACCGGGAGCTGAGAGTCTGAGTGGATATTTAAAAAGAGCGGAGTTGAGAGTCAGAGTGGAGATTTAAAAAGAGCGGGAGCTGAGAGTCAGGGTGGAGATTTAAAAAGAGTGGGAGCTGAGAGTCAGAGTCGATATTTAAAAAGAGCGGGAGCTGAGAGTCAGAGTGGATATTTAAAAAGAGCGGGTGCTGAGAGTCGGAGCGGAGATTTAAAAAGATTGGTAGCTTATAGTTCAGGCAAAGATTTAAAAAGAGCGGGAGCTGAGAGTTCAGGCAAAGTTTTGAAAGAGTGGGAGCTGAGAGTCAGAGTAGATATTTAAAAAGAGCGTGAGCTGAGAGTCAGAGCAGAGATTTAAAAAGAGTGGGAACTGAGAGTCAGAGTGGAGATTTAAAAAGAGCGGGAGCTGAAAATCAGAGTGGAGTTTTAAAAAGATCGGGAGCTGAGGGTCAGAGTGGATATTTAAAAAGAGTGGGAGCTGAGAGTCAGTGGCGATTTAAAAAGAGCGGGAGCTGAGAGTCAGAGGGAGATTTAAAAAGAGACAGAGCTGAGAGTCAGAGCGGAGATTTAAAAAGAGTGGGAGCTGAGAGTCAGAGTGGATATTTAAAAAGAGCCAGAGCTGAGAGTTAAAGCAAAGAATTAAAAAGAGCGGGAGCTGAGAATCAGAGTGGATATTTAAAAAGAGCGGGAGCAGAGAGTCAGTGGAGATTTAAAAAGCGGGAGGTCAGCGTCAGAGCTGAGATTTAAAAAGAGTGGGAGCTGAGAGTTCAGGCAAAGATTTAAAAAGAGCGGGAGCTGAGAGTCAGAGTGGATATTTAAAAAGAGCGGGAGCAGAGAGTCAGTGGAGATTTAAAAAGCGGGAGGTCAGTGTCAGAGCTGAGATTTAAAAAGAGTGGGAGCTGAGAGTTCAGGCAAAGATTTAAAAAGAGCGGGAGCTGAGAGTCAGAGTGGATATTTAAAAAGAGCGGGAGCAGAGAGTCAGTGGAGATTTAAAAAGCGGGAGGTCAGTGTCAGAGCTGAGATTTAAAAAGACCGGGAGCTGAGAGTCTGAGTGGATATTTAAAAAGAGCGGAGTTGAGAGTCAGAGTGGAGATTTAAAAAGAGCGGGAGCTGAGAGTCAGGGTGGAGATTTAAAAAGAGTGGGAGCTGAGAGTGAGAGTCGATATTTAAAAAGAGCGGGAGCTGAGAGTCAGAATGGATATTTAAAAAGAGCGGGAGCTGAGAGTCGGAGTGGAGATTTAAAAAGAGTGGGAGCTGAGAGTTCAGGCAAAGATTTAAAAAGAGCGGGAGCTGAGAGTTCAGGCAAAGTTTTGAAAGAGCGGGAGCTGAGAGTCAGAGTAGATACTTAAAAAGAGCGTGAGCTGAGAGTCAGAGCAGAGATTTTAAAAGAGTGGGAACTGAGAGTCAGAGTGGAGATTTAAAAAGAGCGGGAGCTGAAAATCAGAGTGGAGATTTAAAAAGAGTGGGAGCTGAGACTCAGTGGCGATTTAAAAAGAGCGGGAGCTGAGAGTCAGAGTGGAGATTTAAAAAGAGACAGAGCTGAGTCAGAGCGGAGATTTAAAAAGAGTGGGAGATGAGAGTCTGAGTCGAGATTTAAGAAGAGCAGGAGCTGAGAGTCAGAGTGGAGATTTAAAAAGTGCGGGAGCTGAGAGTCAGAATGGAGATTTAAAAAGAGCGGGAGCTGTGAGTAGGAGTGGATATTTAAAATGAGCGGGAGCTGAGAGATCAGGCAAAGATTTAAAAAGAGCGGGAGCTGAGAGTCAGTGGAGATTTAAAAAGCGGGAGCTCAGAGTCAGAGCTGAGATTTAAAAAGACCGGGAGCTGAGAGTCTGAGTGGATATTTATAAAGAGCGGAGTTGAGAGTCAGAGTGGAGATTTAAAAAGAGCGGGAGCTGAGAGTCAGCGTGGAGATTTAAAAAGAGTGGGAGCTGAGTGTCAGAGTCGATATTTAAAAAGAGCGGGAGCTGAGAGTCAGAGTGGATATTTAAAAAGAGCGGGAGCTGAGAGTCGGAGTGGAGATTTAAAAAGAGTGGGAGCTGAGAGTTCAGGCAAAGATTTAAAAAGAGTGGGAGCTGAGAGTTCAGGCAAAGTTTTGAAAGAGCGGGAGCTGAGAGTCAGAGTAGATATTTAAAAAGAGCGTGAGCTGAGAGTCAGAGCAGTGATTTTAAAAGAGTGGGAACTGAGAGTCAGAGTGGAGATTTAAAAAGAGTGGGAGCTGAAAATCAGAGTGGAGATTTAAAAAGATTGGGAGCTGAGAGTCAGAGAGGATATTTTAAAAGTGTGGGAGATGAGAGTCTGAGTCGAGATTTAAGAAGAGCAGGAGCTGAGAGTCAGAGTGGAGATTTAAAAAGTACTGGAGCTGAGAGTCAGAATGGAGATTTAAAACGAGCGGGAGCTGTGAGTAGGAGTGGATATTTAAAATGAGCGGGAACTGAGAGTTCAGGCAAAGATTTAAAATGAGCGGGAGCTGAGAGTTCAGGCAAAGATTGAAAAAGAGAGGGAGCTGAGAGTCAGAGCGGAGTTTTAAGAAGAGCGGGAACTGAGAGTCAGAGCAGAGATTTAATAAGAGCGGGAGCTGAGAGTCAGAGCGGAGATTTAAAAAGAGCGGGAGCAGAGAGTCAGTGGAGATTTAAAAAGCGGGAGCTCAGAGTCAGAGCTGAGATTTAAAAAGACCGGGAGCTGAGAGTCTGAGTGGATATTTAAAAAGAGCGGAGTTGAGAGTCAGAGTGGAGATTTAAAAAGAGCGGGAGCTGAGAGTCAGGGTGGAGATTTAAAAAGAGTGGGAGCTGAGAGTCAGAGTCGATATTTAAAAAGAGCGGGAGCTGAGAGTCAGAGTGGATATTTAAAAAGAGCGGGTGCTGAGAGTCGGAGCGGAGATTTAAAAAGATTGGTAGCTTATAGTTCAGGCAAAGATTTAAAAAGAGCGGGAGCTGAGAGTTCAGGCAAAGTTTTGAAAGAGTGGGAGCTGAGAGTCAGAGTAGATATTTAAAAAGAGCGTGAGCTGAGAGTCAGAGCAGAGATTTAAAAAGAGTGGGAACTGAGAGTCAGAGTGGAGATTTAAAAAGAGCGGGAGCTGAAAATCAGAGTGGAGTTTTAAAAAGATCGGGAGCTGAGGGTCAGAGTGGATATTTAAAAAGAGTGGGAGCTGAGAGTCAGTGGCGATTTAAAAAGAGCGGGAGCTGAGAGTCAGAGTGGATATTTAAAAAGAGCGGGAGCTGAGAGTCGGAGTGGAGATTTAAAAAGAGTGGGAGCTGAGAGTTCAGGCAAAGATTTAAAAAGAGTGGGAGCTGAGAGTTCAGGCAAAGTTTTGAAAGAGCGGGAGCTGAGAGTCAGAGTAGATATTTAAAAAGAGCGTGAGCTGAGAGTCAGAGCAGTGATTTTAAAAGAGTGGGAACTGAGAGTCAGAGTGGAGATTTAAAAAGAGTGGGAGCTGAAAATCAGAGTGGAGATTTAAAAAGATTGGGAGCTGAGAGTCAGAGAGGATATTTTAAAAGTGTGGGAGATGAGAGTCTGAGTCGAGATTTAAGAAGAGCAGGAGCTGAGAGTCAGAGTGGAGATTTAAAAAGTACTGGAGCTGAGAGTCAGAATGGAGAATTAAAACGAGCGGGAGCTGTGAGTAGGAGTGGATATTTAAAATGAGCGGGAACTGAGAGTTCAGGCAAAGATTTAAAATGAGCGGGAGCTGAGAGTTCAGGCAAAGATTGAAAAAGAGAGGGAGCTGAGAGTCAGAGCGGAGTTTTAAAAAGAGCGGGAACTGAGAGTCAGAGCAGAGATTTAATAAGAGCGGGAGCTGAGAGTCAGAGCGGAGATTTAAAAAGAGCGGGAGCAGAGAGTCAGTGGAGATTTAAAAAGCGGGAGCTCAGAGTCAGAGCTGAGATTTAAAAAGACCGGGAGCTGAGAGTCTGAGTGGATATTTAAAAAGAGCGGAGTTGAGAGTCAGAGTGGAGATTTAAAAAGAGCGGGAGCTGAGAGTCAGGGTGGAGATTTAAAAAGAGTGGGAGCTGAGAGTCAGAGTCGATATTTAAAAAGAGCGGGAGCTGAGAGTCAGAGTGGATATTTAAAAAGAGCGGGTGCTGAGAGTCGGAGCGGAGATTTAAAATGATTGGTAGCTTATAGTTCAGGCAAAGATTTAAAAAGAGCGGGAGCTGAGAGTTCAGGCAAAGTTTTGAAAGAGTGGGAGCTGAGAGTCAGAGTAGATATTTAAAAAGAGCGTGAGCTGAGAGTCAGAGCAGAGATTTAAAAAGAGTGGGAACTGAGAGTCAGAGTGGAGATTTAAAAAGAGCGGGAGCTGAAAATCAGAGTGGAGTTTTAAAAAGATCGGGAGCTGAGGGTCAGAGTGGATATTTAAAAAGAGTGGGAGCTGAGAGTCAGTGGCGATTTAAAAAGAGCGGGAGCTGAGAGTCAGAGGGAGATTTAAAAAGAGACAGAGCTGAGAGTCAGAGCTGAGATTTAAAAAGAGTGGGAGCTGAGAGTCAGAGTGGATATTTAAAAAGAGCCAGAGCTGAGAGTTAAAGCAAAGAATTAAAAAGAGCGGGAGCTGAGAATCAGAGTGGATATTTAAAAAGAGCGGGAGCAGAGAGTCGGAGTGGAGATTTAAAAAGAGTGGGAGCTGAGAGTTCAGGCAAAGATTTAAAAAGAGTGGGAGCTGGGAGTTCAGGCAAAGATTTAAAAAGAGCGGGAGCTGAGAGTCAGAGTGGATATTTAAAAAGAGCGGGAGCAGAGAGTCAGTGGAGATTTAAAAAGCGGGAGGTCAGTGTCAGAGCTGAGATTTAAAAAGACCGGGAGCTGAGAGTCTGAGTGGATATTTAAAAAGAGCGGAGTTGAGAGTCAGAGTGGAGATTTAAAAAGAGCGGGAGCTGAGAGTCAGGGTGGAGATTTAAAAAGAGTGGGAGCTGAGAGTGAGAGTCGATATTTAAAAAGAGCGGGAGCTGAGAGTCAGAATGGATATTTAAAAAGAGCGGGAGCTGAGAGTCCGAGTGGAGATTTAAAAAGAGTGGGAGCTGAGAGTTCAGGCAAAGATTTAAAAAGAGCGGGAGCTGAGAGTTCAGGCAAAGTTTTGAAAGAGCGGGAGCTGAGAG
The DNA here is from genome assembly GCF_047496885.1 of Scyliorhinus torazame. NCBI lineage: Eukaryota > Metazoa > Chordata > Chondrichthyes > Carcharhiniformes > Scyliorhinidae > Scyliorhinus > Scyliorhinus torazame. The sequence continues at coordinate 232,733,650 of NC_092709.1, forward strand.
TCAGAGTAGATACTTAAAAAGAGCGTGAGCTGAGAGTCAGAGCAGAGATTTTAAAAGAGTGGGAACTGAGAGTCAGAGTGGAGATTTAAAAAGAGCGGGAGCTGAAAATCAGAGTGGAGATTTAAAAAGAGTGGGAGCTGAGACTCAGTGGCGATTTAAAAAGAGCGGGAGCTGAGAGTCAGAGTGGAGATTTAAAAAGAGACAGAGCTGAGTCAGAGCGGAGATTTAAAAAGAGTGGGAGATGAGAGTCTGAGTCGAGATTTAAGAAGAGCAGGAGCTGAGAGTCAGACTGGAGATTTAAAAAGTGCGGGAGCTGAGAGTCAGAATGGAGATTTAAAAAGAGCGGGAGCTGTGAGTAGGAGTGGATATTTAAAATGAGCGGGAGCTGAGAGTTCAGGCAAAGATTTAAAAAGAGCGGGAGCTGAGAGTCAGTGGAGATATAAAAAGCGGGAGCTCAGAGTCAGAGCTGAGATTTAAAAAGACCGGGAGCTGAGAGTCTGAGTGGATATTTATAAAGAGCGGAGTTGAGAGTCAGAGTGGAGATTTAAAAAGAGCGGGAGCTGAGAGTCAGCGTGGAGATTTAAAAAGAGTGGGAGCTGAGAGTCAGAGTCGATATTTAAAAAGAGCGGGAGCTGAGAGTCAGAGTGGATATTTAAAAAGAGCGGGAGCTGAGAGTCGGAGTGGAGATTTAAAAAGAGTGGGAGCTGAGAGTTCAGGCAAAGATTTAAAAAGAGTGGGAGCTGAGAGTCAGAGTGGATATTTAAAAAGAGCCGGAGCTGACAGTTCAGGCAAAGAATTAAAAAGAGCGGGAGCTGAGAATCAGAGTGGATATTTAAAAAGAGCGGGAGCTGAGAGTCAGAGAGGATATTTTAAAAGTGTGGGAGATGAGAGTCTGAGTCGAGATTTAAGAAGAGCAGGAGCTGAGAGTCAGAGTGGAGATTTAAAAAGTACGGGAGCTGAGAGTCAGAATGGAGATTTAAAACGAGCGGGAGCTGTGAGGAGGAGTGGATATTTAAAATGAGCGGGAACTGAGAGTTCAGGCAAAGATTTAAAAAGAGCGGGAGCTGAGAGTTCAGGCAAAGATTGAAAAAGAGAGGGAGCTGAGAGTCAGAGCGGAGTTTTAAAAAGAGCGGGAATTGAGAGTCAGAGCAGAGATTTAATAAGAGCGGGAGCTGAGAGTCAGAGCGGAGATTTAAAAAGAGTGGAAGCTGAGAGTCAGAGTCGATATTTAAAAAGAGCGGGAGCTGAGAGTCAGAGTGGATATTTAAAAAGAGCGGGTGCTGAGAGTCGGACTGGAGATTTAAAAAGATCGGTAGCTTATAGTTCAGACAAAGATTTAAAAAGAGCGGGAGCTGAGAGTTCAGGCAAAGTTTTGAAAGCGCGGGAGCTGAGAGTCAGAGTAGATATTTAAAAAGAGCGTGAGCTGAGAGTCAGAGCAGAGATTTAAAAAGAGTGGGAACTGAGAGTCAGAGTGGAGATTTAAAAAGAGCGGGAGCTGAGAGTCAGAGTGGAGATTTAAAAAGAGACAGAGCTGAGAGTCAGAGCGGAGATTTAAAAAGAGTGGGAGCTGAGAGTCAGAGTGGATATTTAAAAAGAGCCAGAGCTGAGAGTTAAAGCAAAGAATTAAAAAGAGCGGGAGCTGAGAATCAGAGTGGATATTTAAAAAGAGCGGGAGCAGAGAGTCAGTGGAGATTTAAAAAGCGGGAGGTCAGCGTCAGAGCTGAGATTTAAAAAGAGTGGGAGCTGAGAGTTCAGGCAAAGATTTAAAAAGAGCGGGAGCTGAGAGTCTGAGTGGATATTTAAAAAGAGCGGAGTTGAGAGTCAGACTGGAGATTTAAAAAGAGCGGGAGCTGCGAGTCGGAGTGGAGATTTAAAAAGAGTGGGAGCTGAGAGTTCAGGCAAAGATTTAAAAAGAGCGGGAGCTGAGAGTCAGAGTAGATATTTAAAAAGAGCGTGAGCTGAGAGTCAGAGCAGTGATTTTAAAAGAGTGGGAACTGAGAGTCAGAGTGGAGATTTAAAAAGAGTGGGAGCTGAAAATCAGAGTGGAGATTTAAAAAGATTGGGAGCTGAGAGTCAGAGAGGATATTTTAAAAGTGTGGGAGATGAGAGTCTGAGTCGAGATTTAAGAAGAGCAGGAGCTGAGAGTCAGGGTGGAGATTTAAAAAGAGTGGGAGCTGAGAGTGAGAGTCGATATTTAAAAAGAGCGGGAGCTGAGAGTCAGAATGGATATTTAAAAAGAGCGGGAGCTGCGAGTCGGAGTGGAGATTTAAAAAGAGTGGGAGCTGAGAGTTCAGGCAAAGATTTAAAAAGAGCGGGAGCTGAGAGTTCAAGCAAAGTTTTGAAAGAGCGGGAGCTGAGAGTCAGAGTAGATATTTAAAAAGAGCGTGAGCTGAGAGTCAGAGCAGTGATTTTAAAAGAGTGGGAACTGAGAGTCAGAGTGGAGATTTAAAAAGAGTGGGAGCTGAAAATCAGAGTGGAGATTTAAAAAGATTGGGAGCTGAGAGTCAGAGAGGATATTTTAAAAGTGTGGGAGATGAGAGTCTGAGTCGAGATTTAAGAAGAGCAGGAGCTGAGAGTCAGAGTGGAGATTTAAAAAGTACTGGAGCTGAGAGTCAGAATGGAGATTTAAAACGAGCGGGAGCTGTGAGTAGAAGTGGATATTTAAAATGAGCGGGAACTGAGAGTTCAGGCAAAGATTTAAAATGAGCGGGAGCTGAGAGTTCAGGCAAAGATTGAAAAAGAGAGGGAGCTGAGAGTCAGAGCGGAGTTTTAAAAAGAGCGGGAACTGAGAGTCAGAGCAGAGATTTAATAAGAGCGGGAGCTGAGAGTCAGAGCGGAGATTTAAAAAGAGCGGGAGCAGAGAGTCAGTGGAGATTTAAAAAGCGGGAGCTCAGAGTCAGAGCTGAGATTTAAAAAGACCGGGAGCTGAGAGTCTGAGTGGATATTTAAAAAGAGCGGAGTTGAGAGTCAGAGTGGAGATTTAAAAAGAGCGGGAGCTGAGAGTCAGGGTGGAGATTTAAAAAGAGTGGGAGCTGAGAGTCAGAGTCGATATTTAAAAAGAGCGGGAGCTGAGAGTCAGAGTGGATATTTAAAAAGAGCGGGTGCTGAGAGTCGGAGCGGAGATTTAAAAAGATTGGTAGCTTATAGTTCAGGCAAAGATTTAAAAAGAGCGGGAGCTGAGAGTTCAGGCAAAGTTTTGAAAGAGTGGGAGCTGAGAGTCAGAGTAGATATTTAAAAAGAGCGTGAGCTGAGAGTCAGAGCAGAGATTTAAAAAGAGTGGGAACTGAGAGTCAGAGTGGAGATTTAAAAAGAGCGGGAGCTGAAAATCAGAGTGGAGTTTTAAAAAGATCGGGAGCTGAGGGTCAGAGTGGATATTTAAAAAGAGTGGGAGCTGAGAGTCAGTGGCGATTTAAAAAGAGCGGGAGCTGAGAGTCAGAGGGAGATTTAAAAAGAGACAGAGCTGAGAGTCAGAGCGGAGATTTAAAAAGAGTGGGAGCTGAGAGTCAGAGTGGATATTTAAAAAGAGCCAGAGCTGAGAGTTAAAGCAAAGAATTAAAAAGAGCGGGAGCTGAGAATCAGAGTGGATATTTAAAAAGAGCGGGAGCAGAGAGTCAGTGGAGATTTAAAAAGCGGGAGGTCAGCGTCAGAGCTGAGATTTAAAAAGAGTGGGAGCTGAGAGTTCAGGCAAAGATTTAAAAAGAGCGGGCGCTGAGAGTCAGAGTGGATATTTAAAAAGAGCGGGAGCAGAGAGTCAGTGGAGATTTAAAAAGCGGGAGGTCAGTGTCAGGCTGAGATTTAAAAAGACCGGGAGCTGAGAGTCTGAGTGGATATTTAAAAAGAGCGGAGTTGAGAGTCAGAGTGGAGATTTAATAAGAGCGGGAGCTGAGAGTCAGGGTGGAGATTTAAAAAGAGTGGGAGCTGAGAGTGAGAGTCGATATTTAAAAAGAGCGGGAGCTGAGAGTCAGAATGGATATTTAAAAAGAGCGGGAGCTGAGAGTCGGAGTGGAGATTTAAAAAGAGTGGGAGCTGAGAGTTCAGGCAAAGATTTAAAAAGAGCGGGAGCTGAGAGTTCAGGCAAAGATTGAAAAAGAGAGGGAGCTGAGAGTCAGAGCGGAGTTTTAAGAAGAGCGGGAACTGAGAGTCAGAGCAGAGATTTAATAAGAGCGGGAGCTGAGAGTCAGAGCGGAGATTTAAAAAGAGCGGGAGCAGAGAGTCAGTGGAGATTTAAAAAGCGGGAGCTCAGAGTCAGAGCTGAGATTTAAAAAGACCGGGAGCTGAGAGTCTGAGTGGATATTTAAAAAGAGCGGAGTTGAGAGTCAGAGTGGAGATTTAAAAAGAGCGGGAGCTGAGAGTCAGGGTGGAGATTTAAAAAGAGTGGGAGCTGAGAGTCAGAGTCGATATTTAAAAAGAGCGGGAGCTGAGAGTCAGAGTGGATATTTAAAAAGAGCGGGTGCTGAGAGTCGGAGCGGAGATTTAAAAAGATTGGTAGCTTATAGTTCAGGCAAAGATTTAAAAAGAGCGGGAGCTGAGAGTTCAGGCAAAGTTTTGAAAGAGTGGGAGCTGAGAGTCAGAGTAGATATTTAAAAAGAGCGTGAGCTGAGAGTCAGAGCAGAGATTTAAAAAGAGTGGGAACTGAGAGTCAGAGTGGAGATTTAAAAAGAGCGGGAGCTGAAAATCAGAGTGGAGTTTTAAAAAGATCGGGAGCTGAGGGTCAGAGTGGATATTTAAAAAGAGTGGGAGCTGAGAGTCAGTGGCGATTTAAAAAGAGCGGGAGCTGAGAGTCAGAGTGGATATTTAAAAAGAGCGGGAGCTGAGAGTCGGAGTGGAGATTTAAAAAGAGTGGGAGCTGAGAGTTCAGGCAAAGATTTAAAAAGAGTGGGAGCTGAGAGTTCAGGCAAAGTTTTGAAAGAGCGGGAGCTGAGAGTCAGAGTAGATATTTAAAAAGAGCGTGAGCTGAGAGTCAGAGCAGTGATTTTAAAAGAGTGGGAACTGAGAGTCAGAGTGGAGATTTAAAAAGAGTGGGAGCTGAAAATCAGAGTGGAGATTTAAAAAGATTGGGAGCTGAGAGTCAGAGAGGATATTTTAAAAGTGTGGGAGATGAGAGTCTGAGTCGAGATTTAAGAAGAGCAGGAGCTGAGAGTCAGAGTGGAGATTTAAAAAGTACTGGAGCTGAGAGTCAGAATGGAGAATTAAAACGAGCGGGAGCTGTGAGTAGGAGTGGATATTTAAAATGAGCGGGAACTGAGAGTTCAGGCAAAGATTTAAAATGAGCGGGAGCTGAGAGTTCAGGCAAAGATTGAAAAAGAGAGGGAGCTGAGAGTCAGAGCGGAGTTTTAAAAAGAGCGGGAACTGAGAGTCAGAGCAGAGATTTAATAAGAGCGGGAGCTGAGAGTCAGAGCGGAGATTTAAAAAGAGCGGGAGCAGAGAGTCAGTGGAGATTTAAAAAGCGGGAGCTCAGAGTCAGAGCTGAGATTTAAAAAGACCGGGAGCTGAGAGTCTGAGTGGATATTTAAAAAGAGCGGAGTTGAGAGTCAGAGTGGAGATTTAAAAAGAGCGGGAGCTGAGAGTCAGGGTGGAGATTTAAAAAGAGTGGGAGCTGAGAGTCAGAGTCGATATTTAAAAAGAGCGGGAGCTGAGAGTCAGAGTGGATATTTAAAAAGAGCGGGTGCTGAGAGTCGGAGCGGAGATTTAAAATGATTGGTAGCTTATAGTTCAGGCAAAGATTTAAAAAGAGCGGGAGCTGAGAGTTCAGGCAAAGTTTTGAAAGAGTGGGAGCTGAGAGTCAGAGTAGATATTTAAAAAGAGCGTGAGCTGAGAGTCAGAGCAGAGATTTAAAAAGAGTGGGAACTGAGAGTCAGAGTGGAGATTTAAAAAGAGCGGGAGCTGAAAATCAGAGTGGAGTTTTAAAAAGATCGGGAGCTGAGGGTCAGAGTGGATATTTAAAAAGAGTGGGAGCTGAGAGTCAGTGGCGATTTAAAAAGAGCGGGAGCTGAGAGTCAGAGGGAGATTTAAAAAGAGACAGAGCTGAGAGTCAGAGCTGAGATTTAAAAAGAGTGGGAGCTGAGAGTCAGAGTGGATATTTAAAAAGAGCCAGAGCTGAGAGTTAAAGCAAAGAATTAAAAAGAGCGGGAGCTGAGAATCAGAGTGGATATTTAAAAAGAGCGGGAGCAGAGAGTCGGAGTGGAGATTTAAAAAGAGTGGGAGCTGAGAGTTCAGGCAAAGATTTAAAAAGAGTGGGAGCTGGGAGTTCAGGCAAAGATTTAAAAAGAGCGGGAGCTGAGAGTCAGAGTGGATATTTAAAAAGAGCGGGAGCAGAGAGTCAGTGGAGATTTAAAAAGCGGGAGGTCAGTGTCAGAGCTGAGATTTAAAAAGACCGGGAGCTGAGAGTCTGAGTGGATATTTAAAAAGAGCGGAGTTGAGAGTCAGAGTGGAGATTTAAAAAGAGCGGGAGCTGAGAGTCAGGGTGGAGATTTAAAAAGAGTGGGAGCTGAGAGTGAGAGTCGATATTTAAAAAGAGCGGGAGCTGAGAGTCAGAATGGATATTTAAAAAGAGCGGGAGCTGAGAGTCCGAGTGGAGATTTAAAAAGAGTGGGAGCTGAGAGTTCAGGCAAAGATTTAAAAAGAGCGGGAGCTGAGAGTTCAGGCAAAGTTTTGAAAGAGCGGGAGCTGAGAGTCAGAGTAGATACTTAAAAAGAGCGTGAGCTGAGAGTCAGAGCAGAGATTTTAAAAGAGTGGGAACTGAGAGTCAGAGTGGAGATTTAAAAAGAGCGGGAGCTGAAAATCAGAGTGGAGATTTAAAAAGAGTGGGAGCTGAGACTCAGTGGCGATTTAAAAAGAGCGGGAGCTGAGAGTCAGAGTGGAGATTTAAAAAGAGACAGAGCTGAGTCAGAGCGGAGATTTAAAAAGAGTGGGAGATGAGAGTCTGAGTCGAGATTTAAGAAGAGCAGGAGCTGAGAGTCAGACTGGAGATTTAAAAAGTGCGGGAGCTGAGAGTCAGAATGGAGATTTAAAAAGAGCGGGAGCTGTGAGTAGGAGTGGATATTTAAAATGAGCGGGAGCTGAGAGTTCAGGCAAAGATTTAAAAAGAGCGGGAGCTGAGAGTCAGTGGAGATATAAAAAGCGGGAGCTCAGAGTCAGAGCTGAGATTTAAAAAGACCGGGAGCTGAGAGTCTGAGTGGATATTTATAAAGAGCGGAGTTGAGAGTCAGAGTGGAGATTTAAAAAGAGCGGGAGCTGAGAGTCAGCGTGGAGATTTAAAAAGAGTGGGAGCTGAGAGTCAGAGTCGATATTTAAAAAGAGCGGGAGCTGAGAGTCAGAGTGGATATTTAAAAAGAGCGGGAGCTGAGAGTCGGAGTGGAGATTTAAAAAGAGTGGGAGCTGAGAGTTCAGGCAAAGATTTAAAAAGAGTGGGAGCTGAGAGTCAGAGTGGATATTTAAAAAGAGCCGGAGCTGACAGTTCAGGCAAAGAATTAAAAAGAGCGGGAGCTGAGAATCAGAGTGGATATTTAAAAAGAGCGGGAGCTGAGAGTCAGAGAGGATATTTTAAAAGTGTGGGAGATGAGAGTCTGAGTCGAGATTTAAGAAGAGCAGGAGCTGAGAGTCAGAGTGGAGATTTAAAAAGTACGGGAGCTGAGAGTCAGAATGGAGATTTAAAACGAGCGGGAGCTGTGAGGAGGAGTGGATATTTAAAATGAGCGGGAACTGAGAGTTCAGGCAAAGATTTAAAAAGAGCGGGAGCTGAGAGTTCAGGCAAAGATTGAAAAAGAGAGGGAGCTGAGAGTCAGAGCGGAGTTTTAAAAAGAGCGGGAATTGAGAGTCAGAGCAGAGATTTAATAAGAGCGGGAGCTGAGAGTCAGAGCGGAGATTTAAAAAGAGTGGAAGCTGAGAGTCAGAGTCGATATTTAAAAAGAGCGGGAGCTGAGAGTCAGAGTGGATATTTAAAAAGAGCGGGTGCTGAGAGTCGGACTGGAGATTTAAAAAGATCGGTAGCTTATAGTTCAGACAAAGATTTAAAAAGAGCGGGAGCTGAGAGTTCAGGCAAAGTTTTGAAAGCGCGGGAGCTGAGAGTCAGAGTAGATATTTAAAAAGAGCGTGAGCTGAGAGTCAGAGCAGAGATTTAAAAAGAGTGGGAACTGAGAGTCAGAGTGGAGATTTAAAAAGAGCGGGAGCTGAGAGTCAGAGTGGAGATTTAAAAAGAGACAGAGCTGAGAGTCAGAGCGGAGATTTAAAAAGAGTGGGAGCTGAGAGTCAGAGTGGATATTTAAAAAGAGCCAGAGCTGAGAGTTAAAGCAAAGAATTAAAAAGAGCGGGAGCTGAGAATCAGAGTGGATATTTAAAAAGAGCGGGAGCAGAGAGTCAGTGGAGATTTAAAAAGCGGGAGGTCAGCGTCAGAGCTGAGATTTAAAAAGAGTGGGAGCTGAGAGTTCAGGCAAAGATTTAAAAAGAGCGGGAGCTGAGAGTCTGAGTGGATATTTAAAAAGAGCGGAGTTGAGAGTCAGACTGGAGATTTAAAAAGAGCGGGAGCTGCGAGTCGGAGTGGAGATTTAAAAAGAGTGGGAGCTGAGAGTTCAGGCAAAGATTTAAAAAGAGCGGGAGCTGAGAGTCAGAGTAGATATTTAAAAAGAGCGTGAGCTGAGAGTCAGAGCAGTGATTTTAAAAGAGTGGGAACTGAGAGTCAGAGTGGAGATTTAAAAAGAGTGGGAGCTGAAAATCAGAGTGGAGATTTAAAAAGATTGGGAGCTGAGAGTCAGAGAGGATATTTTAAAAGTGTGGGAGATGAGAGTCTGAGTCGAGATTTAAGAAGAGCAGGAGCTGAGAGTCAGGGTGGAGATTTAAAAAGAGTGGGAGCTGAGAGTGAGAGTCGATATTTAAAAAGAGCGGGAGCTGAGAGTCAGAATGGATATTTAAAAAGAGCGGGAGCTGCGAGTCGGAGTGGAGATTTAAAAAGAGTGGGAGCTGAGAGTTCAGGCAAAGATTTAAAAAGAGCGGGAGCTGAGAGTTCAAGCAAAGTTTTGAAAGAGCGGGAGCTGAGAGTCAGAGTAGATATTTAAAAAGAGCGTGAGCTGAGAGTCAGAGCAGTGATTTTAAAAGAGTGGGAACTGAGAGTCAGAGTGGAGATTTAAAAAGAGTGGGAGCTGAAAATCAGAGTGGAGATTTAAAAAGATTGGGAGCTGAGAGTCAGAGAGGATATTTTAAAAGTGTGGGAGATGAGAGTCTGAGTCGAGATTTAAGAAGAGCAGGAGCTGAGAGTCAGAGTGGAGATTTAAAAAGTACTGGAGCTGAGAGTCAGAATGGAGATTTAAAACGAGCGGGAGCTGTGAGTAGAAGTGGATATTTAAAATGAGCGGGAACTGAGAGTTCAGGCAAAGATTTAAAATGAGCGGGAGCTGAGAGTTCAGGCAAAGATTGAAAAAGAGAGGGAGCTGAGAGTCAGAGCGGAGTTTTAAAAAGAGCGGGAACTGAGAGTCAGAGCAGAGATTTAATAAGAGCGGGAGCTGAGAGTCAGAGCGGAGATTTAAAAAGAGCGGGAGCAGAGAGTCAGTGGAGATTTAAAAAGCGGGAGCTCAGAGTCAGAGCTGAGATTTAAAAAGACCGGGAGCTGAGAGTCTGAGTGGATATTTAAAAAGAGCGGAGTTGAGAGTCAGAGTGGAGATTTAAAAAGAGCGGGAGCTGAGAGTCAGGGTGGAGATTTAAAAAGAGTGGGAGCTGAGAGTCAGAGTCGATATTTAAAAAGAGCGGGAGCTGAGAGTCAGAGTGGATATTTAAAAAGAGCGGGTGCTGAGAGTCGGAGCGGAGATTTAAAAAGATTGGTAGCTTATAGTTCAGGCAAAGATTTAAAAAGAGCGGGAGCTGAGAGTTCAGGCAAAGTTTTGAAAGAGTGGGAGCTGAGAGTCAGAGTAGATATTTAAAAAGAGCGTGAGCTGAGAGTCAGAGCAGAGATTTAAAAAGAGTGGGAACTGAGAGTCAGAGTGGAGATTTAAAAAGAGCGGGAGCTGAAAATCAGAGTGGAGTTTTAAAAAGATCGGGAGCTGAGGGTCAGAGTGGATATTTAAAAAGAGTGGGAGCTGAGAGTCAGTGGCGATTTAAAAAGAGCGGGAGCTGAGAGTCAGAGGGAGATTTAAAAAGAGACAGAGCTGAGAGTCAGAGCGGAGATTTAAAAAGAGTGGGAGCTGAGAGTCAGAGTGGATATTTAAAAAGAGCCAGAGCTGAGAGTTAAAGCAAAGAATTAAAAAGAGCGGGAGCTGAGAATCAGAGTGGATATTTAAAAAGAGCGGGAGCAGAGAGTCAGTGGAGATTTAAAAAGCGGGAGGTCAGCGTCAGAGCTGAGATTTAAAAAGAGTGGGAGCTGAGAGTTCAGGCAAAGATTTAAAAAGAGCGGGCGCTGAGAGTCAGAGTGGATATTTAAAAAGAGCGGGAGCAGAGAGTCAGTGGAGATTTAAAAAGCGGGAGGTCAGTGTCAGGCTGAGATTTAAAAAGACCGGGAGCTGAGAGTCTGAGTGGATATTTAAAAAGAGCGGAGTTGAGAGTCAGAGTGGAGATTTAATAAGAGCGGGAGCTGAGAGTCAGGGTGGAGATTTAAAAAGAGTGGGAGCTGAGAGTGAGAGTCGATATTTAAAAAGAGCGGGAGCTGAGAGTCAGAATGGATATTTAAAAAGAGCGGGAGCTGAGAGTCGGAGTGGAGATTTAAAAAGAGTGGGAGCTGAGAGTTCAGGCAAAGATTTAAAAAGAGCGGGAGCTGAGAGTTCAGGCAAAGTTTTGAAAGAGCGGGAGCTGAGAGTCAGAGTAGATACTTAAAAAGAGCGTGAGCTGAGAGTCAGAGCAGAGATTTTAAAAGAGTGGGAACTGAGAGTCAGAGTGGAGATTTAAAAAGAGCGGGAGCTGAAAATCAGAGTGGAGATTTAAAAAGAGTGGGAGCTGAGACTCAGTGGCGATTTAAAAAGAGCGGGAGCTGAGAGTCAGAGTGGAGATTTAAAAAGAGACAGAGCTGAGTCAGAGCGGAGATTTAAAAAGAGTGGGAGATGAGAGTCTGAGTCGAGATTTAAGAAGAGCAGGAGCTGAGAGTCAGAGTGGAGATTTAAAAAGTGCGGGAGCTGAGAGTCAGAATGGAGATTTAAAAAGAGCGGGAGCTGTGAGTAGGACTGGATATTTAAAATGAGCGGGAGCTGAGAGTTCAGGCAAAGATTTAAAAAGAGCGGGAGCTGAGAGTCAGTGGAGATTTAAAAAGCGGGAGCTCAGAGTCAGAGCTGAGATTTAAAAAGACCGGGAGCTGAGAGTCTGAGTGGATATTTATAAAGAGCGGAGTTGAGAGTCAGAGTGGAGATTTAAAAAGAGCGGGAGCTGAGAGTCAGCGTGGAGATTTAAAAAGAGTGGGAGCTGAGAGTCAGAGTCGATATTTAAAAAGAGCGGGAGCTGAGAGTCAGAGTGGATATTTAAAAAGAGCGGGAGCTGAGAGTCGGAGTGGAGATTTAAAAAGAGTGGGAGCTGAGAGTTCAGGCAAAGATTTAAAAAGAGCGGGAGCTGAGAGTTCAGGCAAAGTTTTGAAAGAGCGGGAGCTGAGAGTCAGAGCAGAGATTTAAAAAGAGTGGGATCTGAGAGTCAGAGTGGAGATTTAAAAAGAGCGGGAGCTGAAAATCAGAGTGGATATTTAAAAAGAGCGGGAGCTGAGAGTCAGAGAGGATATTTTAAAAGTGTGGGAGATGAGAGTCTGAGTCGAGATTTAAGAAGAGCAGGAGCTGAGAGTCAGAGTGGAGATTTAAAAAGTACGGGAGCTGAGTGTCAGAATGGAGATTTAAAACGAGCGGGAGCTGTGAGTTGGAGTGGATATTTAAAATGAGCGGGAACTGAGAGTTCAGGCAAAGATTTAAAAAGAGCAGGAGCTGAGAGTCAGAGCGGAGATTTAAAAAGAGCGGGAGCAGAGAGTCAGTGGAGATTTAAAAAGCGGGAGCTCAGAGTCAGAGCTGAGATTTAAAAAGACCGGGAGCTGAGAGTCTGAGTGGATATTTAAAAAGAGCGGAGTTGAGAGTCAGAGTGGAGATTTAAAAAGAGCGGGAGCTGAGAGTCAGGGTGGAGATTTAAAAAGAGTGGGAGCTGAGAGTCAGAGTCGATATTTAAAAAGAGCGGGAGCTGAGAGTCAGAGTGGATATTTAAAAAGAGCGGGTGCTGAGAGTCGGAGTGGAGATTTAAAAAGATTGGTAGCTTATAGTTCAGACAAAGATTTAAAAAGAGCGGGAGCTGAGAGTTCAGGCAAAGTTTTGAAAGCGCGGGAGCTGAGAGTCAGAGTAGATATTTTAAAAGAGCGTGAGCTGAGAGTCAGAGCAGAGATTTAAAAAGAGTGGGAACTGAGAGTCAGAGTGGAGATTTAAAAAGATCGGGAGCTGAGGGTCAGAGTGGATATTTAAAAAGAGTGGGAGCTGAGAGTCAGTGGCGATTTAAAAAGAGCGGGAGCTGAGAGTCAGAGGGAGATTTAAAAAGAGACAGAGCTGAGAGTCAGAGCGGAGATTTAAAAAGAGTGGGAGCTGAGAGTCAGAGTGGATATTTAAAAAGAGCCAGAGCTGCGAGTTAAAGCAAAGAATTAAAAAGAGCGGGAGCTGAGAATCAGAGTGGATATTTAAAAAGAGCGGGAGCAGAGAGTCAGTGGAGATTTAAAAAGTGGGAGGTCAGCGTCAGAGCTGAGATTTAAAAAGGGTGGGAGCTGAGAGTTCAGGCAAAGATTTAAAAAGAGCGGGAGCTGAGAGTCAGAGTGGATATTTAAAAAGAGCGGGAGCAGAGAGTCAGTGGAGATTTAAAAAGCGGGAGGTCAGTGTCAGAGCTGAGATTTAAAAAGACCGGGAGCTGAGAGTCTGAGTGGATATTTAAAAAGAGCGGAGTTGAGAGTCAGAGTGGAGATTTAAAAAGAGCGGGAGCTGAGAGTCAGGGTGGAGATTTAAAAAGAGTGGGAGCTGAGAGTGAGAGTCGATATTTAAAAAGAGCGGGAGCTGAGAGTCAGAATGGATATTTAAAAAGAGCGGGAGCTGAGAGTCGGAGTGGAGATTTAAAAAGAGTGGGAGCTGAGAGTTCAGGCAAAGATTTAAAAAGAGCGGGAGCTGAGAGTTCAGGCAAAGTTTTGAAAGAGCGGGAGCTGAGAGTCAGAGTAGATACTTAAAAAGAGCGTGAGCTGAGAGTCAGAGCAGAGATTTTAAAAGAGTGGGAACTGAGAGTCAGAGTGGAGATTTAAAAAGAGCGGGAGCTGAAAATCAGAGTGGAGATTTAAAAAGAATGGGAGCTGAGACTCAGTGGCGATTTAAAAAGAGCGGGAGCTGAGAGTCAGAGTGGAGATTTAAAAAGAGACAGAGCTGAGTCAGAGCGGAGATTTAAAAAGAGTGGGAGATGAGAGTCTGAGTCGAGATTTAAGAAGAGCAGGAGCTGAGAGTCAGAGTGGAGATTTAAAAAGTGCGGGAGCTGAGAGTCAGAATGGAGATTTAAAAAGAGCGGGAGCTGTGAGTAGGAGTGGATATTTAAAATGAGCGGGAGCTGAGAGTTCAGGCAAAGATTTAAAAAGAGCGGGAGCTGAGAGTCAGTGGAGATTTAAAAAGCGGGAGCTCAGAGTCAGAGCTGAGATTTAAAAAGACCGGGAGCTGAGAGTCTGAGTGGATATTTAAAAAGAGCGGAGTTGAGAGTCAGAGTGGAGATTGAAAAAGAGCGGGAGCTGAGAGTCAGCGTGGAGATTTAAAAAGAGTGGGAGCTGAGAGTCAGAGTCGATATTTAAAAAGAGCGGGAGCTGAGAGTCAGAGTGGATATTTAAAAAGAGCGGGAGCTGAGAGTCGGAGTGGAGATTTAAAAAGAGTGGGAGCTGAGAGTTCAGGCAAAGATTTAAAAAGAGCGGGAGCTGAGAGATCAGGCAAAGTTTTGAAAGAGCGGGAGCTGAGAGTCAGTGCAGAGATTTAAAAAGAGTGGGATCTGAGAGTCAGAGTGGAGATTTAAAAAGAGCGGGAGCTGAGAGTCAGAGAGGATATTTTAAAAGTGTGGGAGATGAGAGTCTGAGTCGAGATTTAAGAAGAGCAGGAGCTGAGAGTCAGAGTGGAGATTTAAAAAGTACGGGAGCTGAGAGTCAGAATGGAGATTTAAAACGAGCGGGAGCTGTGAGTTGGAGTGGATATTTAAAATGAGCGGGAACTGAGAGTTCAGGCAAAGATTTAAAAAGAGCAGGAGCTGAGAGTCAGAGCGGAGATTTAAAAAGAGCGGGAGCAGAGAGTCAGTGGAGATTTAAAAAGCGGGAGCTCAGAGTCAGAGCTGAGATTTAAAAAGACCGGGAGCTGAGAGTCTGAGTGGATATTTAAAAAGAGCGGAGTTGAGAGTCAGAGTGGAGATTTAAAAAGAGCGGGAGCTGAGGGTCAGGGTGGAGATTTAAAAAGAGTGGGAGCTGAGAGTCAGAGTCGATATTTAAAAAGAGCGGGAGCTGAGAGTCAGAGTGGATATTTAAAAAGAGCGGGTGCTGAGAGTCGGAGTGGAGATTTAAAAAGATTGGTAGCTTATAGTTCAGACAAAGTTTTAAAAAGAGCGGGAGCTGAGAGTTCAGGCAAAGTTTTGAAAGCGCGGGAGCTGAGAGTCAGAGTAGATATTTAAAAAGAGCGTGAGCTGAGAGTCAGAGCAGAGATTTAAAAAGAGTGGGAACTGAGAGTCAGAGTGGAGATTTAAAAAGATCGGGAGCTGAGGGTCAGAGTGGATATTTAAAAAGAGTGGGAGCTGAGAGTCAGTGGCGATTTAAAAAGAGCGGGAGCTGAGAGTCAGAGTGGAGATTTAAAAAGAGACAGAGCTGAGAGTCAGAGCGGAGATTTAAAAAGAGTGGAAGCTGAGAGTCAGAGTGGATATTTAAAAAGAGGCAGAGCTGAGAGTTAAAGCAAAGAATTAAAAAGAGCGGGAGCTGAGAATCAGAGTGGATATTTAAAAAGAGCGGGAGCAGAGAGTCAGTGGAGATTTAAAAAGCGGGAGGTCAGCGTCAGAGCTGAGATTTAAAAAGAGTGGGAGCTGAGAGTTCAGGCAAAGATTTAAAAAGAGCGGGAGCTGAGAGTCTGAGTGGATATTTAAAAAGAGCGGAGTTGAGAGTCAGAGTGGAGATTTAAAAAGAGCGGGAGCTGAGAGTCAGGGTGGAGATTTAAAAAGAGTGGGAGCTGAGAGTGAGAGTCGATATTTAAAAAGAGCGGCAGCTGAGAGTCAGAATGGATATTTAAAAAGAGCGGGAGCTGCGAGTCGGAGTGGAGATTTAAATAGAGTGGGAGCTGAGAGTTCAGGCAAAGATTTAAAAAGAGCGGGAGCTGAGAGTTCAGGCAAAGTTTTGAAAGAGCGGGAGCTGAGAGTCAGAGCAGAGATTTAAAAAGAGTGGGACCTGAGAGTCAGAGTGGAGATTTAAAAAGAGCGGGAGCTGAAAATCAGAGAGGAGATTTAAAAAGATCGGGAGCTGAGAGTCAGAGTGGATATTTAAAAAGAGTGGGAGCTGAGAGTCAGTGGCGATTTAAGAAGAGCGGGAGCTGAGAGTCAGAGTGGAGATTTAAAAAGAGACAGAGCTGAGAGTCAGAGCGGAGATTTAAAAAGAGTGGGAGCTGAGAGTCAGAGTGGATATTTAAAAAGAGCCGGAGCTGACAGTTCAGGCAAAGAATTAAAAAGAGCGGGAGCTGAGAATCAGAGTGGATATTTAAAAAGAGCGGGAGCTGAGAGTCAGAGAGGATATTTTAAAAGTGTGGGAGATGAGAGTCTGAGTCGAGATTTAAGAAGAGCAGGAGCTGAGAGTCAGAGTGGAGATTTAAAAAGTACGGGAGCTGAGAGTCAGAATGGGGATTTAAAACGAGCGGGAGCTGTGAGTAGGAGTGGATATTTAAAATGAGCGGGAACTGAGAGTTCAGGCAAAGATTTAAAAAGAGCGGGAGCTGAGAGTTCAGGCAAAGATTGAAAAAGAGAGGGAGCTGAGAGTCAGAGCGGAGTTTTAAAAAGAGCGGGAACTGAGAGTCAGAGCAGAGATTTAACAAGAGCGGGAGCTGTGAGTCAGAGCGGAGATTTAAAAAGAGCGGGAGCAGAGAGTCAGTGGAGATTTAAAAAGCGGGAGCTCAGAGTCAGAGCTGAGATTTAAAAAGACCGGGAGCTGAGAGTCTGAGTGGATATTTAAAAAGAGCGGAGTTGAGAGTCAGAGTGGAGATTTAAAAAGAGCGCGAGCTGAGAGTCAGGGTGGAGATTTAAAAAGAGTGGGTGCTGAGAGTCAGAGTCGATATTTAAAAAGAGCGGGAGCTGAGAGTCAGAGTGGATATTTAAAAACAGCGGGTGCTGAGAGTCGGAGCGGAGATTTAAAAAGATTGGTAGCTTATAGTTCAGGCAAAGATTTAAAAAGAGCGGGAGCTGAGAGTTCAGGCAAAGTTTTGAAAGCGCGGGAGCTGAGAGTCAGAGTAGATATTTAAAAAGAGCGTGAGCTGAGAGTCAGAGCAGAGATTTAAAAAGAGTGGGAACTGAGAGTCAGAGTGGAGATTTAAAAAGAGCGGGAGCTGAAAATCAGAGTGGAGTTTTAAAAAGATCGGGAGCTGAGGGTCAGAGTGGATATTTAAAAAGAGTGGGAGCTGAGAGTCAGTGGCGATTTAAAAAGAGTGGGAGCTGAGAGTCAGAGTGGAGATTTAAAAAGAGACAGAGCTGAGAGTCAGAGCGGAGATTTAAAAAGAGTGGGAGCTGAGATTCAGAGTGGATATTTAAAAAGAGCCAGAGCTGAGAGTTAAAGCAAAGAATTAAAAAGAGCGGGAGCTGAGAATCAGAGTGGATATTTAAAAAGAGCGGGAGCAGAGAGTCAGTGGAGATTTAAAAAGCGGGAGGTCAGTGTCAGAGCTGAGATTTAAAAAGACCGGGAGCTGAGAGTCTGAGTGGATATTTAAAAAGAGCGGAGTTGAGAGTCAGAGTGGAGATTTAAAAAGAGCGGGAGCTGAGAGTCAGGGTGGAGATTTAAAAAGAGTGGGAGCTGAGAGTGAGAGTCGATATTTAAAAAGAGCGGGAGCTGAGAGTCAGAATGGATATTTAAAAAGAGCGGGAGCTGAGAGTCCGAGTGGAGATTTAAAAAGAGTGGGAGCTGAGAGTTCAGGCAAAGATTTAAAAAGAGCGGGAGCTGAGAGTTCAGGCAAAGTTTTGAAAGAGCGGGAGCTGAGAGTCAGAGTAGATATTTAAAAAGAGCGTGAGCTGAGAGTCAGAGCAGAGATTTTAAAAGAGTGGGAACTGAGAGTCAGAGTGGAGATTTAAAAAGAGCGGGAGCTGAAAATCAGAGTGGAGATTTAAAAGAGTGGGAGCTGAGACTCAGTGGCGATTTAAAAAGAGCGGGAGCTGAGAGTCAGAGTGGAGATTTAAAAAGAGACAGAGCTGAGTCAGAGCGGAGATTTAAAAAGAGTGGGAGATGAGAGTCTGAGTCGAGATTTAAGAAGAGCAGGAGCTGAGAGTCAGAGTGGAGATTTAAAAAGTGCGGGAGCTGAGAGTCAGAATGGAGATTTAAAAAGAGCGGGAGCTGTGAGTAGGAGTGGATATTTAAAATGAGCGGGAGCTGAGAGTTCAGGCAAAGATTTAAAAAGAGCGGGAGCTGAGAGTCAGTGGAGATTTAAAAAGCATGAGCTCAGAGTCAGAGCTGAGATTTAAAAAGACCGGGAGCTGAGAGTCTGAGTGGATATTTAAAAAGAGCGGAATTGAGAGTCAGAGTGGAGATTTAAAAAGAGCGAGCTGAGAGTCAGGGTGGAGATTTAAAAAGAGTGGGAGCTGAGAGTCAGAGTCGATATTTAAAAAGAGCGGGAGCTGAGAGTCAGAGTGGATATTTAAAAAGAGTGGGAGCTGAGAGTCGGAGTGGAGATTTAAAAAGAGTGGGAGCTGAGAGTTCAGGCAAAGATTTAAAAAGAGCGGGAGCTGAGAGTTCAGGCAAAGTTTTGAAAGAGCGGGAGCTGAGAGTCAGTGCAGAGATTTAAAAAGAGTGGGATCTGAGAGTCAGAGTGGAGATTTAAAAAGAGCGGGAGCTGAAAATCAGAGTGGAGATTTAAAAAGATCGGGAGCTGAGAGTCAGAGTGGATATTTAAAAAGAGCCGGAACTGAGAGTTCAGGCAAAGAATTAAAAAGTACGGGAGCTGAGAGTCAGAATGGAGATTTAAAAAGAGCGGGAGCTGTGAGTAGGAGTGGATATTTAAAATGAGCGGGAACTGAGAGTTCAGGCAAAGATTTAAAAAGAGCGGGAGCTGAGAGTCAGAGCGGAGATTTAAAAAGAGCGGGAGCAGAGAGTCAGTGGAGATTTAAAAAGCGGGAGCTCCGAGTCAGAGCTGAGATTTAAAAAGACCGGGAGCTGAGAGTCTGAGTGGATATTTAAAAAGAGCGGAGTTGAGAGTCAGAGTGGAGATTTAAAAAGAGCGGGAGCTGAGAGTCAGGGTGGAGATTTAAAAAGAGTGGGAGCTGAAAGTCAGAGTCGATATTTAAAAAGAGCGGGAGCTGAGTGTCAGAGTGGATATTTAAAAAGAGCGGGTGCTGAGAGTCGGAGTGGAGATTTAAAAAGATTGGTAGCTTATAGTTCAGACAAAGATTTAAAAAGAGCGGGAGCTGAGAGTTCAGGCAAAGTTTTGAAAGCGCGGGAGCTGAGAGTCAGAGTAGATATTTTAAAAGAGCGTGAGCTGAGAGTCAGAGCAGAGATTTAAAAAGAGTGGGAACTGAGAGTCAGAGTGGAGATTTAAAAAGAGCGGGAGCTGAAAATCAGAGTGGAGATTTAAAAAGATCGGGAGCTGAGGGTCAGAGTGGATATTTAAAAAGAGTGGGAGCTGAGAGTCAGTGGCGATTTAAAAAGAGCGGGAGCTGAGAGTCAGAGTGGAGATTTAAAAAGAGACAGAGCTGAGAGTCAGAGCGGAGATTTAAAAAGAGTGGGAGCTGAGAGTCAGAGTGGATATTTAAAAAGATCCAGAGCTGAGAGTTAAAGCAAAGAATTAAAAAGAGCGGGAGCTGAGAATCAGAGTGGATATTTAAAAAGAGCGGGAGCAGAGAGTCAGTGGAGATTTAAAAAGCGGGAGGTCAGCGTCAGAGCTGAGATTTAAAAAGAGTGGGAGCTGAGAGTTCAGGCAAAGAATTAAAAAGAGCGGGAGCTGAGAGTCTGAGTGGATATTTAAAAAGAGCGGAGTTGAGAGTCAGAGTGGAGATTTAAAAAGAGCGGGAGCTGCGAGTCGGAGTGGAGATTTAAAAAGTGTGGGAGCTGAGACTTCAGGCAAAGATTTAAAAAGAGCGGGAGCTGAGAGTTCAGGCAAAGTTTTGAAAGAGCGGGAGCTGAGAGTCAGAGTAGATATTTAAAAAGAGCCAGAGCTGAGAGTTAAAGCAAAGAATTAAAAAGAGCGGGAGCTGAGAGTCTGAGTGGATATTTAAAAAGAGCGGAGTTGAGAGTCAGAGTGGAGATTTAAAAAGAGCGGTAGCTGCGAGTCGGAGTGGAGATTTAAAAAGAGTGGGAGCTGAGAGTTCAGGCAAAGATTTAAAAAGAGCGGGAGCTGAGAGTTCAGGCAAAGTTTTGAAAGAGCGGGAGCTGAGAGTCAGAGTAGATATTTAAAAAGAGCGTGAGCTGAGAGTCAGAGCAGAGATTTTAAAAGAGTGGGAACTGAGAGTCAGAGTGGAGATTTAAAAAGAGCGGGAGCTGAAAATCAGAGTGGAGATTTAAAAGGATTGGGAGCTGAGAGTCAGAGTGGATATTTAAAAAGAGTGGGAGCTGAGACTCAGTGGCGATTTAAAAAGAGCGGGAGCTGAGAGTCAGAGTGGAGATTTAAAAAGAGACAGAGCTGAGTCAGAGCGGAGATTTAAAAAGAGTGGGAGATGAGAGTCTGAGTCGAGATTTAAGAAGAGCAGGAGCTGAGAGTCAGAGTGGAGATTTAAAAAGTGCGGGAGCTGAGAGTCAGAATGGAGATTTATAAAGAGCGGGAGCTGAGAGTAGGAGTGGATATTTAAAATGAGCGGGAGCTGAGAGTTCAGGCAAAGATTGAAAAAGAGAGGGAGCTGAGAGTCAGAGCGGTGTTTTAAAAAGAGCAGGAACTGAGAGTCAGAGCAGAGATTTTATAAGAGGGGGAGCTGAGATTCAGAGCGGAGATTTGAAAAGAGCGGGAGCTGAGAGTAAGAGTGGAGATTTAGAAAGAGCGGGAGCTGAGAGTCACAGTGGATATTTAAAAAATGCGGGAGCTGAGAGTCACAGTGGAGATTTAAAAAGAGTGGGAGCTGAGAGTTCAGGTAAAAAATTTAAAAAGAGTGGGAGATGAGAGTCAGAGTGGAGATTTAAAAAGAGCGGGAGCAGGAATCAGAGCAGAGATTTAATAAGAGCGGGAGCTGAGAGTCAGAGTGGATATTTAAAAAGAGACAGAGCTGAGAGTCAGAGCGATGATTTAAAAAGAGTGGGAGCAGAGAGTCAGAGTGGATATTTAAAAAGAGCCGGAGCTGAGAGTTCAGGCAAAGAATTAAAAAGAGCGGGAGCTGAGAATCAGAGTGGATATTTAAAAAGAGCGGGAGCTGAGAGTCAGAGAGGATATTTTAAAAGTGTGGGGGATGAGAGTCTGAGTCGAGATTTAAGAAGAGCAGGAGCTGAGAGTTAAAGTGGAGATTTAAAAAGTACGGGAGCTGAGAGTCAGAATGGAGATTTAAAAAGAGCGGGAGCTGTGAGTAGGAGTGGATATTTAAAATGAGCGGGAGCTGAAAGTTTAGGCAACGATTTAAAAAGAGAGGGAGCTGAGAGTTCAGGCAAAGATTGTAAAAGAGAGGGAGCTGAGAGTCAGAGCGGAGTTTTAAAAAGAGCGGGAACTGAGAGTCAGAGCAGAGATTTAATAAGAGCGGGAGCTGAGAGTCAGAGCGGAGATTTAAAAAGAGCGGGAGCAGAGAGTCAGTGGAGATTTAAAAAGCAGGAGCTCAGAGTCAGAGCTGAGATTTAAAAAGACCGGGAGCTGAGAGTCTGAGTGGATATTTAAAAAGAGCGGAGTTGAGAGTCAGAGTGGAGATTTAAAAAGAGCGGGAGCTGAGAGTCAGGGTGGAGATTTAAAAAGAGTGGGAGCTGAGAGTCAGAGTCGATATTTAAAAAGAGCGGGAGCTGAGAGTCAGAGTGGATATTTAAAAAGAGCGGGAGCTGAGAGTCGGAGTGGAGATTTAAAAAGAGTGGGAGCTGAGAGTTCAGGCAAAGATTTAAAAAGAGCAGGAGCTGAGAGTTCAGGCAAAGTTTTGAAAGAGCGGGAGCTGAGAGTCAGAGCAGAGATTTAAAAAGAGTGGGATCTGAGAGTCAGAGTGGAGATTTAAAAAGAGCGGGAGCTGAAAATCAGAGTGGAGATTTAAAACGATCGGGAGCTGAGAGTCAGAGTGGATATTTAAAAAGAGTGGGAGCTGAGAGTCAGTGGCGATTTAAGAAGAGCGGGAGCTGAGAGTCAGAGTGGAGATTTGAAAAGAGACAGAGCTGAGAGTCAGAGCAGAGATTTAAAAAGAGTGGGAGCTGAGAGTCAGAGTGGATATTTAAAAAGAGCCGGAGCTGAGAGTTCAGGCAAAGAATTAAAAAGAGCGGGAGCTGAGAATCAGAGTGGATATTTAAAAAGAGCTGGAGCTGAGAGTCAGAGAGGATATTTTAAAAGTGTGGGAGATGAGAGTCTGAGTCGAGATTTAAGAAGAGCAGGAGCTGAGAGTCAGAGTGGAGATTTAAAAAGTACGGGAGCTGAGAGTCAGAATGGAGATTTAAAAAGAGCGGGAGCTGTGAGTAGGAGTGGATATTTAAAATGAGCGGGAACTGAGAGTTCAGGCAAAGATTTAAAAAGAGCGGGAGCTGAGAGTTCAGGCAAAGATTGAAAAAGAGAGGGAGCTGAGAGTCAGAGCGGAGTTTTAAAAAGAGCGGGAACTGAGAGTCAGAGCAGAGATTTAATAAGAGCGTGAGCTGAGAGTCAGAGCGGAGATTTAAAAAGAGCGGGAGCAGAGAGTCAGTGGAGATTTAAAAAGCGGGAGCTCAGAGTCAGAGCTGAGATTTAAAAAGACCGGGAGCTGGGAGTCTGAGTGGATATTTAAAAAGAGCGGAGTTGAGAGTCAGAGTGGAGATTTAAAAAGAGCGGGAGCTGGGAGTCAGGGTGGAGATTTAAAAAGAGTGGGAGCTGAGAGTCAGAGTCGATATTTAAAAAGAGGGGGAGCTGAGAGTCAGAATGGATATTTTAAAAGAGCGTGAGCTGAGAGTCAGAGCAGAGATTTAAAAAGAGCGGGAGCTGAAAATCAGAGTGGAGATTTAAAAAGATCGGGAGCTGAGGGTCAGAGTGGATATTTAAAAAGAGTGGGAGCTGAGAGTCAGTGGCGATTTAAAAAGAGCGGGAGCTGAGAGTCAGAGTGGAGATTTAAAAAGAGACAGAGCTGAGAGTCAGAGCGGAGATTTAAAAAGAGTGGGAGCTGAGAGTTCAGGCAAAGATTTAAAAAGAGCGGGAGCTGAGAGTTCAGGCAAAGTTTTGAAAGAGCGGGAGCTGAGAGTCAGTGCAGAGATTTAAAAAGAGTGGGATCTGAGAGTCAGAGTGGAGATTTAAAAAGAGCGGGAGCTGAAAATCAGAGTGGAGATTTAAAAAGATCGGGAGCTGAGAGTCAGAGTGGATATTTAAAAAGAGCCGGAGCTGAGAGTTCAGGCAAAGAATTAAAAAGTACGGGAGCTGAGAGTCAGAATGGAGATTTAAAAAGAGCGGGAGCTGTGAGTAGGAGTGGATATTTAAAATGAGCGGGAACTGAGAGTTCAGGCAAAGATTTAAAAAGAGCGGGAGCTGAGAGTCAGAGCGGAGATTTAAAAAGAGCGGGAGCTGAGAGTCAGAGTCGATATTTAAAAAGAGGGGGAGCTGAGAGTCAGAGTGCATATTTAAAAAGAGCGGGTGCTGAGAGTCGGAGTGGAGATTTAAAAAGATTGGGAGCTTATAGTTCAGGCAAAGATTTAAAAAGAGCGGGAGCTGAGAGTTCAGGCAAAGTTTTGAAAGCGCGGGAGCTGAGAGTCAGAGTAGATATTTTAAAAGAGCGTGAGCTGAGAGTCAGAGCAGAGATTTAAAAAGAGCGGGAGCTGAAAATCAGAGTGGAGATTTAAAAAGATCGGGAGCTGAGGGTCAGAGTGGATATTTAAAAAGAGTGGGAGCTGAGAGTCAGTGGCGATTTAAAAAGAGCGGGAGCTGAGAGTCAGAGTGGAGATTTAAAAAGAGACAGAGCTGAGAGTCAGAGCGGAGATTTAAAAAGAGTGGGAGCTGAGAGTTCAGGCAAAGATTTAAAAAGAGCTGGAGCTGAGAGTTCAGGCAAAGTTTTGAAAGAGCGGGAGCTGAGAGTCAGTGCAGAGATTTAAAAAGAGTGGGATCTGAGAGTCAGAGTGGAGATTTAAAAAGAGCGGGAGCTGAAAATCAGAGTGGAGATTTAAAAAGATCGGGAGCTGAGAGTCAGAGTGGATATTTAAAAAGAGCCGGAGCTGAGAGTTCAGGCAAAGAATTAAAAAGTACGGGAGCTGAGAGTCAGAATGGAGATTTAAAAAGAGCGGGAGCTGTGAGTAGGAGTGGATATTTAAAATGAGCGGGAACTGAGAGTTCAGGCAAAGATTTAAAAAGAGCGGGAGCTGAGAGTCAGAGCGGAGATTTAAAAAGAGCGGGAGCAGAGAGTCAGTGGAGATTTAAAAAGCGGGAGCTCAGAGTCAGAGCTGAGATTTAAAAAGACCGGGAGCTGAGAGTCTGAGTGGATATTTAAAAAGAGCGGAGTTGAGAGTCAGAGTGGAGATTTAAAAAGAGCGGGAGCTGAGAGTCAGGGTGGAGATTTAAAAAGAGTGGGAGCTGAGAGTCAGAGTCGATATTTAAAAAGAGCGGGAGCTGAGAGGCAGAGTGGATATTTAAAAAGAGCGGGTGCTCAAAGTCGGAGTGGAGATTTAAAAAGATTGGTAGCTTATAGTTCAGACAAAGATTTAAAAAGAGCGGGAGCTGAGAGTTCAGGCAAAGTTTTGAAAGCGCGGGAGCTAAGAGTCAGAGTAGATATTTTAAAAGAGCGTGAGCTGAGAGTCAGAGCAGAGATTTAAAAAGAGTGGGAACTGAGAGTCAGAGTGGAGATTTAAAAAGAGCGGGAGCTGAAAATCAGAGTGGAGATTTAAAAAGATCAGGAGCTGAGGGTCAGAGTGGATATTTCAAAAGAGTGGGAGCTGAGAGTCAGTGGCGATTTAAAAAGTGCGGGAGCTGAGAGTCAGAGTGGAGATTTAAAAAGAGACAGAGCTGAGAGTCAGAGCGGAGATTTAAAAAGAGAGGGGGGCTGAGAGTCAGAGTGGATATTTAAAAAGAGCCAGAGCTGAGAGTTAAAGCAAAGAATTAAAAAGAGCGGGAGCTGAGAATCAGAGTGGATATTTAAAAAGAGCGGGAGCAGAGAGTCAGTGGAGATTTAAAAAGCGGGAGGTCAGCGTCAGAGCTGAGATTTAAAAAGAGTGGGAGCTGAGAGTTCAGGCAAAGATTTAAAAAGAGCGGGAGCTGAGAGTCTGAGTGGATATTTAAAAAGAGCGGAGTTGAGAGTCAGAGTGGAGATTTAAAAAGAGCGGGAGCTGCGAGTCGGAGTGGAGATTTAAAAAGAGTGGGAGCTGAGAGTTCAGGCAAAGATTTAAAAAGAGCGGGAGCTGAGAGTTCAGGCAAAGTTTTGAAAGAGCGGGAGCTGAGAGTCAGAGTAGATATTTAAAAAGAGCGTGAGCTGAGTGTCAGAGCAGAGATTTTAAAAGAGTGGGAACTGAGAGTCAGAGTGGAGATTTAAAAAGAGCGGGAGCTGAAAATCAGAGTGGAGATTTAAAAAGATTGGGAGCTGAGAGTCAGAGTGGATATTTAAAAAGAGTGGGAGCTGAGACTCAGTGGCGATTTAAAAAGAGCGGGAGCTGAGAGTCAGAGTGGAGATTTAAAAAGAGACAGAGCTGAGTCAGAGCGGAGATTTAAAAAGAGTGGGAGATGAGAGTCTGAGTCGAGATTTAAGAAGAGCTGGAGCTGAGAGTCAGAGTGGAGATTTAAAAAGTGCAGGAGCTGAGAGTCAGAATGGAGATTTAAAAAGACCGGGAGATGAGAGTAGGAGTGGATATTTAAAATGAGCGGGAGCTGAGAGTTCAGGCAAAGATTGAAAAAGAGAGGGAGCTGAGAGTCAGAGCGGAGTTTTAAAAAGAGCAGGAACTGAGAGTCAGAGCAGAGATTTTATAAGAGCGGGAGCTGAGATTCAGAGCGGGGATTTGAAAAGAGCGGGAGCTGAGAGTCAGAGTGGAGATTTAGAAAGAGCGGGAGCTGAGAGTCACAGTGGATATTTAAAAAATGCGGGAGCTGAGAGTCAGAGTGGAGATTTAAAAAGAGTGGGAGCTGAGAGTTCAGGTAAAAAATTTAAAAAGAGTGGGAGATGAGAGTCAGAGTGGAGATTTAAAAAGAGCGGGAGCTGAGAATCAGAGCAGAGATTTTATAAGAGCGGGAGCTGAGAGTCAGAGCGGAGATTTAAAAAGAGCGGGAGCTGAGAGTCAGAGTGGTGATTTAAAAAGAGCGGGAGCTGAGAGTCCAGGCAAAGATTTAAAAAGAGCGGGAGCTGAGAGTCAGAGTGGATATTGAAAAAGAGACAGAGCTGAGAGTCAGAGCGGAGATTTAAAAAGAGCGGGAGCTGTGAGTATGAGTGGATATTTAAAATGAGCGGGAGCTGAGAGTTCAGGCAACGATTTAAAAAGAGAGGGAGCTGAGAGTTCAGGCAAAGATTGTAAAAGAGAGGGAGCTGAGAGTCAGAGCGGAGTTTTAAAAAGAGCGGGAACTGAGAGTCAGAGCAGAGATTTAATAAGAGCGGGAGCTGAGAGTCAGAGCGGAGATTTAAAAAGAGCGGGAGCAGAGAGTCAGTGGAGATTTAAAAAGCGGGAGCTCAGAGTCAGAGCTGAGATTGAAAAAGACCGGGAGCTGAGAGTCTGAGTGGATATTTAAAAAGAGCGGAGTTGAGAGTCAGAGTGGAGATTTAAAAAGAGCGGGAGCTGAGAGTCAGGGTGGAGATTTAAAAAGAGTGGGAGCTGAGAGTCAGAGTCGATATTTAAAAAGAGGGGGAGCTGAGAGTCAGAGTGGATATTTAAAAAGAGCCGGAGCTGAGAGTTCAGGCAAAGAATTAAAAAGAGCGGGAGCTGAGAATCAGAGTGGATATTTAAAAAGAGCGGGAGCTGAGAGTCAGAGAGGATATTTTAAAAGTGTGGGAGATGAGAGTCTGAGTCGAGATTTAAGAAGAGCAGGAGCTGAGAGTCAGAGTGGAGATTTAAAAAGTACGGGAGCTGAGAGTCAGAATGGAGATTTAAAAGGAGCGGGAGCTGTGAGTAGGAGTGGATATTTAAAATTAGCAGGAACTGAGAGTTCAGGCAAAGATTTAAAAAGAGCGGGAGCTGAGAGTTCAGGCAAAGATTGAAAAAGAGAGGGAGCTGAGAGTCAGAGCGGAGTTTTAAAAAGAGCAGGAACTGAGAGTCAGAGCAGAGATTTCATAAGAGCGGGAGCTGAGAGTCAGAGCGGAGATTTAAAAAGAGCGGGAGCAGAGAGTCAGTGGAGATTTAAAAAGCGGGAGCTCAGAGTCAGAGCTGAGATTTAAAAAGACCGGGAGCTGAGAGTCTGAGTGGATATTTAAAAAGAGCGGAGTTGAGAGTCAGAGTGGAGATTTAAAAAGAGCGGGAGCTGAGAGTCAGGGTGGAGATTTAAAAAGAGTGGGATCTGAGAGTCAGAGTCGATATTTAAAAAGAGGGGGAGCTGAGAGTCAGAGTGCATATTTAAAAAGAGCGGGTGCTGAGAGTCGGAGTGGAGATTTAAAAAGATTGGGAGCTTATAGTTCAGGCAAAGATTTAAAAAGAGCGGGAGCTGAGAGTTCAGGCAAAGTTTTGAAAGCGCGGGAGCTGAGAGTCAGAGTAGATATTTTAAAAGAGCGTGAGCTGAGAGTCAGAGCAGAGATTTAAAAAGAGTGGGAACTGAATGTCAGGGTGGAGATTTAAAAAGAGCGGGAGCTGAAAATCAGAGTGGAGATTCAAAAAGATCGGGAGCTGAGGGTCAGAGTGGATATTTAAAAAGAGTGGGAGCTGAGAGTCAGTGGCGATTTAAAAAGAGCGGGAGCTGAGAGTCAGAGTGGAGATTTAAAAAGAGCCGGAGCTGAGAGTTCAGGCAAAGAATTAAAAAGAGCGGGAGCTGAGAATCAGAGTGGATATTTAAAAAGAGCGGGAGCTGAGAGTCAGAGAGGATATTTTAAAAGTGTGGGAGATGAGAGTCTGAGTCGAGATTTAAGAAGAGCAGGAGCTGAGAGTTAAAGTGGAGATTTAAAAAGTACGGGAGCTGAGAGTCAGAATGGAGATTTAAAAAGAGCGGGAGCTGTGAGTATGAGTGGATATTTAAAATGAGCGGGAGCTGAGAGTTCAGGCAACGATTTAAAAAGAGAGGGAGCTGAGAGTTCAGGCAAAGATTGTAAAAGAGAGGGAGCTGAGAGTCAGAGCGGAGTTTTAAAAAGAGCGGGAACTGAGAGTCAGAGCAGAGATTTAATAAGAGCGGGAGCTGAGAGTCAGAGCGGAGATTTAAAAAGAGCGGGAGCAGAGAGTCAGTGGAGATTTAAAAAGCGGGAGCTCAGAGTCAGAGCTGAGATTGAAAAAGACCGGGAGCTGAGAGTCTGAGTGGATATTTAAAAAGAGCGGAGTTGAGAGTCAGAGTGGAGATTTAAAAAGAGCGGGAGCTGAGAGTCAGGGTGGAGATTTAAAAAGAGTGGGAGCTGAGAGTCAGAGTCGATATTTAAAAAGAGGGGGAGCTGAGAGTCAGAGTGGATATTTAAAAAGAGCCGGAGCTGAGAGTTCAGGCAAAGAATTAAAAAGAGCGGGAGCTGAGAATCAGAGTGGATATTTAAAAAGAGCGGGAGCTGAGAGTCAGAGAGGATATTTTAAAAGTGTGGGAGATGAGAGTCTGAGTCGAGATTTAAGAAGAGCAGGAGCTGAGAGTCAGAGTGGAGATTTAAAAAGTACGGGAGCTGAGAGTCAGAATGGAGATTTAAAAGGAGCGGGAGCTGTGAGTAGGAGTGGATATTTAAAATTAGCGGGAACTGAGAGTTCAGGCAAAGATTTAAAAAGAGCGGGAGCTGAGAGTTCAGGCAAAGATTGAAAAAGAGAGGGAGCTGAGAGTCAGAGCGGAGTTTTAAAAAGAGCAGGAACTGAGAGTCAGAGCAGAGATTTCATAAGAGCGGGAGCTGAGAGTCAGAGCGGAGATTTAAAAAGAGCGGGAGCAGAGAGTCAGTGGAGATTTAAAAAGCGGGAGCTCAGAGTCAGAGCTGAGATTTAAAAAGACCGGGAGCTGAGAGTCTGAGTGGATATTTAAAAAGAGCGGAGTTGAGAGTCAGAGTGGAGATTTAAAAAGAGCGGGAGCTGAGAGTCAGGGTGGAGATTTAAAAAGAGTGGGATCTGAGAGTCAGAGTCGATATTTAAAAAGAGGGGGAGCTGAGAGTCAGAGTGCATATTTAAAAAGAGCGGGTGCTGAGAGTCGGAGTGGAGATTTAAAAAGATTGGGAGCTTATAGTTCAGGCAAAGATTTAAAAAGAGCGGGAGCTGAGAGTTCAGGCAAAGTTTTGAAAGCGCGGGAGCTGAGAGTCAGAGTAGATATTTTAAAAGAGCGTGAGCTGAGAGTCAGAGCAGAGATTTAAAAAGAGTGGGAACTGTATGTCAGGGTGGAGATTTAAAAAGAGCGGGAGCTGAAAATCAGAGTGGAGATTCAAAAAGATCGGGAGCTGAAAATCAGAGTGGAGATTCAAAAAGATCGGGAGCTGAGGGTCAGAGTGGATATTTAAAAAGAGTGGGAGCTGAGAGTCAGTGGCGATTTAAAAAGAGCGGGAGCTGAGAGTCAGAGTGGAGATTTAAAAAGAGGCAGAGCTGAGAGTCAGAGCGGAGATTTAAAAAGAGTGGGAGCTGAGAGTCAGAGTGGATATTTAAAAAGAGCCAGAGCTGAGAGTTAAGGCAAAGAATTAAAAAGAGCGTGAGCTGAGAATCAGAGTGGATATTTAAAAAGAGCGGGAGCTGAGAGTCAGAGTGGATATTTAAAAAGAGCGCGAGCTGAGAGTCAGAGTGGATATTTAAAAAGAGCGGGAGCAGAGAGTCAGTGGAGATTTAAAAAGCGGGAGGTCAGTGTCAGAGCGGAGACTTAAAAAGATCGGGAGCTGAGAGTTCAGGCAAAGATTTAAAAAGAGCGGGAGCTGAGAATTCAGGCAAAGTTTTGAAAGAGCGGGAGCTGAGAGTCAGAGCAGAGATTTAAAAAGAGTGGGATCTGAGAGTCAGAGTGGAGATTTAAAAAGTGCGGGAGCTGAAAATCAGAGTGGAGATTTAAAAAGGTCGGGAGCTGAGAGTCAGAGTGGATATTTAAAAAGAGTGGGAGCTGAGAGTCAGTGGCGATTTAAGAAGAGCGGGAGCTGAGAGTCAGAGTGGAGATTTAAAAAGAGACAGAGCTGAGAGTCAGAGCGGAGATTTAAAAAGAGTGGGAGCTGAGAGTCAGAGTGGATATTTAAAAAGAGCCGGAGCTGAGAGTTCAGGCAAAGAATTAAAAAGAGCGGGAGCTGAGAATCAGAGTGGATATTTAAAAAGAGCGGGAGCTGAGAGTCAGAGAGGATATTTAAATGTGTGGGAGATGAGAGTCTGAGTCGAGATTTAAGAAGAGCAGGAGCTGAGAGTCAGAGTGGAGATTTAAAAAGTACGGGAGCTGAGAGTCAGAATGGAGATTTAAAAAGAGCGGGAGCTGTGAGTAGGAGTGGATATTTAAAATGAGCGGGAACTGAGAGTTCAGGCAAAGATTTAAAAAGAGCGGGAGCTGAGAGTTCAGGCAAAGATTGAAAAAGAGAGGGAGCTGAGAGTCAGAGCGGAGTTTTAAAAAGAGCGGGAACTGAGAGTCAGAGCAGAGATTTAATAAGAGCGGGAGCTGAGAGTCAGAGCGGAGATTTAAAAAGAGCGGGAGCAGAGAGTCAGTGGAGATTTAAAAAGCGGGAGCTCAGAGTCAGAGCTGAGATTTAAAAAGAGACAGAGCTGAGAGTCAGAGCGGAGATTTAAAAAGAGTGGGAGCTGAGTGTCAGAGTGGATATTTAAAAAGAGCCAGAGCTGAGAGTTAAGGCAAAGAATTAAAAAGAGCGTGAGCTGAGAATCAGAGTGGATATTTAAAAAGAGCGGGAGCTGAGAGTCAGAGTGGATATTTAAAAAGAGCGGGAGCAGAGAGTCAGTGGAGATTTAAAAAGCGGGAGGTCAGTGTCAGTGCGGAGACTTAAAAAGTTCGGGAGCTGAGAGTCTGAGTGGATATTTAAAATGAGCGGGAGCTGAGAGTTCAGGCAAAGATTTAAAAAGAGCGGGAGCTGAGAGTCAGTGGAGATTTAAAAAGCGGGAGCTCAGAGTCAGAGCTGAGATTTAAAAAGACCGGGAGCTGAGAGTCTGAGTGGATATTTAAAAAGAGCGGAGTTGAGAGTCAGAGTGGATATTTAAAAAGTTCGGGAGCTGAGAGTCTGAGTGGATATTTAAAAAGAGAGGAGTTGAGAGTCAGAGTGGAGATTTAAAAAGAGCGGGAGCTGAGAGTCAGGGTGGAGATTTAAAAAGAGTGGGAGCTGAGAGTGAGAGTCGATATTTAAAAAGAGCGGGAGCTGAAAGTCAGAGTGGATATTTAAAAAGAGCGGCAGCTGAGAGTTGGAGTGGAGATTTAAAAAGAGTGGGAGCTGAGAGTTCAGGCAAAGATTTAAAAAGAGCGGGAGCTGAGAGTTCAGGCAAAGTTTTGAAAGAGCGGGAGCTGAGAGTCAGAGTAGATATTTAAAAAGAGCGTGAGCTGAGAGTCAGAGCTGAGATTTTAAAAGAGTGGGAACTGAGAGTCAGAGTGGAGATTTAAAAAGAGCGGGAGCTGAAAATCAGAGTGGAGATTTAAAAAGATCGGGAGCTGAGAGTCAGAGTGGATATTTAAAAAGAGTGGGAGCTGAGAGTCAGTGGCGATTTAAAAAGAGCGGGAGCTGAGAGTCAGAGTGGAGATTTAAAAAGAAACAGAGATGAGAGTCAGAGCGGAGATTTAAAAAAAGTGGGAGATGAGAGTCTGTGTCGAGATTCAAGAAGAGCAGGAGCTGAGAGTCAGAGTGGAGATTTAAAAAGTGCGGGAGCTGAGAGTCAGAATGGAGATTTAAAAAGAGCGGGAGCTGAGAGTAGGAGTGGATATTTAAAATGAGCGGGAGCTGAGAGTTCAGGCAAACTTTGAAAAAGAGAGGGAGCTGAGAGTCCGAGCGGAGTTTTAAAAATAGCAGGAACTGAGAGTCAGAGCAGAGATTTAATAAGAGCGGGAGCTGAGAGTCAGAGCGGAGATTTAAAAAGAGCGGGAGCTGAGAGTTCAGGTAAAACATTTAAAAAGAGTGGGAGATGAGAGTCAGAGTGGAGATTTAAAAAGAGCGGGAGCTGAGAATCAGAGCAGAGATTTAATAAGAGCGGGAGCTGAGAGTCAGAGTGGTGATTTAAAAAGAGCGGGAGCTGAGAGTCCAGGCAAAGATTTAAAAAGAGAGGGAGCTGAGAGTCAGAGTGGATATTTAAAAAGAGCGGGAGCTGAGAGTCAGAGTAGAGATTTAAAATGAGCGGGAGCTGAGAGACAGAGCAGAGATTTAAAAAGAGCCGGAACTGAGAGTCTGAGTAGAGATTTAAAAAGAGTTGGAGCTGAGAGTCAGAGGGGATATTTAAAAAGAGCGGGAGCTGAGAGTCAGAGTGGATATTTAAAAAGAGCGGCAGCTGAGAGTCGGAGTGGAGATTTAAAAAGAGTGGGAGCTGAGAGTTCAGGCAAAGATTTAAAAAGAGCGGGAGCTGAGAGTTCAGGCAAAGTTTTGAAAGAGCGGGAGCTGAGAGTCAGAGTGGATATTTAAAAAGAGCGGGAGCTGAGAGTCAGAGTAGAGCTATAAAAAGAGCGGGAGCTGAGAGTC
Organism: Scyliorhinus torazame; assembly: GCF_047496885.1. Lineage (NCBI taxonomy): Eukaryota > Metazoa > Chordata > Chondrichthyes > Carcharhiniformes > Scyliorhinidae > Scyliorhinus > Scyliorhinus torazame. The sequence continues at coordinate 232,765,552 of NC_092709.1, forward strand.
AGAGTGGATATTTAAAAAGAGCGCGAGCTGAGAGTCAGAGTGGATATTTAAAAAGAGCGGGAGCTGAGAGTCAGTGGAGATTTAAAAAGCCGGAGCTGAGTGTCAGTGCTGAGATTTTAAAAGACCGGGAGCTGAGAGTCTGAGTGTATATATAAAAAGAGTGGAGTAGAGAGTCAGAGTGGAGATTTAAAAAGAGCGGGAGCTGAGAGTCAGGGTGGAGATTTAAAAAGAGTGGGAGCTGAGAGTCAGAGTCGATATTTAAAAAGAGTGGCAGCTGAGAGTCAGAGTGGATATTTAAAAAGAGCGGGAGCTGAGAGTCTGAGTGTATATATAAAAAGAGTGGAGTAGAGAGTCAGAGTGGAGATTTAAAATGAGCAGGAGCTGAGAGTCAGAGTGGAGATTTAAAAAGAGTGGGAGCTGAGAGTTCAGGCAAAGATTTAAAATGAGCGGGAGCTGAGAGTTCAGGCAAAGTTTTGAAAGAGCGGGAGCTGAGAGTCAGAGTAGATATTTAAAAAGAGCGTGATCTGAGAGTCAGAGCAGAGATTTAAAAAGAGTGGGAACTGAGATTCAGAGTGGAGATTTAAAAAGAGCGGGAGCTGAAAATCAGATTGGAGATTTAAAAAGATCGGGAGCTGAGAGTCAGAGTGGATATTTAAAAAGAGTGGGAGCTGAGAGTCAGTGGTGATTTAAAAAGAGCGGAAGCTGATAGTCAGAGTGGAGATTTAAAAAGAGACAGAGCTGAGAGTCAGAGCGGAGATTTAAAAAGATTGGGAGCTGAGAATCAGAGTGGATATTTAAAAAGAGCGGGAGCTGAGAGTTCAGGCAAAGAATTAAAAAGAGAGGGAGCTGAGAGTCAGAGCAGAGATTTAAAAAGAGCGGAAGCTGATAGTCAGAGTGGAGATTTAAAAAGAGACAGAGCTGAGAGTCAGAGTGGAGATTTAAAAAGAGCGGGAGCTGAGAGTCAGAGCAGAGATTTAAAAAGAGCGGGAGCTGAGACTCAGAGTGGATATTTAAAAAGAGCGGGAGCTGAGAGTCAGAATGGAGATTTAAAAAGAGCGCGAGCTGAGAGTCAGAGCAGAGATTTAAAAAGAGCGGGAGCTGAGAGTCAGAGTGAAGATTTAAAAAGAGCGGGAGTTGAGAGTCAGAGTGGGGATTTAAAAAGAGCGGGAGCTGAGAGTCAGAGTGAAGATTTAAAAAGAGCGGGAGCTGAGAGTCAGAATGAATATTTAAAAAGAACGGGAGCTGAGGAGAACACCTCCGTCCTTCACAGGACACAGCTTCCTGCGGGAAAATCTACAGCAGTGGAGGTCATTCAAAAAGAAAATGGGGAGGGTCCAGATCCAACATGTTTCCTATAGGGAGCAATAATTTTAGAGAACCCTGGCTGTCTAGGACAATCCAGGACTCGATAAGGAGTAGAAATGCGTACAGCAAGTCCAAAGGGAGAAATTCAACTGCGGGCCCAGGGAAAGTTAGGAACTGCAAGAGGGAGCATAAGAAATCTATTAGAAAACCAAAAAGGGGGCATGAAAAAAACTTGTGAATATGATTTGGGGAAACCCTAAGATATTCTCTGAATATATTAAGGAGAAGAGGTTAATTAAGGAAAGAGTAGGGCCCATTAGAAATCAAGGGGCAATCTTTGTGTGAAGCCCCAGAACATTGCTAGGGTGTTAAATGAATATTTCTCCTTGGTCTTCACTCAGGTGAAAGAGGACGTATGTACAGAATTCAGGAAATGGGACTGTGAGGACCTTGAGCAGTTTGACATTGGAAGTGAAGAGGTATTGGGGGCTTTGGCGAGCTTAAAAATAGACAAATCCCCAGGCTCGCATGAATTGTATCCGAGGCTGCTGTGGGAGATGAGGCGAGAAATTGCAGGGGCTCTGATGCAAGTTTTTAATTCCTAGCTGGCCACGGGGGAAGTGCCAGAGGACTGGAGAACAGCTAATGTTGTTCCACTTTTCAAGAAGGGTGGTGGAGATAAACAGGGAATTACAGACCGGTGGCTTTCACATCAGTGATACGGAAACTATTGGAGAAAATCCTGAAGGAGAGAATTAATTTTCACTTGGAAAGGCATGGATTGATTAGAAATAGTCAGCATGGCTTTGTCGGAGGGAGATCATACCGAACACATTTTATATAATTTTTTGATAAAGTGACTGAGCGTGTGGACGATGTAGTTTACATAGATTTCAGCAAAGCCTTTGACAAGGTCCCACATGGGAGACTGATTGAGAACAAAGAACAACGAAAAGAACAGCACAGGAACAGGCCCTTCGGCCCTCCAAGCCTGTGCCAATCATGATGCCCTAACTAAAAAATAAAAACCTACTGCTCTTACTCGGTCCTTATCACTCTATTTCCTCACTATTCATGTATCCAAACAGATGTCTCTTAAATGTTGCTAATGTTCCTGCTTCCACCACATCCTCTGGCAGCGTGTTCCAGGCACCCACCACTCTCTGCGTGAAAAACCAGCCTGCACATCTCTCTTAAACATTCCCCCTCTCACCTTGAACCTGTGCCCCCTTGTAATTGACATTTCTACCCTTGGAAAAAGCCTATGACTGTCCACCCTGTCCATGCCTCCCATAATTCTGTCAACCTCTATCAGGTCTGCCTTCAGCTCCCGTCTTTCCAGTGAAAACAATCTTAGTTTATTCAACCTCTCCACATAGCCAACATCCTCGAGACCAGGCAACATCCAGGTGAACCATCTTTGCACTCTCTCCAAAGCTTCCACGTCCTTCCGATAAAGTGGTGACCAGAACTGCACGCAATACCCCAAATGCGGCCAAACCAAGGATGTATATAGCTGCAAAATGATTTCCCAACTCCTGTACTCAGTGGCATGCCATACGCCTTCTGAATCACCTTGGCCACCTGTGTTGCCACTTTTAGGGAACTGCACGCCCAGATCCCTCTGTATGTTAATGTTCCTCAGGGTTCTGCCAATTACTGTATAATTCATACCTAGATTTGATCCACCAAAATGCATTTGTCCAGATTAAACTCTATCTGCCATTTCTGAGTCCAAGTCTATCTATCTCCTGTTGTATCCTCTGACAATCCTAGGCACTATCAGTAACTCCGCCAATCTTTGTGTCATTTGCAAACTTACTAATCAGACCACCCACATTTTCCTCCAGATCATTTATATATAACCTCAGTGCAGTGTTATTGTAAGCCTACTTGCAACACTAATAAAGATTATTATTATTATACTACAAAACAACAGAGGTCCCAGTCTGATTCCTGCGGAACACCACTAGATCCAGATCTCCATTCAGAAAAATATCCTTCCACTGCAACTCTCTGGGCGAAATTCTCCATTATCGGCGGAAAGTCCGCCGATCGGCGCAAAAAACGGCGCAAATCCCACTTGCGTCACGTCATAAAAATGGGCCGATAGTCTCCGGCCCGAAATGGGCTAGCAGCGACGTAACGGGATCCGCGCTTGCGCGGTGGTTCACGCCGTGCAGCGTCATACGCGCTGCACGGCGTGACGGCTCATAAGGCCGCGCAGCTCCCCCCCACCCGACCGGAACAGCCGACCGCAACACCCGACTGGATGGCTGGCCGTCGCTCAGCCCCGAGGTTCGAGTCACGCGATGTGGAGGCGCTTCTGGACGCGGTGGAGCAGAGGAGGGACGCCCTGTATCCCGGGCACGGCCGCAGAGTTGCCCCACGCCACAGCCGGCGTCTGTGGAGGGAAGTGGCAGAGGCCGTCACCGCTGTGACCCTGACACCACGGACAGGCACCCAGTGCCACAAGAAGGTGAACGACCTCGTCAGAGCAGGCAGGGTGAGCCTCCCCATATATCCCCTCCCCCATATCCCCCCTCCCCCATATCCCCCCTCCCCCATATCCCCCCTCCCCCATATCCCCCCTCCCCCATATCCCCCCTCCCCCATATCCCCCCCTCCCCCATATCCCCCCTCCCCCATATCCCCCCTCCCCATATCCCCCCTCCCCCATATCCCCCCTCCCCCATATCCCCCCTCCCCCATATCCCCCCTCCCCCATTTCCCCCCTCCCCATATCCCCCCATATCCCCCCTCCCCCATATCCCCCCCTCCCCATATCCCCCCTCCCCCATATCCCCCCCCACCCCCATATCCCCCCTCCCCCATATCCCCCATATCCCCAAGTGAATCCAGCCCTAACCTTAACCTCTGCAATGCACGCGCAACCGATGGCGTGCATTCATATACCTGCCTAACACTGTTGCCTTTTACCCCTGCCACCACCGCCCCCCCCCCCACAGGAGAAGCGCGCACACAACAATAGGGAGCATGTGAGGACTGGAGGAGGGCCTGCTGATGAGAGGCCACTGACCGTACACGAGGAAAGGGCCCTGGAACTGGCTGGCGGACCTGAGGACCGGGAGGTTGCTGATGCAGAGGTCGGGGGCCCACGAGCAAGTGAGCCATCAACAGCCCGTCCCCATATCCCCCCTCCCCTATATCCCCCTCCCCCGTATCACCTGATCACTGCCTGATGTCTAACCATGCATGCTTCATTGTGTATCGCAGGACCAAACGTCCAGGCACCCATCCCCGCAGATGCAGACCGCCCGCAGGATGCCCCTCGGAGACCACAGGAGACGGAGAGACCCGCACCTTCCAGCATGCGACGCCCGCAGGATGCCCCTTGGAGACCACAGGAGACGGAGAGACCTGCACCCTCCAGCATGCGACGCCCGCAGGATGCGCCTCGGAGACCATGGGAGACGGAGAGACCCGGACCCTCTAGCATGCGACGCCCGCAGGATGCCCCTCGCACACCACGGGAGACGGAGAGACCCGGACCCTCCAGCATGCGACGCCCGCAGGATGCCCCTCGCACACCATGGGAGACGGAGAGACCTGGAGCAACAGGGAGACGACACCCCCGTCACGTGCGGGAGCGACCACCCAGCGATGAGGGGGGCAGCCACAGGCCCCCGTCACATCCGAGCCAGGACACCACTACCCAGGACACCACTATCCAGGACACCCCTACCCGGGAAACCACTACCCAGGACACCCCTACCCGGACACCACTACTCAGGACACCCCTACCCGGGACAGCACTACCCAGGACACCCCTACCCGGGACAGCACTACCCGGGACAGCACTACCCGGGACAGCACTACCCAGGACACCCCTACCCGGGACAGCACTACCCGGGACAGCACTACCCGGGACAGCACTACCCAGGACACCCCTACCCGGGAAGACGAAATACCGGACAGTGACTCAGAGTGGATGGGTGGAGACGAACCCCCACCCCAAAGTGCCATGGAGTCAGAGTGGGACGAAGAGCACGACACAATGCCACTGCTGTCACCAACACCCTCCACCATCGCAGAAACACTCACCACGGTTGGGCACTTTAGTGATGAGGCGTCTGGTACACTCACTGGTGCGTACAACACAGCCGTCCCGGTACAGCAGGTGGAGGTAGGAGCAGCAGAGGGACCGGGCGGTCGGAGGGCAGCCCAGGCCAAGCGAACATCTGCCGCCCAGATGGATCCCGGGTTCCTGCAGTTACCACACCCACAAATAGATCCGATGCAACCACCGACACGGAGACGAGCGAATAGGGTGACGGGTGGCTTGCGGCGGCTGCGGTCGCAGGTGGAGGAGTCCACCCGCGCCCAGGAGCTGGGAGTGGTCCCGGTCATGCGTGCCACCCAGGCTGACACCGCACGGGTGGCGTCCGCGGTGGAGGCAATGGGTGCGACGGTGTCAGACATGGGGAACGGTTTGAGAGGCCTGGGGCCTTCCGTGCAGGCGGCGTCTGTGGCCCAGGAAATGGCTGCCCTCTCACAGGACGCCATGACCCAGTGCCAGCGCCAGATGGCAGAGGCGCTCAACGCCATAGCCCAATCTCAGCAGGCCATGGCCCAGTTTCAGCAGGCCATAGCCCAGTCTCTGCAGGCCATGGCCCAGTCTCTGCAGGCCATGGCCCAGTCTCTGCAGGCCATGGCCCAGTCTCAGCAAGCCATCGCTGAGGGCATCGGCGCCAGTGGCCATGTGCGAGCCGGCGTCGCACTGTCACAGACAGGGTTTGACAACCCCCTGGGCTCCATGGCTGCAAACCTGCAGACCCCTGTCGATACCAGCACGGGCCTCCAGGACTGGCAGCGCCAGATGTCGGGGGCGCGTCGGATGGCCAGTCCGTTCGCATCCCCCACCCATGTAGAGGCCTGGGGGCCATCGGGCACCCCGAGGGAGGAGGAGGTGGTGTGGTCCGTCCCGGCTCCCTCTGTAGGGGAGGTCCCGGTACACCGCGACACCTCGGACTCCCCCCCTTCCGTCCCAGGTGCATCGGGTGGGCAACGGGCAGGACAGGCTGGCAGCTCTCCATCTCAGTCGCCCGGGCCGCAGCCTGGCCCATCTAGGCCAGGACGCCCC